>NC_133976.1:31495573-31803386 GCF_047716275.1 Strix uralensis | reverse complement strand
GGGCACATATCAAGATATTTAGTAAAAGAGGAGTTCATGCTATAGGATTGTTGGTATATTTATTACAGAATCTTTATAACTTTCTGACATCCTTGATTCTTGAAGAAGCTTCTGGCCAGGTCAAGAACACTAAGTTAAGAGAGATTTTGAATCAAGCTATGTATTCAATGAGGAAACAATACTGAAAATAAGATTCTTTATCACAGTCTGTAAAACTACTTTTGCAAAGAAAGTTTTCAAAGAAGTTCTAGTTTTACAAGTAGCACAGCTTTCATATTTTCATATTTTCAGCTATGGTCAACTGTTCTCCATCTGTGCAGAAGACAGAACAGTGAGCAGAAGACAGAAGGTGATAGTGCACATTGGTATATCATATATATATATATATGTATGGTTGGTCTTTTGGCTATCCAGTCTTCCCAGAACTTGGTATAGGTATGCGCAGTAAACCTACAGGCATGCCAATTGTCACATTGTAACAATGTAAGACTCAAAACACTGGCTTCCAACTCACACTGTCTTTCACAACAAAACATATACCTTACACATTAATACAGTTGAGCAGCACTCCTACACTTTCTTTCTGGATGGGAATTTGATTGAGCTGACAGTGGTGGTCACCTGGCTTGTCGGAGAGAACAGTAGGCACAGATGTGTACATCTACCAGCACAGAGCATCTACCAGGGCTCCAAGCTGGTAGGGCTCTTCTTATTAGCAGAAATCCCAACATCAGCTTTGCACCTGTCTGTCCCTGCTCATGTGACATAGTACCATCTAAAATAGGACCTAAACAGAAATTTGAGATATATTTTGTTAGATCTAGAACTGTTCTCTGTGGGGCTCTACAGAAGTAAGAAGTACCTCTTCCAGATCCTTTGGTTTGGTTAACAGAGGATCCTGCATAAGAAATCTTCCATTTTGCTCAGGTGTTACACACTGTAATGACCACTTATATTAAAAAGTGTCTGCTGGACTGAATTCTTATTACTAGTCAAGAGTCAAAAGAGGAGTAAGAGCAGTTGATGAGGTGCTGATGAGGTATAAAGATGTGATCTTAAAGCCTGTGAGCTCTAATGTGAGCACAATCAATAATGAGTAGTTCCATGCTGACTGCATGTGTTGAGTGGAGATTACAAGTTGAAGTGAGTAACAATCATTGTACAGTGGTATAATATTTTAACAGTAGAAAGATCACTCAGTAGAAAGTAGTTACTTCCATTGTTTCAATTACTTCAACATGGCACCCCATGGCTTCATATTATTATTATTCATAAATTCATGTAAACATACTACAAACTCTGTAAGTCCACTGTGCATTAGAAATAATGCTTATAACAATAGTTAAAACATACTTCTACTCCATGAAATGTAAGACTTATACTTGACTGGTATGAAGAAATTAAAACCACAGGTAGACAAATCTCTGACGATGACAGAGTGAGAGCAAGTGAGCTGACCATCAGGGTTGTAACTCCTCCACTACAAAAAATAAGAGCTGACCAGTGACTGGAACTGACTACATCAATTCAGCAACTGAGTGCATTGAATGATGAGTGCAAAGGATTACACTCACAAAATCTTGCTATATTTTTTACATTTTTATAATAGATTTAATAAAAAGTCCATGTCCTAGTACTTTGTGGCCAGCTTTTGCTCTGGTAGTATGATTCTGCCCATTGTAAAAGTTCTTATCAATGCAGTAAATTATAGAAAATTATTAAATAGAAAAAGGACAATCTGAATCTTTATGATTTTGTGTATCGTTCCAGTATAGGTTTCTTATTAAGCTGTTTTTGCTACTTGTTAGGGAATTTCAACTAAGACAAACAATGAGTATTTTTCTGTGTATGACATGTTCTTTCCTTATTATGTCTCTATATACACAACTCAGTTTTTCAAGTGGACTGTTTTTGTGAAGGTATATAAGTAGGGACTGATAGGTTGTTGTTTATGGATAACTTCCCAAAAGGGAGAGAAATGACAATTTGGGATGCCACAAAAACATGGATGAATATAGAGGACACTTTTTTAACCTTCAGCCTAGAGGAGTATATGTGGAAAATAAACTACAACAAAAACTGTGAGCAGTTTTCTTGCAGGAAAATTACAAACTATGGGTCTTTTTAGTTTTTAATATTAGTGTAACACTTTTCCTCCCTCACTCCTTCTCCCCTTATTCAGTTCTCATAACTTGCAGTGAGTTTAAAATTAGGCTATCTTCTAAAGTCAGAGAAAGTGTCATTGCATTTGATCTACAAAGCATCGAGCATGCTTTGGAGTGCTGTATAAATAACATGGAGGTCTAATTCTGTGCTCAACCTCTTGAGAGGTGTCAGAAGGAGCAGAAAGATAATTTTAAAGGGTTTTTTTTATGCTGCTCAGATTTTCCTTTGACTGAGAAATGATTCGCGGAAAAAAGACTCTACAATTCAGAGAGTTATAAAGCAGGTATGTTTTACTCCGGCCGAGCTGCAAGGGGATTTCTCCACAAAGTTTGCACACCAACAGCACATTTTACCAAAAACTTATAGAGTGTGGATATACATATTCATTGGATTACATAACACAAACATACATATGCATGAGTAAGGCTGGGTTAGTTTGAAAGCTGATGTCAACAGTTTATGTTCTCTTTGAGCCTGCGCATTGCCTCCTGGTGGTCGTCTTCGGGGGTCTTCGGGAGGAAGGCCCGTAGTCTTTCTCACCTTGTTTTTTCCCCCGAGCATGCGCAGATTCTCTTAGCCAATTTCTTGAACAACAAAAATGTTTTTCAGCCGGTTTACTCATTCTATCTTATCTAAGAGAACCAATGAAACTTCTACCATCCGTATATGGCTATCTTTACTCATTACCGAGACCCAACTAGTTAGAGCACACCTGTTCCCCAAGGACAAAAACATGATATTTTGCTGAACACTGCAGTTCTTGGTAGATTTTCACAGTAAACTGCTTTGTTTTGATGAACACAGTAGTCCTTGGTAAAATTCCACAGAACAGTCTGGGCAAGCAGGATTCTTAGTAATATTAAAAAATACTATAAGTAATACTATAACTTGATATAAGTAAATAAATAAGTTGCTTTTCTATAAGTAAATAAGTCTCAAAACAAGTAATCATTTCTCTGTATCAGAACAAATGACATGTTTTATCTATTTTTTCTAATAAACTGAATGTCTATATGTGTGGAAGTTTATGGTAAATCTCCTTCCTATACTCTACATGCAGGAGTGCTATAGAAGGAACTGTGCAAGTACAGCATAGTTTCTGCACTAGGTGACTCCTCTGCTGGGGTGTTAAAACATCTGTACTCCACTAGAATGATTTACATGAGGAAGACTAAAAGAGGCCAGGTAGTCCTTTAAAGACCCAGAAAGGCAGCTGCCCCTGTTTGCCAAGACAAATAGGTGCTGGAGATGGGACCCTCTCTTCCAGCTGGCAGATTTAGAAGGCTTCCAGCTCAGAAAGAGCATTCATGCAGAGAGTAGCTTATTAGCTATAGGACTGAAGAGACTAGCTGCCTGATTTGAAAGATTCTAGAAATTGTTTTCTTTTTCCCTTCTCTAGAGTAGATGGGATTGCTCTCCTTGTGAGCTTGATGGCTAATGAAAGTCATGTATGAATTCTGTAGCTGAATTGCTCTAGTAACCATATAAGGCTTTCACCAGTGAACAAACACTGCACCACAAAGTTTTGAATCAATATGTTTTAACTCAAAGGAGATTAGTCACAGAGGCTGGTTTCCTTGGTTTGCTACTCTCACTGAGTTTTCTTTACAGTCAACAGAGAAACAAAGTCTCTTTCAGGCAGGGCTTAGAATATCAAAGTTAGGATGGTGTAGCCACCCCTGAAGGACTTTCTCTTTTTTCTAAAGGAGGTCGTTAGATGACTTGTCACCTTCAGCAGAAGTATGTCCTTTTGGATACCTTTCTCTGTGTAAGCTTCTCCAACAAATGTGATGCTAAATATTATGTCAATATTAAAAGGGTTGTTGAAGCAAAATTCTGTGTGCTGAGCTTAACCCTTCCAAACTGCTGTCTGTATCTTTGTGTTCAAATGCATAGAAAGTCTTCAATTTTGTCTAAAGAAAAATAGAATTTAAACAAATCAACAGCATCCAGTGTAGGATCATGAATATAGAAAGGTTTTTCTACAGTCTATTTTAATTTTCCATATAATCCACAAAATAATTATGTTGTGAGTTTTTTAGAGGGGGGTGAGTAGTATTAAAACTGTTGGTTTTATTTCAGCATCCCAGTGATAATAGAAAACATCAAAACACTTCTGTTTTAAAATAAACATATTTTGTTAAATGTCTTGTTTCTTTGTTAGTTCAATCCTCTGGATGGATTCAACTGTATAAGGCTGTTAAAATCTGAAATAAGGTGTGTTTCTTTCAATTTACAAACATTTGTTATGACCCTTTTTGTAGTAAACATTTCAAAGAAAATACATTATCCCCTCTTTTGTTTTATGTGACAACTTCAATAAATCTGTTACTTTCTTTAGTAAAGTCCATACTAGGAACATGGCTATTTGCCATGCTGGATTGGGCTCATTAATCTTATCATGTTTACCTCCAACAGTAGACTATACTTAAAGGTTATGAGAAGTATGAAGAAAACAAAAGGACCTGGGGAATCAGCAACAGATTCTACATGACTTCATTCAGTTTAACATTATTTCCTAGTTTATAACTCTTCTCATCTATGAACAACCCACAGTCCCAAAGCCAGGTGCTATGGCATTTGTCATTCTCTTTGTCTTTTGATAAGTTACCTTTCTGTGAATGCCACAAAATATTCCTGTCATAAAGCCTTCCTTGTGAGATTAGCTTTTGTGTGTATGAATTGCTATTAATCCACTGTGACTCCAGCAGCCATTTCCAGAGACCCATAAAAGTCAATGCATGACCATCTGAACTTCTGCTTATTTTCTGTATGTTTGTATAATTGGTTTAAGTGGAATTCATTGCACCCAACCACTAAAATTCTATGACGTAGGCCTCTATGCATACTCCACTCTAATAAACTTCTCCGTTAAAGAAATGTATTTGAATACATGAACTTCACTCTTTTCATCCATTTCAATAGGAACCTTCCAGAGATGGTAGTTCTGATGTGAAGTGTGTCATTAGTATTGTCTTCTAACATCTGAGCCGAAGTTTTGTGTGATGGAGTACTGTCCGAGTGCCATTTTGTTCTGTCTGAACTGTTCTCTTCTCAGATACCACCTGACAGATGGCAAAACCCTTCTGTTCCTTGAATTTGCTTTGGCAATATGCCTTTTGATTTTCTTCTTTTGTGGTCACACATATCTGCTGCTTCCTATCTGTGTGGAGCTCAATTATCTGTCATCTCTTTGTCATTCTGTCTGCAAATGATTCTGTCTTTTGATCTTCCCTCCTTATGCTCTGATTCCATTACCTCTTTTCTCCACTGAGCTTTGTTGTTTGGCTGGTTGTTTTTTTCCTTTTCTTTTTTCTTCTAGTCCTATCATTTCAGTCCAGAAAATTTGCTCTTGAAATGCTAGTGTTTTAACTATCTCTTCTGCCATATATTCATGGTCAATATCTAAGTCCAAAAGTCTGTGCTCTAAATATTTTTCTGCAGCCTCATATCCTGTATATCTTTAAATGTCAATGAGTTCCACAATCATTTTTAGCTTCATCTTTACTTCCTGAATCTTTCTTAAGCTCTGCCAAATGATACTAAAAATACAAGTGTTTATATGTTGTCTCTGAATAGAAACTCTCATATCATGCTGATTTTTTACATCAATTTACTTCTGTTGCTTTTTCTCTCTCCTTAGGTCACTGCCAGCATTGTCTGTGGACATCATCACCCTCCCTTTCTAGCTTATATCTTTGAAGAGGAAAGACCAATTTATAAAACTATCCTTTAACTTGCTGTTTTCAGTACTTTTTTCACTAGTTCACATAGCTATATAACTACACTGTTGTACTAAAGCAGAGATTGTCTTCTTAACTTGGCTGGTAGTCATTTGATGGTCCAAATTCTGAACCAAATTCTTTTTATGTGAACAATTTTAATTACTTGTATTTATATTATTCATCAAAATGACTGGTAACAGTAGCCAGGCATATATTCACACTGCCTTAATGGAGCTGGTCAAGGAATCAACAAACACATTTAGAGTAAACTGGGAAATTAATGACTCTCAGCAGTTTACCCAAACTTTTTGGATTGAAATATTTATGTAAATTCAAAGAATTTAAAAAAAAAAAAAATCTTGAGGATTTCACTATTCTTCACCTAAAGACTTTTAACCCAGTAATTTTGACATATATTTTGAAGTCATTGGGGCACAGTCACTGGAAGAGGTTTCACACACCATCTTTCGGGACTGCATTCTTATTTTTCTATGTACCTACATCAGTTTAAACATCTTAGCAAAGTTTAATTTAACTTCAGAGCTTTAGCCATCATTTTTTTCATTTGATTTTCCTTCAAACGTGGCAGGTATCTCTCAAAATATAAAAGGGCCCAGCACCCATCAGCTTTTATCCACAATGTTAACTAATACATAGTCTGCTGGTGGAAAAGCTGCCATTCTCCACCATGTTATTTAAAATAATTCCGTTAGTATTGGCAGTGCTGATTAAAGAGCAAACTTTTAACAATGGCACAAAAATCATCACAAAATTAAGTTCAGTACAAATTAAATCATTGTACATATATAAATATGTGTATGTATACATGTCTCTATATATTTATATATGAGGCATTTGTTTCTCAGTGGCGGATTTTGGTTAGCTAAATTTCATAGACTTTAAATAACACTTGGGATTCATTAAAAAAAAAATCCGTAATATAAAGTGTAAAAGAGTGGGACAGTGGAATCACTGAAAATATTACACTTACTGAGAATATTTGCACATTGGGTTTTGAGATTTATCATATTTTTCCTCTCTTTCAAAAAAATATATGTCTGGGATGTCAGCCTTTTCAAAGAGGAGGAGTAGACTAATTGGGTGATAAAATCAGCTATGTACAAAGAGCCAGATCCCAAACCTGCCTAAATCAAAGTCTATCTTTTCATTGATCTTCCACTTGCTGAAGTGTTACCAGGTATCCACAGTACAGGAAGTAATATAACAGAATAAATACAGAGAATTATTTCTTTTTTTCTGCTACTTAAGTGCAACATGTGACATTTACAGATATAAAGCTTAAGTTGTCAGAGGCACTTTAATCTCCCTACTCCTTTCTATTTTCCCTTACTATAGTTCTAAAGATATTAATAAAATCTGAGAAAAATGTCATACATTTGCACAAAGAAAATAGTTCTGAGTAAAGACTATTTTCAGTAGGAATAAAGTTATGAGGGTTTATACTTTGCAATAACTCTCAGAAGCACTGGAACTCAAGCATGACTTAGTTCAGGTAAGTTCTGCTTTTGAAAAGCTCATTTTGAAGCAAGTATCTTGTATGTTGTTAACGTAATATATTCAGGTACAATCAGTGGAGCAAGACTGCTTCGTATCTTGTAATTAATTTGGTTTTACCTTTTCATTCCTTTTTTTTTTTTTTCTGATGGAAAGTAAACAGAAACAGAAATCTGATAAACAGATTGTATACACAGAACTATATTTTAGATTCGATCTAATATCTGTGAAGACCTATTAATTTCAGAAGCATTATACAAGGCTGTAATTCTCCTCAGTATTTGATTCATACCTTCTCTATGTCAGTGTATGTCTTGCTTGCTGGTTAGAAACAAGGTAGAAATATTTGGAACGGAAGTCTTTTTGGCAATTAGAAGAACTCACTCTCAATACATGTACATAGCAGAATCAGTAAGCAGCTTTCTGTAAGATGTTTAGTTGGAAATGATTCCTTCACACCAGAAGAATATGTTAAATAAGTAATGCTGTTTCAGTTTTTTGCCAGTGACACTGAATTCACAAGAAGGGAGATTTCTTTTAGCATAAAAAGCTGCAATAGTTTTACCTCTCCTCCCAAACACACACTCTTAGCTCCTTTGTAATTACAGTGAGCTTAGCCTGTTTGTTCAGTAGCAAGAGCCTCTTAGCTCATGCTGAAGTGGAAGATGACTGACATCACAGGAAAGACTCTGGTGCTACAGAGATAGTCTCTGACATGCCAGAGATCAGTGATATTCAAGTGCTAGTATTCATCTGAGTTGTTAAATGAAGTTGTTAAAGTTGTTAAATCTTCAAATCTAGAAAAATTAGTTAAAAATATGAGAAATGGAAGCACGTTGTACAGAGATTCATCATGCCACTTTTCACAAACATAATGTTTAAGATTTTTATTTTTCTGTGCTATTTCTCTGACAGCTTATTTTTTCCAACACTTTCATGTCCATTGGTCTATTCTCTTCTAAGACCACATTCATACCAGCACAGAATAAAGTTGAGGACAAAAAGACATACCATAACAACAATTCAAATCTCTTGACTACAACCAGGTGGTTTAGTATCTTCAATAAGAGCCTGACAATGGAGTTTTTGAGCATGGAAATAGAGAAAAGAATTTTATTACTATTTTACAGGCATGTCATCAAGCAAAAAAGATTTTTTAAATTCTTGCCTTTGTATGTAATTCAGCTGGAGAGCCTCATCTGAGTTTCATTAACTGTCCTAGACAAAGTCATCCCAAAAAGTCAAAGCTCCAACTTTCTGCCTGATTTGGAGCTAAAAAAACAGCCATATTTTCACATGGTATTTGCTTAACATTTTTTCAAATGTTCTTTCTTCCACTGAGAGAGAAGGTCAGAGCTGAAATGTTGAGATGGATTTGTTAAAACTTTCATGGAAGAAACCTTGGTCTTATGCAAGGTCAGAATCAGAATTCCATTTGCAAAATCCTAGTGAACTTAGGTAAAACTGGGTTTTGAAGAGATGTCTATGAAAGGTCTTATCGTTGAGGTACAACAGAACTTTAATCCTGTTTGATTTGGACAATGAGTTAATTGGCCTGATATTAACATTATAAACTATGAAATGAAAAAATTCCAGTGTTGTAATTAAGGAAACAACACTGTAGCCCTGCTAGCCTCACTATAGACTAAAGAAAGATTTGTAGGCAAACTGACAAAAGATTAGTCCAAACACTGAAAACAGAATAGTAAAATCTCAAACTACATAACTGGTCTTTAAATACAACAGCAGAAAATGTCAGTTCTTTATCATAGACTTCACTAGAGGGCAAATCACATCTATGTCTAAAACTATGACATGCCTGGAAAAGCATTGCTATAAGAAAACAATTCCATGGGATTAAATATGATTAAAAAGCATGTCAGTAAATCTGACTCAATCTTCAGTCTAATAGCATGTTGAAATTGTTTACTGGAAGAAGCCCAGGAGAGAAAATTAGGAAAAAAGAAAAAAAGTTTAAACTTTTAAAACTTCAAAGTAGTAAATAAATCAGTTTCCTATAGACCAGAGTATCATGAACCTGATTCTCATAGGATATCTCAGTCAATTTAAAAATTTGTTTACTGTATCATCTCACAGGAACCGTGATCCTCCTGTCAGCATCTTGTTTTCATATCAATGTCTGTGAAAAATAATTAATTATTATTTTCTTAGTGAAGATTCCACACCACCTAATTGTAGGCTTTTACACTGTAGAGTAATTGTGGACTAATTTCCCTAAATTCCTACTAAAAAAGGGAATACTGCTGCAAAGGAGTATTCTGAGGTCATAAATTAGGTTTCTCTGGGAGATATTCATTTATTCTATTACCTCTATAAGACAATAAACTTAGGCTAAGACATGCTCTACCTAGTGGTAGGCAGTATAAATACCTTTCCTAACACTACACGAACATAAATCCAGAACTACTGTAGGCCCTCCTGGAATGTCAAGTCCAGTTCTTTCCCATCAGATGCAATGATACCATGGAAATGCTTTTGATATAATGATCAACTCTGGTTTGTAAAGAATTTGTATTTTGACTCTGTTACTTACAGAACCTCACTACTAAAATGGTAAAAAACATTTTTCTTACTTCCAGTACAAGTTTATGGTAGCAAAAATATGGAAAAGGGGACTGGTAGACAGTAAAAGAAAAATACACCTCATTTAAAACATTCATGGAGAGAGTGTTGAGACACGTTGAAAGTAGAATACTAAAGTTGTAGGGAAATTTTATCCTTTATGTAATAAACTGTTGACAGGAGGTAACATTTATTGAGCAATCTGAGAGACCATAATCCTAACGGGGTTAGGACTTTTTTCAGCTGACTTTAGCCATCTGAAAACTGGACATTTAGTCTAAGTTACCCAATATGTTCCTTGAGTGGCTACAAAAGATAAGTATAGCACAGGTAGGTTGCATTTTTGTCTTTCTTTTAAACATCTCTGTTAGAATAGGCTTATGTGGAAAGTTTCCCTTTTTATAAAAGAACATTGATGCCCCATCCCTAGAAACATTCAAGGTCAGGTAGGACAGGGCTTTGAGCAACCTGATCTGGCTGAACATGTCCCTGCTCATTGCAGGGAGGGTTGGACTAGATGACCTCTAAAGGTCCCTTCCAACCCAAGCTATTCTACGATTCTATGATATATTCCTCTATATAACAAATGCACAAGAGCCTAGGAGGCTCTCTAAGACTAGAAACCTATTTTCAAACAGTTGAGGATAGACAAAATGAATCCTGTCATTATATACAAGGTGCCTTGAGGTGGAGGGAGGAGAGGCAAATATAACACATCCGTAAGTGGTAAAGAGATTTGTCAGCATGTACCACAACTGCTATCTTCTATTACATAGGTCCCCAAAGAAAGCAGAAATTTGTTCCCAGCTTCTGGAGGTGAATCTATTACTCCATAAGACATATTTTCAATTAATTCCAATGTTTTCTTAGATGTCAGAACACTAGAAGTTTATCAGTGAGTGTTGCTGTATATAATTGAGTATTGCTTCAGAATACCAGAGTCAAAACTCCCCTCTTTAGATGTATGTGTTTGTAATATGTGAGAGAAATGTTTATATACATTAAGGTACGAGATGTCAGGGCTCTGAGAGCATCAAGAGGCCCCACTAACCCTGACCAGCCTCCCCTGGAGACCCACACCCCTTCCTGACAGGGGCTGCTGGCTCCCAGCTCACTTTCCCACAAGGGGCAAATCCTGTGCCCTACACCTGGGATCCTAAAATATTGTTTTCTGTTGCTTGTTTTTCTGAAATATTCGGGTAAAACACTTTAAATGGATAAGTTCTGTGACCAGACTGTGTTCATTTATATGATGCTCATTTCCTACAGTAAAATGCTGCATTCTTTTAGTCACCAAGATGTTGTGAGATTTAAAATTCTCCATGAGAGTCACTCTACTCCAAACTCTGTTCTGCACCTGAATCCCTTGGACAGTATCATAACATTTCACAGAAATGTTTTATTTATTTGCTTCTTAATATAGAAGTACTTAGTAATGTAAGGTAGACATAAGTGCCTTTGTGATGAAAAGTCACTAAAATGTCCCTGTCTTGTTAATAATGATTACAGCTGAAAAAAGAGGCTAAACTGGGGATAGTGTGGCAGGTGGCAAGGGCCTTGTGAGCTTCATCTCACATCTGGCTATCATTTTCACTCTGCAAGGGCATGTTTGTTTCAGGGAAACCTCTGTAATGAAATAATCCTCTACAGAAATGAAAGGAATGTAATGAGGCAAGCCACTGGGAGCTAAAATGCCAGTGGCTGGTTGATAGTCTCGGAGTTCACTTGCCAAGATCATTCACTAGCTTTGGAACTCCATGATGTAAAAGGGCTTATGAAGAATTCCCTTCTGTATTGCTTTTCCTTCCCTAAAGGCATTCCTGTCTTCCGGACACACAGATCTCTGCTTGCTTGTCAGTCCCTATTGACTTCACTGAAGCCGTCTAAAAACAGTGCATAGTGAAGCACCATCAGACTCTGTGTTAGCAGAAATGACTAAATGCTTTAGCTGGTCTAAGGCCATATGCACCTTGGTTTAAGATACATTAGTGATCACAACCCGTTCTGAAGGCTACATCTACGTTAGTGAATAAAATATGATAATTCTTTGACACTAGAACAAGGAGCGTCACATGACCCATGTCTATGTCATTAAAATCTCATAACTTACAGCATAGAACAGTCATGCAATATATCCTGATTAGTGGTAATACCTGAACAGTGCTGAGGAATTCTTCAGAAGCAT
This sequence comes from Strix uralensis, assembly GCF_047716275.1. NCBI lineage: Eukaryota > Metazoa > Chordata > Aves > Strigiformes > Strigidae > Strix > Strix uralensis. The sequence goes on along the minus strand of NC_133976.1, from coordinate 31,791,212 downwards.
GAGAGTTGGCCTGAACCAAAGCTATGCTAGGGATCATCCTAAGAAAATCAAAGTGGCCAATAAACAGCCTGCTGGAATAGGTAGTCCTAGTCAGGAGCAAGATGCTAAAGTGGCTCTGTCGGCTGTATTTTTTGCTGTAGAAAGTGAGAGTGAGCTAGGGAGTAGGTGTGGATTAGAAGGAAGGGGGGAAAACTTGACCCTCTGAAATGGCACGTATCAATACGTCCTTATTCATGGCCTTGGCCTGGAAAGGCAGTTCTGCAGTGGTTTCCATCCAATGACTCATGAGTATATGTTCATTTCTTAAGGTGGACCACTGCACCAGTGCATGTGTGAAGTCTATTTGCTGGCACAGGTACTGACAGTGTAACTAAGACTCTTGTGACAGCTGCCAAATATCAAGAAGCAACATCCACAACACTATTGTGAGCTCAGGAGGTGCTGTTATACCTATCGATGGGGCCAGTTAAATGGCAAAATGGCAAGTTTCCATGGGTTTTCTAGGTTATGAAGAAAATTGGGAATAAAGTTCCCCCCAGTTTCGTACAGTGACCATTAAAACACCATTTTTCATGAAGTGCAGAATAAGTACTGTCAAAACTATTTATAAAGATATGCTTAAAATGCCTTATTTCTTATTTCTTCCATGTACTAATAAGTTTTTTACTTCTCATTTAAATTATTCAGAAATACTCTTACTGATATTTAAATATGTTCCTTGAATTTTCTGACTTTTTAAACTTTTTTAATTTTAAATTAGAAGCATTAAGCTGGCCACTTTAAGTGGAACACTTTTCACCTTTCTCTCCAGTGAGGGTAAATAATACAGCAAGTAATTAAAGCTGCTTTTCTACTGTATACTCTCCTTTGCAAATTCAGTATATGCATTACTTCCATTACTTCAAAAGAAATAGAGATTAGCTTCCTTCTCTTTAAGAATGCGTAATATGAACTATTTACTAGAATACAATCTTCATGTACAAAGGTCTTCACTTATTACATTATTTCCAATAAAAATATGAATCACTATATACAGTTTTCAGACACTGAAGAGTACTGGGATTTTAAACAAGAAATAAAAATAGACTATTTACAGCCTTAGAAGAAAAAAATAAAACCAATTTGTCATCCCCTTAATTTACAGATTGCGTACCTGACTCCTAGCAAGACTTTTCAACTGCTTCTAATTTATTGTAATCATTACTTCTGAACTGATTATATACTAGTTACTACACAAAAGCAAGTGAGGTTTAATTGAAAACAAAAGCAAATTCTATATGGAATTTGGTTCATTTTCAACAAATGTCATTTCTTTCTGTCATTGAAGCAGTAGTTCTGTGGTGCTAATATTTCATAGGTGGAATTTAGACTTATAAAGATGTTAACATAATGTTTAGTCTCCTCCCTGCTGAAATTAGCTACAAGGTTTATTCTTCAGGCCTAAGACTCATACAAGCACAAAATCGGTTTATCTTGTGGGATATGACCCCCAAATCTCCCAGTTTTCTTTCAACACAACAAGGATGGCAACCTCATCTCTTTGGTAAGATTGATCAATTGATCAATTTATCTATTTATCTGTCTATAACCTTCCTAAGTGTTATCCATATTCTTTCTTTGAGATCAGCTATAATCAAACAAAACTTGAGCATAGAGCTAAGGCTGGGCTGAGTCACCTTTACGCTGTTCTGAAAACACTGACTATATTTAAACCTGTTTCTTGTGTTTTTCATGAATGACTAGCTTGTCCTCCACCAGCTCCCTGTGTAACACTTGGAGGAATGCACAGCCTGAGAAATAGGGAAGTAATTTGGATTGTGCTTGTGAACCAGAGAATTGCAGTGCTGTGGTATAAATATCAATCCTGTTTCCTATTCTGTGATCTCAGTAGAAATTAATTTAATATTATTAAACAACAGAACACGGGTTATGTTCAGAATTCTTCCTTATTCTACACTGTGCAAGGTGCTGTGCAAGAACAGATGCAGACAATTCCTGATCTGGAGATCTTGTTTTGCTGAGAGAGACTTTTAAATTTATTTTTGTATAATGATGTAAATTCCATTCTAGACAAAGCAAGTTATTCCATCGATTGGCAGTACATTTTTTGTGAAATAGCATATTGTCTTCTATGTGCTGCTGGTTTTCCTGGATATTTTTATGTTTTTGTCAGCACAAAATGTAAAGACATTTTCTTTGTACGAAACAGGTTCTTCAGAACTATGCCTATGCTCAGCTGTACCCTTTGGAGCTTCTGAACACCTTCAGTGAATAAATTCAGTATGTGCACAGAATTTTGTAAGAAATTCTAAGAAATTATAAAGTATAGTTTAAAGCTCACTAGAAACTTTCTGCCAAAACTCAATTTTTCAAAAGAAACTCATTAACCTTAAAACATATAAATCTCACAAGAGTGAGCTTGACAGAGACCTGAAGGAGCTGCTCTAGACTCTGTCCTGGACTTGAGGAACCTAAAATCTGCAGGGAAGTCTTGGGCCAAGAGTAAATCAGGTTGATAACATGAAAGCCGAGAAGTATCCAGCCCTATGAGAGACTGGAGTGGCTGATCTTGTAGGACTTGGGGATCCTGGAAGTTATGACTCCATAGGCTTGACAGCCAGCCTTTCTGCAGCCATCAGTGACAATCAGAAATTCACAGGGAAATTTAAAAAAACCACATCAGATTGGTTGATCAAGTTTGGTTTAAAGTCAACAACTGGAGGAGAACACTTTTTTAAAATCTATTTTTTTTGTGTTTCAATGTTATCCACACATCATTTAACCTTACAACAAAAGGTCCACTTGATGGTAATGGTTTGACTGGTACCTCCTAGAAATATTAAGAAAAATTTAGTTCCCACTTTGCTGTTTTGGACAGGACACAACTCATTCTCTTCACGACAGACAGGCATAGTAGTCAGGAAGACAAACACTCTAGGAAGTTATCCTATACTCACAGTTTAGAAAGTAATTGTGTGGAGTTAAGCTGGCCTAACAGTTACGCACAAGTCAATGACTGACAGTTCACAATCCTTTTTACATTATCATGTACAGCAGCATGTGCAAGAGACTATTAGAAGTTTCTTATACTTCCTTGAGATATATCATGACTGCACTGAATTTCTAGCTATCGATAGTAAGTACTAACAAATGTGCTTACAAAACTTGAGAATCAACATTCTTATAAAACAGGGTTTTATAAGACTAGTGTGCTTACTACATAGCTTTTGAATTTGTGAATAGCTTCACATCAACTTCTAGTGGGTATGTCTTGCTATGCAAGAGTCAAAAAGCAGCTGCCAAACATAATGTGTTTAACTTATAGTTAAGGAGTGCAAAATTATTATAGAAGTATATCTGATAAAGTTGAATAGATATTTTTTATTGTGTCTATTTCCTGTTCTTAGCAGGCTAATTCTAATAAAGTACAAAAGCATGTCAAAGCATAGATACCATGTTCCTTCCATGACAATTATTTTCAGTAGTGGAATTTTGACACCTAATCTCTACCAACTTTGTTTCTAGATTTTTACACTTAGTTTTGAACTGCTTTACTCTTTTTTTATGAACTGATTTCTTACAATCTCTTATTCAGTCAGGAATTCAAAACAGGAAAATGCAAAATAAGATAAAAATGAACAAAAATATTAAAAGGTAAATGGGAACGATTTATTAGTAAAGTGTATGTAATGGAGTCTGTCATGTAATCTTTTAATTCAATTTCAGTCTTGTGCTGTTTTATTCATATCATTGTTATTTATGTAAAACTATTAGATTGCAGTATGTGATACATGTGTACTACTATGAATAATTTGCAGTCCTCCACCTCCTCAAAGCTGCTGACTGAACAGTATGTGTGGTTTCTTGGTTTCTTCTTCTTCTTCTTTTATATCAGTAAAAGCAGTTTCCCAGGTAGTAAAAAGTGATGAAATCAAGTGAAGAAAAAGTAAATGATACTAGCAAGTCATCTGTTCACCATCAGAGTTTTGCTCAGTACAAAAGCAAGAAAAACAGTCAACTGGAACTTGAGAGGGAAAACTGGGAGTTCAAGAAACTGCACAACAAGAGAAACACTAAAAAAAAATGTGATCATTCATTTTAGAAGTATTTTCTGATTTTATGCTCAAGGGCAGTTGCTTTTTATGTTTGTGTATGTACCTGCATGTGTGTGTTTGTGTATATGTGTGTTTGTGTATCTGTCCCATTGTACTCATGTGTTAGGACGAAGTGAGAAAGAAGCTACCGCTTGAACATGTTCACACCTGTTGTCCTTTCGCCTCTGTTCCCATCAACTTTGCAAGCTAAACAGAGTCAGGAGTTCTGTGCCTCTGAGTGAAAACCTGTGAAGGAAAGTACTGGGGAATTCTCTTTACTTGAAGACACTGGTTCCTGATCCAAGCAGACTCTTGCTTATCATGCTGTTCTGTTTCTTACCCTGTCCTGCACACTGTATTGAGAACTTAGACATCTAATGCAGGGTATACATTCCCATCCAGGTTATGGTTACATAAAGCTAGATGTGACAATGCTAAATTTTAATGAGCCTAAGTTTTGTACTGGAGCAGGTCGCAAAGGATCTTGTGCTTGTTTGAAATTAAAAATCTTTAAAAAGCTAACATACAGTAACTATTTTGTCTATGATGCACTTATAGCAACTGTTTTTGCATTATCTTTTTTTTTTTTTTTTGTCATCAGAACTGTTTAACTTGTATAAATTCCAATCTGCAGATCAGAATGTAGCTACATAAGGCAGTCATTAGTATTTGTAGTCCTATATATATGTAAGTTCCAAATAACACTGAAATTAGAAAAATGTTAAAGGGTCTTAATTTAAGAATACCCATTTTAAAGGGTGTTCTGTATTTCTTCCAAGTTAAATATCTATTTTCCTTTTAAAAATTCCCCCCAAATGACTTTTCTTAGTTCAGTGTAGTTAGGAGATGCATAATATGATTAAAATTATTATAGATATAATTTATCTTTTTATAGAATCAGTATGCTTTGGATTGATGGCTTGAGGAAAGATTAAGGAGATGGAGGAAAAAATTCTAACTCAATTAAGTTACTTATGCAGCCAATTATGATTTGGTCTTAAGTCTGTACTTAACTTTCCTTAATCACATTCTCAAATTCTGACCTTTCTAAAAGGTGACACAAACTTCTCCCACCTCCATCTCTGCCAAAAAAGAATTGATGGTTACGCTACTTTTGTGCATAGTTAAACCCAATGATTGTCCTAAATTATATCCTGTTATACCCTTTCTGCTTGCCTGCCTTTGTGCCATACTGAAGGAAGTTTTGTCTGTGACTGTCACCTTTGTTGATAAATTATTCTTATAGATTTTACGTCCAAGGGGTGAAATGAACTAAAACAGCACAGGTATCACCATGGTCACTGTGATAACGAAACATTCCGGAAATACTTTGAAACATCAAAAATGTGTAATCCAGACTTTTTTTTTTCTAACATTATGAAGAAAATGTAGTACAAGAAGCTCTTTCAAATATTTTATTGCTGTATTTATAGCAATCTACATATGAATCTTCGCACTGGTTGCTGAGTATTCTGATAATTCAGAAGACTAAATTCTATGCACTTTATTGCTCTACTAATGAGAAACCTACAAATAAATTCATTATCCCAGTCACAATTATACTTGACCATTTAGAAGGAATTATTGCCTTTTTTTCCTGCAAAATAATACAACCACTTAGGGAACTTAATATCACATTGTAGGTTTTATTGTTTTTCTTCTCATTTTACAGTAAAAATGGAAGTTTAATTTAATGTAAATTTAAAAGCTACTGACAGGAATAATTTCCAGGTTTCTCTTTCTCACAGTTTTTCTTTCTTGTGTCAGCTTTTGCTTTTCCTGAAGTCAGTCTTTCCTGTCTGATTTATGATCTTGTTTTCAACAGTTTTTTCTCACTTTTTATGCTCATCTGTCACTGTTAGATCTCCCACTGTAATGTTGTTTAAGATTATGTGTTGTAGGGTGTATATTCCTTACCTAAAATTAGGAAAAAAAAAAAAAAAAAGAAATTACACTGGAGAGATGTGGAGACATGGAGTGGACCATACTTCCCATCTGGCACCTCCTTTGATTCCAGTGCATGCATTAACTAACAAGGTGCAGGAATATTCCCTGTATTGCAGCCTATACCATGTCCTCCTGTGTTAGTGCACAGTGGACCAACTTTTGTAATAGTCTCTCTGTTAGTACGGAAAGATGTTCTGCCTCACTGGCAGTAACATATCTTATCTCTTAAATCACAGCTCAGCTTTGGTCTGTTTAGGGGCCTAGTTGACAGAGCCTCTTGGGAAGCAGTCCTGAAGGGAAAAAGAGTCCAGGAAGGCTGGACATTCTTCAAGAAGGAAATCTCAAAGGTGCTGCAGCAGGCTGTCCACATGTGCCAAAAGATGAGCTGATGGAAAAGAAGACCAGCCGGGCTGAACAGAGAGCTTTGGCTGGAACTCAGGAAAAAAAAGGAGAGTTTACAGCCTTTGGGAGAAGAAGCAGGCAACTCAGAAGGACTACAAGGATGTCGTGAGGTTATGCAGAAAATCAAAAGGGCCAAAGCCCAACTAGAACTTAATCTGGCTACTGCCATAAAAGACAATAAAAATTGTTTCCATAAATACAACAAAAGGAGGGATAAGGAGAATCTCCATCCTTTATTGGATGTGGGGGGAAACAGTGGCAAAGGATGAGGAAAAGGCTGAGATTCTTAATGCCTTCTTTGTCTCAGTCTTTAATAGTAAGACCAGTTGTTCTTGGGGCACCCAGCCCCCTGAGCTGGAAGAAAGGGACAGGGACAAGGAGCAGAATCAAGCCTCCGTAATCCAAGGGGAAATCGTTAGCAACCTGCTGCACTAGACACACACAAGTCTATGGGGCCAGATGGGATCCACCCATGGGTACTGAGGCAACTGGTGAAAGTGCTCACCTGGCCACTTTCCACCATTTATCAGCAGTCCTGGCTAACCAGGGAGGTCCCAGTTGTCTGGGAGTTAGCAAATGTGACACCCAAATACAGGAAGAGCCCGAAGGAGGATCTGAGGATCTACAGGCCTGTCAGTCTGACCTTGGTGCCAGGGAAGGTTATGGAGCAGATCATCTTGCGTGTCATCACACAGCACGTACAAGACAACTAAGTGATCAGGCCCAGTCAGCACAGGTGAAAGGCAGGTCCTGCTTGACTAACCTGATCTCCTTCTATGACAAGGTGACCTGCTTAGTGGATGAGGGAAAGGCTGTGGATGTTGTCTACCTAGAATTTAGTAAAGCCTTTAACACCATTTCCCACGACATTCTCCTGGAGAAACTGTCTTCTCATGGCTTGGATGGGCATACACTTTACTTGGTAAAAAACTGGCTGGATGACCGGGCCCAAAGAGTTGTGATGAATGGAATCAAATCCAGTTGTCAGCCGGTCACAACTGGTGTTCCCCAAGGCTCAGTATTAGGGCCAGTTCTATTTAACATCTTTATCAATGATCTGGACGAGGGGATTGAGTGCACCCTCAGTAAGTTTGTAGACAACAACAAGTTGGGCAGGCGTATATCTGCTTGAGGGAAGGAAGGCTGTACATCTGGACAGGCTGGATTGATGGGCCAAGGCCAACTGTATGAGGTTGTCATGGTTTTGGCTGGGATAGAGAGAATTTTTCTTCTTAGTAGCTAGAATAGTGCTATGTTTTGGATTCACTATGGGATTTGGTATGAGAAGAATGTTGATAATACACTGGTGTTTTCAGTTGTTGCTAAGAAATAAAGGACTTTCCAACTTCCCATGTCCTGCTAGTGCACAGGTGCACAAGAACCTTGGAAAGAGCATAGCCAGAGCAATGGACTCAAATTAGGCAATAAAATATTCTATCTTATATGTCAGGCTGAGAATATAGATGAGGGTTGGCTGGGAAGCTGGCTCTCTTACTTCCAGAATTGCAGTTTCAGGATCTCCTCTTCTCTGAGCCAGGAACAGGCCGGGCATTGGTCGGCGGGTGGTGAGCAATCACATTGTGCATTACTTGTCTGTATTTTCTATTATTATTATTATTATTATTATTATTATTATTGTTATTGTTATTGTTATTGTTGTTGTTGCTGTTGTTATTGCTATTATTTTATTTAAATTATTAATCTGTTTTTATCTCAACCTACAAGTTTTCTTACCTTTACTCTTTCAATTCTCTTCCTCATCCCCTAGGCAGGAGAAGGTGAGTGAGCAGCCGCATAGTTTGGCCACCGGCTGGGTTTAAACCACAACAGAGGCTTAACAAAGCTAAGTGTCAGGTCCTACACTTGGATCACAATAGCCTCATGCAGCACTACAGGCTTCGGGAAGAGTGGCTGGAAAGCTGTCTGGCGGAAAAGGACTTGGGGGTGTTGGTGGACAGCTGGCTGATTATGAGCCAGCAGTGTGCCCAGGTAGCCAAGAAGACCAATAGCATCCTGGCTGGTGTCAGAAATAGTGTGGCCAGCAGGACTAGGGAAGTGATTGTCCCCCTGTACTCAGCACTGGTGAAGCTGCACCTTGAATACTGTGTTCAGTTTTGGGCCCCTCACTACAAGAAAGACTTTGAGGTGCTGGAGCATGTCCAAAGAAGAGCAACAAAGCTGGAGCACATAGTCCTATGAAGAATGGCTGAGGGAACTGGGGTTGTTTAGCCTGGAGAAAAGGAGGCTCAGGGGAGACCTTATTGCTCTTCGCAACTACGAGAAAGGGGATTGTAGTGAGGTGGGTGTCGGTCTCTTTTCCCAAGTTAGAAGACAAGAGAAATTGGCCTCAAATTGCATGAGGGGAGGTTTAGATTGAATATTAGGAAAAATTTCTTCTCCTTTCTTCAAAAGGTTTATCAAGCATTGGAACAGGCTGTCCAGGAAAGTGTTTGAGTCCCCATCCCAGGAGGTACTTAAAAGTCATGTAGATGTGATGCTTAGGGACATGGTTTAGTGTTGGACTTAGCAGTGCTGGGTTAATGGTTGGACTCAATGATCTTAACAGTCTTTTCCAACCTGAACGATTCTATGATTCATCATGGAGTGGGATGTAAGTCTTTTGCTTAAGTGCCCAAAGAAGAAACTAAGATCTATCTTTGGAGACAGAACAAGAATATACATACAATGTTTGGTAACTCTAAGAGTTGGACATCTTAACCAGGATATTACAGAGCCCAAATTGCCACTTAGATCTTCTAACTTCGTATTTCTTCACTGGCTGCTATGTAGACACAACTCTGCTGTAGACTTGCATTATACTTGAAAACTGCACTCTTCTACTAATGAAAAAAGGATATATCCAAACCTGAAGATATCCAAGTTTACCATTTTGTAATCAACCTGCTCCTTAATGTTCATATGTGCTCAGGGGGAGTCTACTTTAAATGTATGAAAGACATGTGTGTGTGAACATATTTATTTTTACATGTCCCATTTGTGAAATCATGTGTGTTTGTAGGATTATAAAGATGTAATAATAAGTTTCTGAACTACTGTGTGAGACTAGAAAGTCCTCTTTGGTCTCCCACTCAAATTTGTACTTCTGTATCACTTATGAGCTCATGTTAGGAACTATATCACTCTTTCTATCTTTGAGTTAAAAGGACTTTTCTAAATGGAGAGTACTAAATGAGCTCTTAAAAGTCTTGAAAAATTACGGTTAAAAGAACCCCAACCACCTCTCCAACATCTGCCTTGTTTTTCTGCTGTGACAGATGGTACACGTTTCCGTTTGGACTAGAAAAATGTTGTATTAAGGAGCATTTCCATGTATTTTTATTGATGCTGTTTGGAAACTAGCTCAAATTGACCTGATCAGAAGATTTATACCGAAAAAGCATCACTCCCAACACTTACCAGTGCACAGGGCTGGGAAGAAAAGAATATGTTATTTGTGAAGAATGCATTTTCGAAAAACACTCTAAAACCTTTCCCACTTCCCCACCCTAAATCTTGCTAATTTAAAACCGTTAATTTTTTTTTTTCTGAACAGCAGTGTCAACAAAGAGCTTAATAACAGATAAATTCCTTTCTTTTAAGGAACGTGTTTATGACAAATCAGTCTTTATCAGATACTATATGCTGTGGGTCAGCTGTGAGCATGCTGAACTGCAGTCCAAAAACACTCCCAGCACTCTGCTGCTTTCTGTTGTATTCCACGCTGCAAACATCTGACAGAATGGCAGACTAAGTATATTCAAATAAACCGGAAGGAATGTCTCAAAAACTGGCATGCATGTTAAGACAAAACAGCTGGCTGTTCAAATTATTGCTAATTCACTTTTCATAATAACTCTCTTTTTTTGCCTGCTGAAACATTCTTTATAATACTTGTGTAGAACAACAGGGGAGATACAGGAATTGTATATTGGGTAAAATTCTATTACCATACCCAGTCCACCTCTATTATACTCTAGGAAAACAACAACATATTTTACTGTTTTATAATTTTCTTCTCTTTTACAGTAAAAATTAGATGCTTATCTGGAGAAAGAAGATTTTAATGTAAGTTTCATATTTAACATATTTTTTTCTTTTAAAAAAAGCCTTAATCTTGCTGGTGACAAATGTTCTGGTATTCTGGAGTAAGGAAATCAGTATGAAAGCATTATCACCCAGTTTCTGATTACTTGAATATCAAAGATGATGCTCTTGTCATTTGTAAGCTTTATTTTGAAAACACCAGTAACTGAGCTGGTTGAATACAAACAGATAGAATGGCACCTGCCTGTCAGATAATAATGAAAGATAAGCTTGGCTACCACAGGGCATGAGGGGTGCTTTGCTGCACCCAGTTCAATGGCCTGTGTGTTAATGCAAATACAGGCTAAAATGCTTTTCCACTAAAGCCACATGTAGGACTGTGTTTAGAGAGGGTATCATCTTCAGTATGAGTGGAGACTGTTCTTCCTGCGTATTCTGTCCTCGCCTCCCCAGTTTTGATAACATAGCCATTTAGGATTGCACAATAAATACCATGCCCTCCCTTTTCTAATGCCCAGTCCATCAATGTTTCTATACTCATGCCCCAGCCTTGGACCCATTCTCCTCACCTGTGAGTAATGCAGTGCAGAAGATGAGTGATTTCGGCTTCCTTCCTTGACTATTTTGATGAAGTGTTAATGCAATTCACTATTACAGGTGTACAAAGAGATCACGAATAGCTGTTCCCTGATTTTCTGAGCATTTCTGACCAATACAATAGGTCTCAAGTTGCTCGGGAGACCCATTGATTGGAAATGGGGGTATAGTTGGCTCACTCACTTATTCTATGGCTACTAGAATAACCTTTGCAGCTGTAGGTATGTGTGTATAACTCTGATTTGCTCTGTAGGACTGAATGGATTTCCAGCCTGCACCAGGATGAGGCAGGCACAAATGTAGCATTTGGAATTATCTTTTTGGCATAAGTACTTCTTAGCCATTGGACTTAAGAGAAACAAGACACCTGGAAGACCCCTATTCTTTGGGACATCCCTCTCTGAAGGCAGAGCAGTACAAAGCAAGGAAGCCTATTCCAAATCAATCCAGACTTCTTTCTCCTTCTGTTACGGAGGCTCTCAAATAAACCACCAACCACCAAAAATTAAAAATTTATTATTAACACAACTAACTAGCTCTCCATAAGTTACAGGTTCGAATGTCTGTGAGAGGAGAACAGAACAACTTTCTAGGGTTTAATGGCAACCCAAAACGCATGACAAAGACCTCTATAGGATTTAACAACAACGCAAAATGCAGAACAAAGCACCACTCCCTAGGGTTTAACACCAACCCAAAACGCTTTATCACTCACCTGACAAGTGAGGACTCTCAACCTTGAGGACCTGCTCAGGGCAGCATCCTGACCCAAGGCCCCTCGAGGAGTTTCCTTGGGCAGCATCCTGACCCAAGGGGAGAGTCCTCGACCTCAGCGTGCTGCTCCAGGGGACAAGCTCAGACTGGCTCCCCCAGGGGACTCCATTTATACCCAGGCCGAATCTGACCTGTAGTCAATAGCGGCTCCCATTGGCCAAAGGCCCCAACTACCATGAAGCCCTGAGAACAAAGGCAGTCAGGAGCTGCTACACTTCAGCAGACAAGAAACCCTGTTTTCATTGGGCGGATGCACCTGCCACACCTTCCTTCCAGAGAGACCAGTAGGTAGGTACACTCTGGAGAGCACCATTTCTAAAAAACATTATTTCTGAGAAAAAAGAACAGAATGATGGAAGAAAAAAACCACATCACTGGTGATGTTACTTCCAAATTAGTAAAATATGTAAGCATGTGCCTGATATCATCTCTGTTCAGAAATTTCCCCTTGCCTACATGTTTCCCCTGAAAGAAGTGTTGTTTTGTTTAATCATTCATCTGTGTTTTTTTCCTAGATGAGGATGAATCTTTAAACTGGCATTTCAGAGACAACAGTATAAAAGAAGATGATTATCTGGAGAAAAAATTAGGACTCTAAAGAGAGAAACTATTCAAACATCTCTGCATAATGTCAGTGCAGAACATTACTGGTAAAATTCCTTACGTTGGCCAAGACTCAATTCAGCATGCAAAGCAATAAACCCTATATAATATTTAGGCTCTAACCTTCTGTTAAAACCCCCTCTAATTACCTAGATATGTCAGGTGGTAAGTCTTGACACTCTGAATAAATCTGACATCAACAGATTGCTCCTCCTAATTTTTATTTTAATAAGTAAGCCATACAGCAGCTGTGAATTTACTGATAATGAATTTTAGGAAATAGGGTTACTCATGTGAGTTAAATCCTTCTGCCTTTTCATTATACACTATATAATACTCAAAACTCATGTCCTGAATAGACAGAAAACAAGTAACTGGAACTTACATATGTGATCCCTATGCCTCTAGCTGAGTCACTAAACAATTCACAAGCAGTATGGGCTTTCCAAGGGCCATGTTCCTGAGAAAACCTGGGATGACAACAGTATCTATATATGCTTATCTTCATTGCTGTGTTCAGAAACTCTCCATCAGGTTGTGTTTGTGTGTGTGCATGTTTTTGTGTGTAAGATGACTTTATTAAGAGTAGGCTGATCTTGTTTTGACTTGATGTAAGCTATTTTTTAGCATCTAGTCACCAATAGTTTGGCACCTAAAAATCCATGAGACATTTATGGCTACAGTGTTGCAGAGTCCTTGAGATTCTATGGGGCCACTTCATACACTTTCTGAACTGCCAAACTGGCTTACCTGTCACTCTCATGCTTCCTCCTGGTAGAGATATGCTGCTATTGGCCTTTTCTTCCCAAACCTGATTGATAATGGCACTGGACTGGGTCTACTATAACTTCACTTCAAGTCTGACTGCATAGATAAATGAATTTACAGGGTAGCACAGAGTCTCATTCCAATAAAACTGGCGACCTCTTTTCCCTGTTAAGTTCTGCTGGATTAAGTTATGTTTTTCTCAACAAAGAGATCAGAGAAACATAATACAAAGTTTGCAGTCCTATCAGTAACTAAAAGTAGAGCAGACATACAACAAATTATATTGGATTCGGTTTCATAACAATTCCTGTGTTATATATTTATTTATTATAAAGAATGCAGCTTAGTCTGGTAAAAATTTCAGACTTGATAAAGTGATCTTTGGTTTAGTATCATACAATGTCTTGATTAAAAACTTGTAGAAAATTAACATAGCACATAATAAATGACTTAAAACCAGCTTATAGACTGACCATACAGGGTATTTTTAAGTGGATAGAGATCAGTAAGTGGGGTTGTTTCTACTGAGGTTCCACACATAGAACATTTTTATTCTGTGTCTATATTAGACAACGTTATGAACCATATGTTAGATATATTTAGGGGTGGAATTGTAATTAATGAGGAGGACGAGTGATTGGTTATCTGAGTCACTCTGAAACAAATGGTCACAACCTCCCAAAATGTATTTTAATACACTTTAGTAAGGGCAATGCCAAAGGGAACAAAGAACTAGATCTATACCTACAGAAGAGGAGGCTACCTTAGAAACCAATGATTCAGAAAATTACTTGAAATCATCACAGAGCCTCCTTAATGTGACCTTTCAGTCTCATACTGGAGCAAAAGGGCTAACACTGTCCATGAATGCATAAAAGAAGACTGTCAAGTTAAAGCAGGGAAATGGTTTTGACTTAGTATGTGAGAAACTGAAAGACCTCTGCAAGGATGCGCCTACTTCCAGTGTCCACATCCAGACAAATATGGAAATACAGAAGATAGTTTAAAGAAGGGTCATAAAAATGCTCTGGGAGTCAGAAAACAAGTCATTATTTGAGGCTTAAAGAGTTCAATCAACTCAGCATATCTGCAGAGAAGGTTAAAAGGTGATTTAATCAGAATACAGGTGCTCATTCAAGTAAAAGAGATGTGATAGTAGGGTTGCTCAGTCTTGCAGAAAAAGACATAAAAATTTCCAACACTTGGAAGTTGGATGAATGCAAGCTTGGAAAATAAATTCATTTTAAAGCAGTAAGAATAATTAATATAAAAAATAGATGTGACGGACACACCAGAACATGGACATTTTGAGATACCTTCTAAGGGTTGTGCTTAAATCCATGCAGCTTCTAGGAAAACTGAGAGAGAGCTGACACATAACAGTGTTTTCCTTTTCTGGATTTCAAATCTTACATACTTCATTACTACTTAAAGAAAGGGAAGGAAGTATGTTTTGTACAAAACAGATGAATTTATCTGTTTTACTTTATTTGCATTACACCTCAGTTTTTTATGATATGGGACAAATGGTTTTGTAGTACAAACTAAATATGGGCACAGGTCATTAGACTTTCCTTAGATATTTACAAATCTCTCAATATAAAGAAGTAATATCCAGAAATGAATAATGGAAAGACAGACGAAAGGGAGAAATTCTGGAAAAAGAAGATTGCTCTTGGTGAAAAAAAAAAAGAACCATAGAGAGAAAAAGTAGCTCATGAGACTATTGGACTTCTCCAAAACTTTTATTAGAAAGTAGTTCTTATATTTTTATACATCACTTTAGAAGAAGATGAACAGAAGACCAGCTCTAGTCTCTCCAGTTTCTCAGGCAGAACTCAGCTTGAAAAAAAGAATTGTTCCATTTCTCTGACATCGCATCTCTGCAGACTCCTGAAGGCATTTAAATACATTTTTTTCTCTTGGAGAGTTTCTCACTCATGTGAAGTACCATATACTTAGTTGAACCCTGCTATGTATCTAATTCTCATCTGATGAACCCCTACTACTACCACAGTAAAGCCACATAGCTCTTTGGTTGTCAGACTGATAAAAGCTTTGAGACAACCTACCTGGCTATGTTGACTGTCATCAGTCTCCAGAAAAGATCTGTTTTGGTGAAGAGTATTTGGAAACTTTTATTGTTCTTCCTGGAGAGAAGCTAACCTGGAACTTTTTTTCATGTACACCTTTTCTGTGGAAAAAGCTAAGAAATGGTTGGGTCAGGTGGAGGTTTTTTTCAGCTTAGGGTATTAAACAGCAGAGGCAAGGTAACAACAGTCAAAGATGACCACTATGGATGATGAAAATGCTCTACTAACTCAAAGAAAGAGTGAAAAATTTAAACACAACAGCACATGATAAAACTAAAGAATACAGTAAAATAAAGAACTTTGATTACCAACTCTGCTGTGGCTTATGATTCACTGGTACAGACTGGTATCTAGGAAGATGTGAGCTTTTCTCCTTGCTGAAAAATTTATCCTCTATATGGATTCTGTCATAGTGAAGAGGGTATGAAATCTTCCTGTGACCTTTCCAACAGTCAGGGCTGCTGTTGTCTCTCCCTCTGTGAGTTTGGTTTAAATTTGCAAAAGTTTCCAATGGTTATTGTTGAAGGTTATGATACAGTAAAAGAGATGGTAGGAGAAAGAATTGGAACGCAATATTTCCTTTTTTTTTTTTTAGAGACAACATTGACAGCAATCTAGCAAAAGTTTTTTGCTTCCTCCCTCCTTCCCCAAACCAATAGTATTAGAAACTCTGTGGAATATATTAATGACTTTGCTGTTGATTTAATTTGTGAAATGTGAGAGTGATGGGATGCTTTATAAAAGCTGAGATAGATAATTGCCACCTTTCTTTTTGTTCTTAAAAGCTGACGTATTCTCTCAGCAAACAAACTTCCTTTACAGGGAATCATTTTCCTTTTCCCTCAACCACATTTACCAAAGTCTTTATTATGTCTTTAATTTATGGTTGCTTTATTCATCTAGCAAAATGACAGATTTGGATCTTACAATAAAATTGTCCCCAATTTTATTGCTGTGCTGACTGTGTATTTCACCTATGTCAACTCCAGTAGGTTGAATAATTATTTAAGAACTACTTACTTACCTTATTTAGTTATGATAAACATCATCTTTGTTGAATGTTTGCAACAGAGAAGATACTAGTAAGAAAAGTAAATTTAGAGATACACCTTTATTGAAACTAACTACTGCACATCTCAAAATTAGTGGCCTTTTCCAACAACTGAGGATTATCTAAATAATCTTGCTGTTAATATTTTTTGATTCAAATTGAACCCAACATTAACAGTTGGATAGAAATTAAAGTTGGCTTCTCTATGCAACAGCAGACATCTCACCTATTCTATGCTTAAAGTATTACAATTTTGGAATTCTTCCAAAAGAGAGTTAATTAACATTACTTCCATTTGCACAGTTGCTTTCTGTCATATTGTTTGCTTACAGTGCTCTGCTCTAACTGCAAAAGTCTACTCTAACTGAACGTATTCAGCTTCTGCCTTTTAGCATATGAGTTCTTGCCAGCTGTTTGCTTCAGTCATTTACTTCTAGTTTTTTATATGGTGTGGCTGGTCATGCGAGTCACATGATATTTTTTCCATTTGGTAATTCAATGAATTTTTCAGAAGAGCATTGTATTATGGATCTTTAGTACAGGTCTTTCATAAGAAAAGCTACTATAATTTTCCAAATTAATGAATATTTTCAGAATCACCTAGCTAGGTATCCAAGGAATTAGAGAACATGCCTAACAATTCCAGGAATATAATACATGTTAAGTTTTAATTCATGGATACATAAGTATACTATGAATAACTTATTCATACATCTTAAGCTTAGTAAATTCAACCACTTATTTGTCAGTAAAAGATGAACCTGAAAAGCTTTTTAAACTCATACAATGCTAGGCAAAACCCTTTATGCTTTGCCTAGAATATTTGGGAAACGCCTGCCTGAGATCCTCTTGTTTTTCTTTGCAAGAGCAAGAAGGTGTTAAACACTGAATGACATTCTTCTTTTTGTACTGCACTTGCAGTTCATTTACTTTCTCTTAACTATGAAAAGCAATTATGAGTTCCAAGTATTAAAACTGTGCAGATCTACAATAATCACTGTCAGTGGGTCTAAGTTCTTTAGAAAGATCAGAGTGACAATATGTAATTTCCTGATTAAAAAAAAATAATTTCTGCTTCCAGAGAAAACAAACATTTGCTAGTGCCAGCTGTATATCGAAATAATTATTCATAAAGGAACATTTTAAAAGAGCTCAGACTCAGTGAAGAAAAGGAACATTTGTCCTGAAAATTCAAAGCCAATCACAAAGGAGTGAGAAAGAATATAATATACTTTTAGTTTCATGCTTTTTTTTGACCTTGACATTGTGTATGCTAGAAATTATAATAGTATGTTATGAAATATGTGCATACTTCTCCCCTTAAAAACATTAATTTTACTCCAGTGTACCTTCAGACAAATTTTTGGGAATTGAAATTGTCCCAGTATACCACTGAGCCTTTCAAAAATAATTGTAAAATAAAGGTGTTTCAGAACATGTTAACATGTTCTACTGCTGCTCACAAATATCCCACAGGTTGATGCAAACTGTTGTTGAAGGACAAATATTTATATAAATAGATCTCTTTTTTCAACAAAGATGAGTCAAGGTAGAAATACATCTTTATCTGTGCAGCTATATATTTGAAGAGCAAAGTTAGTGTCTAGTAGTAAGATACTGATTTGCTAGCATTTTACACCAATTTCATACAGCACAAAAAGTTAAGTCATAGTCAAAGAATATTAGACCCAATACCAAACTTAGTTGGTACACTTGCATTTTTTATGTAGGTAATCTGAAAGAATTAAGTGTATTCATATATAAAACTGACTGCTGAGCAGCCAAATGTAGCATCTAAGTAGTCAAGGAAGAAAAATATGTTTCCTTAGATGTATGAACTGGGCCAATATAAAATAATGTTTAAAAAGGTTATCCACTGTTACATTTCACATCTTTTTTTTTTTTTTTAAATCTGACTTTGTAAAGATTAATTTTAGAATCCAAAGAAAATAAGGCTTATGCAGCCATAATTATTATGTATCAGAATATAAAGATGCAGTCCTATCTGTTTGCTCCCTTCTTTTTCTGCCCTTTAGATTTTGGAATGCTACTGAATATTTACCAGATTTGTCAGAGGAGCACATCTGAAAAGTATTAAATTTTCACAGAAAGCCTGTACAGACCACAGTCATGGTTTGACATAACAGCAGCTGAGAGGTAAAGTGTTTTGTAGAGTTTACACAGCGGCCAAGAGCAGAGGTCAGACAGGCAATCAGCATGTCTTATTAACTGGCCAAATTAGTATGTGCAAAACTGGCAGAATCCCAGAAAGGAGTGCAGAAACAGTTTAGAATGCTGTAATGGGAGAATATAGGAAACCTGACACAGGAAAACGTAACATCTCATTTCAGATTTAAAATGCACAGCCAAATGAAACCATGCTTCATTATTGTTTCTATTTCGTCCAGTTTACAAGGCGTTTTTTCCTACTGGAATACAGGACAGTCACATTGAGAAGCTTTTCTGTCAGCTATCAGTGTTTAGAAAAAGAGGTATCTTTCTGGATCTGTATAATATTGCTCATTCCTAAAACTGCAATAACCTGTTTAAGAGTTGATTGTGACTTATTATTTGTAAAGAAATGTTTATATGAGACTTCTTTGAAGTGGAGTTTTAGCCATGCAAAGAGATAGGAAAGTATGAGGCAGCTAATACAGAAAATGTGAATGCAACTCGCATAGATTCTCTCCAATGATGAAATACTTTGCAACAACAGCCAAGGAGCCCTCCTTGGAACTACCCAGTAGCACAGTGAGTTAATAATTGGAAGGAATCAAGTTTGAGAGGAAAGATAATACATTGATAAGAAAGTTCAATGAGAATAGCTCTGCCATAAGGAAGATTTCATGGCAATTAATCACCATAAATTTTACTTTTCCACTTCGTGTCCTATCATCAGAAGAATATTCTGTAGAGGTGGAAGTGCAGTTCCCTGTTTGATGAATGTGTTGTTTGTAGAGTCATTTTTCTAATCAAGAGATTACTGGCGCTCTTCTATCCTGCTTTGCCATGCTCAAAAAAGCAGAAGAGCAATACAATAAATTAGGATTTAAATGTTGCCTGAAAAAAATGTGTTTGGAATATGAAAAAGGCAAACCAACACTGAGCATATTACAGAATCACAGAATCATTCAGATTGGAAAAGACCCTTGGGATCATCGAGTCCAACCATCAACCCTACTCTACAAAGTTCTCCCCTACACCATATTCCCCAACATCTCATCTAAATGATCCTTGAACACATCCAGGGATGGTGACTCCACCACCTCCCTGGGCAGCCTATTCCACTGTCTGACCACTCTTTCTGAGAAAATTGTTTTCCTAATGTCCAGTCTAAACCTTCCCTGATGGAGTTTAAAGCCATTCCCTCTTGTTCTGTCACTATTTACCTGTGAGAAGACACCAGCACCAACCTCTCTACAACGTCCTTTCAGGTAGTGGTAGAGAGTGATGAGGTCTCCCCTCAGCCTTCTCCTCCTCACACTAAACAGTCCCAGCTCCTTCAATCGCTCCTCATAGGATTTCTTCTCCAGGCCCTTCACCAGCTTCGCTGCCCTCCTCTGCACTCGCTCCAGCACCTCGATATCTCTCTCGTATTGAGGTGCCCAAAACTGGACACAATACTCCAGGTGTGGCCTCACCAGTGCAGAGTACAGGGGGACTATCACCTCCCTACTTCTGCTGGTCACACTATTTCTAATACAAACCAGGATGCCGTTGGCTTTCTTGGCCACTTGGGCACACTGCCGGCTCATGTTCAGTTGCTTGTCAATTAGAACCCCCAGATCCTTTTCTTCCAGACAGCTCTCCAGCCACACCTCCCCAAGCCTGTAGCGATGCATGGGGTTGTTGTGGCCCAAGTGCAGGACCTGGCACTTGGCCTTGTTGAAGCTCATCCCGTTAACGTTGGCCCACCAATCCAATCTATCCAAGTCTCTCTGTAGAGCCTCCCTATCTTCATGCAGATCGACACTGCCGCTTAACTTGGTGTCATCTGTGAATTTACTGATGATACACTCTATGTCCTTATCAAGATCACCAATAAAGTTGTTAAACAGAAATGGTCCCAACACCGAGCCCTGAGGAACACCACTTGTGACCGGCCACCAGCTGGATTTACCTCCATTGACCACCACTCTCTGGGACCGTCCATCCAGCCAGTGCTTGATCCAGCAGACCGTTCGCTCATCCAGGCCATGGGCAGTCAGTTTTTCTATGAGAATCCTATGGATAACTGTGTTGAATGCTTTTTGAAAATCCAGGTAGACAATATCAACAGCTTTTCCCTCATCCAATAGTCGGGTCATCTTGTCATAGAAGGAGATCAGGTTTGTCAGGCAGGACCTGCCTTTCATAAACCCATGCTGACTAGGCCTGATCCCCTGGTTGTCCATTATATGACTTTTAATGGCACTCAAGATGATCTGCTCCATGATCATCCCTGGCATTGAGGTCAGACTGACAGGTCTATACTTTCCTGGATCCTCCTTTCTGCCTCTCTTGTAGTTGGGTGTCACATTTGCCACCCTCCAGTCCAATGGGACCTCCCCAGTTAGCCATGACTTCAGGTAAATTGTGGAAAGCAGCTTGGCGAGCACATCTGCCAACTCTTTCAGCATCCTTGGGTGTAACCCATCCGGTTCCACAGACCTGTGTGCATCCAAGTGGTGTAGCAGGTCTCTGACCACTTCCTCTTTAATTGTTATATCCTCTTTAATATTGACTTCCTTCTGTATGAAAGTAGATTTCAGTTATTATAGATAAGAGAAACATCTTTTTCAAAAGCAATTTATGGCCCTGTGTAGTCATTCTACTGACCTTGGTTTAGGCTGAAGGTTCAGGAATTTGAGACTCCTGAGATATAGATGACCATTGAAAGGAGAAAATTTCTTTCATTCTTGATGAAAGAGGGCCTAGATTTAATCACATAAAATGACAACGGTGGGTATGGACTTTCTAAATTTGAAGAAAAGATCCCTTACAAATTAGAAAAAGCAATTAAATTTATTTCAAAAGTTTTTTATCTGTAGAATTTAAGAGATCTGATGTGCTGAACCAGCTGTTAAAACATCAGTAGTTTGAATATTATTTTATGAAACAACTTGATTTATAATCCCTTTCCAGCTAAACCTGAAGCTAATTCTACAAATCCGGGAAAGGAATTGATCTTTGGACAGGGGCAATCTTTGCCTGCTACTGTCTATTCCTTTGAATATCAATTGTGGCCCCAAAATATTTTGTGTGATTTTATATGACTTGTTCTCAACTGATAAATCTGGTGACAAAACACATCCTGGACTTTAAGAAAAACAATCCTGAACGAGCTGAAATCAAAGGTAAATAAAACTCAAGAAAGGGTAATCAGTTCCTGTGAGTGACATGAAATTGAGGTGTTTATGCGAGGATGTTTGCACTTGTGCTCAATGGTCAAACTCTCTTTATATTAGGTAGAGACCTAGGGACTTAATTTGCCTAAACATTGTCATCTAAAGATATGTAAAATGACCTAGGATATCTGAGACGTTTTCACAGGAGTAGTGAAAGGACAGGATTTATGAGAGGCCCACAACCCTTATGGAAGGAAAAACAGACCACACCTATGTGGAGGAAAAAGATTTGAGTTTACATCTCCATTTACTGCAGTGGGAACTTTGACATATTACCCTGTAGGGTGATCCAGATTTAGGTAATTTAATCTGGGACTGAATCCCACTCTGCCTGTTTGCAGCAGCAGGAGTTGCTCTGTCTCAGAAGAGATACCTAAGTGTTCAAATTTGCCTTCTCGAGTTAAGAAAAAATGAAGCACGTACAAAACAGGTAAATACCAGCAAGATAAAGGTAAACTGAGTGCAGTTTAACTGATCGTTCTGATTTCAATGTGACAAAGCCAGCACTGAATTTTCATTAAAATTTTCAAAAGAATGACAAAGGTTACAAACAGTTCAGAGCAATAATACAGCTTCATTACCAAATTCCTTTTATATGTTTAACCATATTCATTTAACACTCAGTTAAAAAAACCAGCAGGGTTCTCTTGAACCTGTCACTAGTGATTTATTAAGTTCATTTTATATTCATTTGTTTATAGATCAAACATGGGGAAGAAAGGCTCAACACTACTGAACACATTTAACAACCACAAAAAAAAGGACAACTGGGTATTTAACTTTGCATTGTGTTAGGTTACACATTTTTAGGCAGAAGACAATAACTAAATTTAAGCAACTGGCTTGATCAAGGATAAATGCTCTCTGCCTCTTAAATGCCCCTGAAATCAATATGCCTATTTAGAGCGAGATAATAGTTCCTGAAAAAACATGGCATCATCTTAGTGGTGGACTGAGGTTTCACTATGTGTGTGGTTTGCAATAGTGAAAAGCTGAAATCAGTTCTGTTGAAAACTGATTTCCTACATGCAGTTAACACACATTGGTGAATCAGATATTGTGCATGCTGGAATCATCCTTTGGCTAAAGAAGCACAAATCAGTGTCTAGAAATGTTGAATCTCACAGCTACTACCAAAGCACTTTTGTCTCTTACCGGAATTATTCTTTGCTTCAAAGCAGCAGCTGGAAAAACTGCTAAACTACCATTTAAATACCAACAGCAAAATTTATGAAAATTCATGAAAAGATGTTCTTAATTTTACAAGGATTCACATGGTAATGAAAAATAGTTATTGAAGAATTTGAAATTTTCATTACTATGAAAATATTGTCAGTTGGAAAAATATATTCAGCTTGAAGAAAAGTATAAATTTTTATTTGAAATGTCATAAAATATGGACATGGTATAAACTTTTCATAAGAAAAATATTTTTTTTTTTTTTTTAATTTCTTCATATGTTCAGTTCCTCAGTGCTCCATCTGATAGTGACTCCTGGAGGGAAAATGAACTTGAAGCTACAAAGAACCAACCCCTCCAGCAGGAGAAGTTAATGATGTGAACACACCATTACAGAAACACGTCTGCAAACATTTCAATTTATCAATTGGATACTAACACAGTATTTCTTTGACTGCTCATGAGTAGACTTTTATTTATTTGTTTTGACCTTGGTTAATGTTTCCTCATTAAACTGGGACAATAACAACAATGGGACATGAGAGCAGGTGTTGGCATTATGAGATTATTTTGCCTGTTTGGGCTATGTGTACAGTTTTCACATGATGTTTCCTCTGAGACATTATGGAAATGCAATCCTCTCAGCAATGACTGAACAACACTTTAAAACAAATACTGTTTATAAGCTAAATAATTTTGACACATTGCCTTTACTATTGTTCCATCTTTTCTACTGCATAGAATTCATTGTGCATTCAATTAGAAAATAAGTAGGTATTCTGGTATAAATATATGAATAAGACTAGTATAATAACGGGTCATTAAAAATATCCTTTATAATAGGCTGAATTAGAACTTGAGCATGTGGGAACCTTGTTAAAAAAAGCCCTATTTTTGTTTGGAGGCAAGATTTGACTTGGGGCAAAACAGCCACTTCCTGGTTAGCAAAAGTAGGAAACTCAAAATATGGTTACAAATTTATGTTATTAAGGAAAGAATACTTTTGAACTAACTGGAAAGAAAACACTGCATTAATTTTACAGTAGATAGTGGTATATAGATAGAATTTTCTTCTACACCATGTAATACAACAGAGAAAGATCAAAATTGCTTTGGAGTCAGTCTCTAAAAGAAATTCCAGATCAGTTGTACACGATTGCCTAGTGTCTCCTTGTGACACTTTGAATGTGATTGCTAACCCACCAACACACATCTCCTGTATCCCTTCTGAAACCTCCCCCTCCCATGGTATCAATACTGAGATTAAAGTTAAATACCTAAGCTTTATATTTTTTTCTCTCTCCATCATCCCAAATGTGAGAAAAACAAAAAGAAAACATCACTTCTAGCTCTCACAATTCTGGGCAACAATTTACAGCAGCACATGCTTGGGAGTATGACTTTATTTTAAAGAATAATTTGAGTCACCATGTTGCTATCTCAAATACGCTTTAAGTCGTTTCTAGAATTATTCAGCTATGTCCTTGTTTGAATGTATACCTCTGGCTTTTATCTCTCCATTTCAGTAAGACTCATAACTCACAGTACAGTCATATGTAGTGTAATGCTTTATTAGTGTCATAGATTTTTACAAACAGGGAAAAGCGCTTCAAAGAGCAACTGCTACCAGCACAGAAGTATAAAAAAATGTTATGTGCTCTTGCTGTTTATCTCAGTTTGAATTGCACTGTGACAGAAAAGAACACTCAGTGATTAATTTGAAAAGAATAAGACCTCCTGGGGAAATTATATTTTACTCACCCAGTGGCAAAATGTACAAAAAAAACCCCTCAAAACAATGAAAGTAAATAGAAATGTAAAATTTATGCTCTTCAAAACATACAAAAATACAGTGTGCAATGTTGTGAAAGCATAAATGTATTTTAAAAAGGAGATCATAAGAATAAGTGCTTGCTTCCTTCATGAAAAATGAACAAGGGATGCATCATTTCATAACAGCACATTCAAATAAAGGCTCAAGTTAAACACAGAGAGAGTGGAGAATATGCTGTTATTACAGACATTATGCAATTCAGTCATTAGAAATAACACGAGCAACAACAGATTATAAACTCAAACCCAACAGGGAGTAGTCACAGATGAACCTAGGTAAGATTAGTTAAAAACTTAAAATATAAAGAAATACGAGATTCGCATCTGGTATGTGAATGAAATGAGCATGGTTACAGCTTCTCAGACTGTCACGTATAAAAGATGTATGGAACTTGAAAGGTTAGAAAATCTTTTGTCATTTTTAAGGATGCTGTTAAAGTCAGTCAAACGATGTGTTCACCAGCTTCTAATAAAGAAGATTAAAGGTCTTCACAACTCTGGCTGATGTTGTGCCAGTGATGGAATAGACGCCTTCATATTCAGCAAGTTTTGTTTGACTTCTCACAGTACTTATAGTAAAGTTCTTTTCACTTGAGGAGTTAACAGCTTTTGGTTAATACTTCAGCAGCTTCTGACCACATAATCATAAATAATTATCTTTTAAATATGACTTAATAGTCATAATAATATTTCCCATAGTCCACAGTCCCCTTCTGTATTTTCTAAATTGTTAATGGATAGTAAAATTTGGGGTTGCATTAATTTGTCTTCTTCATTTTAATAACTAAGCATTAATGATGACGTCATGCTGAGAGATATTTTGGCTAAAATCTTCAAGACTATACTTGATTTATAATAATTTGCTTCATCCGAGGAATTCTCTGTTTCTTTGACTGTGTTATTGTGTCTTTTGGGAAGTTGTGTCCATACAATTTAAATTGTTATCTCAGAAATAATTAAGACAGTTAATGGGAAGCCAGAACTCTGCTCAGTTTCAAGCTTGCATTTATCCAGTAGAATTTAGCCTGAACAGTTTAGCATCTGTTAATGATTTTTTTGTTAATGATTTTATGTTATCTACACTCAACCTCACTGCATAGTTAGTCTGGGTCATTGACACTTGACACTGAAATACAGAATAGCTTAGCTCCTGATCAAGCATTCTGGCAACAAACCTTGTCATTAGGTTGTCAGTAATTATGCACTCTCAATGTCCATTTTCCACTTGTGCTGAGGTGCTCTTCACTGCCATTGTTGTGCGAGCAAGTTTAGGAGTCTGTCACTTCTTTGGTGAATTTACTTCTGTCTTTACGTTCAGTTAAATTCTAGCCCAAATTAAACAGTGTATAGGTATGAAACTATATACCCAGAATTTTAATCTTGTTTGAACTTGAAATAAACCCAAAAATAGATCCAGGGGCCTTAAAAAAACCCCCAACAAACTAACCAACAAACAAACTACAAAAAACCAAAACAAAACCAAAAACAAAACAAACCAAACAAACAAACAAACAAAAAAACCCCAAAAACCCCAAACAAACAAAAAACAAACCATTTGGGCTCTGTCCTAGCTGAAAGCTTGATTTAACTATACATTGAAAGGTAACTTCTGTTCAAAATATTGGCTAATTCATGCTGTCTTCAAAATCACTACCCCAGTCTAGATAAGATCTAAACTCTCTCTCCATCCTCACATCTCTGCACAAATAGAAGAATGAGATCCTGCCATTTTGAAAGGGCAGAAGAAAAACAGCTGGTTCTTCTCATTCCCACTTTTTCTTTTTTCTTCAAGAAAATTTCAGAAACCCAGCAAAGACAAACTCAACTCTTTTGCCTTCTTAACTGGGGATAACTGAGGTAGGACAGCATATGGACTGCAGTACATAAATAATGAACAGTATTAATATTATGTTGTCTTCTGCTAACCTGATGACATTAGTGGCAAAGCACTCTCTGCTTAATGAACACATTTATTTGGAGTCCATGCCTGTAGCATCAGGAAACCTTGATTCCTTTTTCCAAAGCATTAACCAAGATAACAAGGACAGAAGTAGTACAGAATGTCATTAAAAAGAAGCATGGACATAGATGAATAAGTGGAATGTGGAACTTAATCTGCTGTTTTCCTAAATGACGTTTGGAATCTGTCACCCATTTCTTGGATTACTTTTAGGTTGTGTACAAAACTGCTTTTTAATTATAAAATCACAGAGTTGTTCTGGTTGGAAGGCAACACAGGAGTTCTCTAGTACAACCTCCTGATCAAAGCAGGATCAACACTGAACTCAGACCAAATTGCTTAGGACTTTCTCTAGTCAGGTTTTGAAAGCCTCCAAGGACAGATACCCCACAATCCCCCAGAGCATTCTGTCACAATGCTTAATTATCCTCATAGTGATTTTACCTTTTTTTTTTTTTTTTTATTAATAGCCAGATGCACCTTTGCTGTTGTAATTTATGAGCAGTGTCTTATTTCCCTGCATCAATAGGTCTGTGGTGTCTGGTTCTGTCTTCTTAATAACCTCTCCATATGTACTGGCAGACTGCTGTTATGTATCCCTGAAGCTGCTTCTTTCCATGCTGAACAGGCCTAGAATCTCAGCCTCCTCTCAGGGTGAGTGCTCCAGCTCCCAGACAGCTTGTGGCCCTCCACTGAAATTGCTCTAGTTTATTTGGTATCTTTCTTCAATTGTGGGGCCCAAAACAAGACACAGCATTCCAGATGCAAGTGTTAAGTAAAGTGTCATGTAATTAGTGTCAAGCCCATCCTGCTTCCATCTCCTCTGTACTGCCTCTTTACATCAGATTTTGGTCACTTGTTCTCTTGAGCATAGGGGTAGATAGTATCTGTGCTTGGAGGAGGTTGCTTTTTAAGATCTGTCTGTTGTGTTGAGCTCCTTGTCCCTCAGAGATACCACCACATGACCACACTTGTCAGTTCCTTGAGAAAACACAAGTCTGATGCCATCCTGGCAAGTAGAAGGTGCTCTCCAATTTACCTGTTCTACAATTTGGGGGGATCTGTTAAATACTTATGTTAAAAAAGGGATACAATCCCTTTGTGAAAGTATTTTAAATATTTCTTGGCTTTAAAGAAGTCTTGAGTCATGAGGCATTTAAACAATGAGGTTTATCCTTCTGATCATCTAAGCTACTCATAGCTGGATATTCAGGAATGTGTCTGCAACTGAGACTGATCTCCTCAGGCAGCACAAGATAGTGTGGAGTTCATGAGTGACACAGCAAGATCCTCCTCCTACCTCCAGTATGAAAATCAAACTCCATTCATGGGTCATTTAATATCTGTGTGCAGAGATAAATATATTTTAAGCATCACTGAGCCAAAATCTTAACAAAATTTCCTTTCCATTTCAGACAGCCTCAATCTCTTGAAACTGGCATTATGCACATTTTATTCTGGTTAATAACTGCAGCTGCAGGTCACAAATGATTAAAATAAGCCTCAGTAACTTCCAGTTCATTAAGGCAACCAAAATACCAGAAAAATATTTGGCTTCTTCACAAGGCTTAGACACTCCTAAAATATCTTTTTGGCTTTGAACTCCAGTTAGTATTAAGAAACTGTAAAGCAACCCTGTTAACTGTTCATTACTGTGTTTTAAATAATAAAATATGCATGTATGTTCTGATATATACTTATACACACAGACACACATGTAATTTCTCATTTTAATTTGGCTCAAATCTTGAAGTAGGTTTTAAATTCTCTGATGTTATCTGTGCTATCATCAGGTACCTAAATGCACAGAATATTCTATTACAAAGGAGACAAAGAGTAGAAATATAAAACTGAAAAATAAAGAAGTTTGCTTCAATAAAAATTGTTATAGTTAGTCTGTATAGATATTGTAATGTTGGTTAAAAAAATCCTTGAAAGCTGTAGCTGGCTAGAGCTAAAAAGGTAAGGGTTTGTAGAAACTTTTCATTCAGAGAGAGCAAACCTTCATTTTTTTCAGAAGTGTGAGCTGAGCTTTGAAAAAAATGTAACATGCAGGTAAACAGAGCAATCCTTACGCTCCAAAGCAATTTTTGGAAGGAGAGGGAACCTTGTTAAGTTCTTTTGTAAATGTTAAAGAAATCTTGCTATCACATGATTACAAACTTCCCCCTCTGTCACTCATGACTTCTTCATTTAAATAGCTTTTGCTTATAGGTGATATAGTCACATATTAGAAAAAAATGTTAATCCTGAAAAGTAACTTTTTATTCACTGTTTGTCTAATCATGAAAATTTGATTTGAATGTAAATCATGTCATGAAGTTATATTTTCAACATACATATTTAAATAAAATCAGGATTTTTATATCAGCTGTGTGTAATTCATTACATACACATCCGAAAAGTATTGAAGCAACAGTGGCTATTCTATAGTAGCATGCCTCTGCTGGTCTGTTGTAAACCTATACAGTGGAATATGGGGTTTTTTTTTAGAAAACAGTGAAGTTTAATGAATGCCCAGGACTATTATAGAGTGCTGTGGTAATTTCAAATAAACATAGCAGTATCTAAATGGCTAATGGAAACAACAGGATTCTTTTTCAAATAATCATCAAATATGAAAGAATAAACAATTAACCTTATAAGGGACCACTAAATCGGAAGATCTTGAGAAATAATCCTTGAATTTGTTGTCATACACTACATAATCTTTTCTTCTTTGCAGAAGAAGGGATCTCTTTCCAGCATTTAAGTAATCAAACAGTGCTGTAAGAAAAAGGGCAATAATAAGATGTTGTATGCTGTATTTTGCTCTACTGCTAATTAATACTGATCAGTATCTTTCATTAAGTTTGCAACCTGTAAAGGAAAGAACATAAATTGTTCTGAAATACACATAGTAGTGTTAGAACTTGCAGAACTAAGAAAATTAAGGTGATAGAACAAGCAACACTTCTTCTTTATGTCCCATTGAAGATGAGTTTTCAAAGTTAGAAATGATCAGGTTACCATCAGACAGTCCCAGTACACACATACATAAGAAATCTGCTTTTTGGGTTTTGTACCATAGTGAAATATAGAACATTGATTTCAAGTTGGTTTTCACTAGACTTTTAATATATTAGAAGAATCATTCAATGCATTATTCTTTTCATTCTTACAATGCTTCAGTTGTATGTTGATCAGTAGTCTCTTCGTTGAACACATGGCTGTGTGAGTAGCTAGTTGCATCCACATTACATTAAAGCCTCCTTTAGGTGTAACTTTAGATTTCTTAGAGATTCCCTAGGATAGATGACTGTGAAGAAAGCAAGGGGAACGATACTTTATTTCCTGCTTTAACTTCCTCTTTCATATTACAGTTCTTATCTATTTTCTCACTCATTTATTATCTTAAAAAATTTTCAGAAGCTTACAAGCCAAGTCTATCTTTCTTCCACTCTCTTTTTTAGAAATATTATGTAGCAATAGAAGCCTAGAAAAGCTGTTTAGCAAAGTCTTTTGATACAACTCAATGACAAAGCACATCTCTTCCCACCAGACAGGATGTGGTGGGTTGACCCTGGCTGAACGCCAGGTGCCCACCAAAGCCACTCTATCACTCCCCTCAGCTGCACAGGGGAAAGAAAACATAACAAAAGGCTCATGGGTCAAGATAAGGACAGGGAGATCACTCTCCAGTTACCATCATGGGCAAAACAGACTTGACTTGGGGAAATTAGTTTAATTTGTTACCAATCAAATCAGAGTAGGATAATGAGAAACAAAAATCAAATCTTAAAAGCACCTTCTGCCCACCTCTCCCTTCTTCCTGGGCTTAACTTCACTCCCAATTTTTCTACCACCTCCCCCCCTAGTGGTGCAGTGGGACAGGGAATGGGGGTTGCAGTCAGTTGTTTCTGTCACTCCTTCCTCCTCAAGGGGAGGACTCCTCACACTCTTCCCCTGCTCCAACATGGGATCCCTCCCATGGGAGACAGTCCTCCATGAACTTCTCCAATGTGAGTCTTTCCCATGGGCTGCAGTTCTTCACGAACTGTTCAATGTGTGTCCCTCCCACAGGGTGCAGTCCTTCAGGCACAGACTGCCCCAGCGTGGGTCCCCCATGGGGTCACAGGTCCTGTCAGCAAACCTGCTCCAGCGTGGGCTCCTCTCTCCATGGGGCCACAGGTCCTGCCAGGAGCCTGCTCCAGCACGGGCTTCCCACGGGGTCACAGCCTCCTTCAGGCATCCCTCTGCTCTGGCGTGGGGTCCTCCATGGGCTGCAGGTGGAGATCTGCTCCACCATGGGCCTCCATGGGCTGCAGGGCACAGCTGCCTCACCATGGGCTGCACCACCATGGGCTGCAGGGGAATCTCTGCTGTGGTGCCTGGAGCACCAACTCCCCCTCCTTCTTCACTGACCTGGGTGTCTGCAGAGTTGTTTCTCTCACATACTCCCACTCCCCTCTCTGGCTGCAGTTGCACAGGTTTTTCTTCCCCCTTCTTATATATGTTATCCCAGAGGCGATACCACTGTCGCTGATGGGCTTGGCCTTGGCCAGCAGTGGGTCCATCTTGGAGCTGGCTGTCATTGGCTCTATCTGCCATAGGTGAAGCTTCTAGCAGCTTCTCACAGAAGCCACCCCTATAGCCCCTCTGCTACCAAAATCTTACCACGCAAATCCGATACACAGGCTGTTCAGCTTTGAGCGAATTTGTTAAGTTAAATGCAATTTCTAGTTCTACTAACATTTATCATACCAGACATGTTTATCAAATCTGAATATAAGTAACTGGACAGCTGCAGTAAGTACTTTGAATTATGCCTGGATCTGGTGGTTGAGGAAAGGGCTAAGAGGGCTTTACCCTTCCCCATGCACCACCATCTGCTGCTTCCCTGCTGCAGCACTGTGAACTCACGCATTCTCCATATAGCGTGCGGCTGCTAGCCAACTCCTTAGCAGTGTCTGCCATTGACAGAGTGAGAGAAAAGACGTGGCACTGTGCAGCACATGCTTCATACTGTTTGCAGCTCTGTCAGACAGTGGGATGGTTCAGCTCATTCATTCTGCTACATCCAGCCAGCCTTTGTATTGAACACCTGGCAACTGGAACACCTGGCTACCTTTCTGTCCTCGGTCTCTTTTGCTATGTCAATAAAGCACTCATTTTTAGTAACAACTTTGTGCATTTTTTGAATAGTTGGCACAGAACTATTTTTCTTTTTCCAAGACCCACTTTTTATCTGTAGATGAGAAATTAATTCATCTTTCCTGGCTTTAATTTCTCCTTCAGGAAAATTAAGGAAGATTGCTGATGACATTTAATAATAAATAAAAAAGAACTAATAATACTTGATCTTAAATAATAATACAATGTCTTCCAGTAACTTAAAATGTCCAGTTTATCCAATGCATATTTTCTTTAGTTGTGTTATGGAGTGAGGTTCCTAGTATTCTTTCCTCTCTCCAATCCAGTTTATTGTGAGCTACATGCACTGGTGTGCATATTCTTGTTTTCCATATGATGACCAAACTTCTCATCCTATAAGCTGCAGTTCTCATGTGTATCTTCTCTGTGCTCCACCATCTCTGCCCTTACTACTTGTGGCAGCAGCGGTGGGGAAGGCAGTAATAGCTGGCACTCACACATAGGCAGAATTCTATAGTTTGTGAGACCCTCTGACATGCTTTGAGCCCAGAGGGAAATTGAGCACCATGCACTCACTCCCTCACTCCTTCCCCCTCAGGGATGGGGAGGAATAAAAATAAAACAAAAGGCTCGGTAATCAAGATAAGGACAGAGGGGGATGATTCACCCATTATGGTCATAGGCAAAAGCAGACTCATTAGAGGAAGGTAAAAAGCCATCAATTCAATTTAAAACACCACCACCACTTAATTTAACAATCAAACAGAGTAGGACAGTAAGAAGTATAACCACATCTTAAAAACACCTTCCCTCCACCCCTCTCTTCTTCCCAGGCTCAGCTTTGCTCCTGATTTATCTCTCTCCTCCCCCACAGCGATGCAGGGTGACAGGGAATGGGGGTTGCAGTCCGTTCATCACACATTGTCTCTGTCGCTCCTTCCTCTTCAGGTGGAGGACTCCTCACATTCTTCCCCTGCTCCAGCATGCAGCCCTCCCATGGGAGACAGTCCTCCATGAACTTTTCCAACATGAGTCTTTCCCACAGGCTGCAGTCTTCTGCTCCAGCATGGGTCCCTCCTTGGTGCTGCAGGCCTCCCAGCACCAAATTACAACAGCAGGGGTTTCTTCCCACAGAGTCCCGACCTTCTTCAGGCCCAGCCACCTGCTTCGGCATGGGATCCTCCATGGGCTGCAGGTCGGCAACTGCTCCGCCCGTGACCTCCATGGGCAGCAGGCCTGCCATCTCACCACAGGCTGCAGTGGGGGTGTCTGCTCCGGCAAACCTCCCCCTCCTTTCTTCCACTGACCTCTGTGTATGCATAGGTGTCTTCCTCACAACACCCACTCCTTCTCTCAGATACCCCTTCTTAAATACTTTATCACAAAGGTGCAGTCACCGTCGTTAATTGGCTCGGCCTTGGCCAGAGGTGGTTCTGACTTGGAGCTGGGGGAGCTTTGAGAAGCTTCTCACAGATGCCACCTCTGTAGCCCCCTCCCCCACTACCAAAAACCCCCACCACACACACAAACCCAATACACCCTCTGTTGGGACCCTCTAATTTGATGTCAAGTATATCATGGTTGGTAGGCTTACTTAAACTTGTTTCGTGGTTTGATCAGAGAAATGTTATTTCATTTTTTTCAAAAGTGGCTGATGTTAAACTATTTGTTATAACTGTAAGAGGAAAAATGTGATCTTCTTTCTCTTCTATTAAGTTTTATCACATTTAAATACGATTCCAAACTTCTCCATTTTGAATTTTCAATCTGCCCATAAAAATAAGATAAAAAAATAAAATAGTACTCGGTAAAATAGTGTTAATTTTTGTGGAATTAATGGTTCATCTGACAAAAAATTCAAAGCAGTGGGTTATATTTCCAAGAAAAATCTAAATTTTCATGAAGAAAAACCATCTCTTTTTAATGCAGGAAATAGCTTTTCAGTTATGGATGGTTCATTTTTGCAGCAATTTTAATATACAGTGAGGTTTAACAAAATAGTAAGAGTAATAAAGAGCACCCTGCAATGTCTCTCAAGCTTTTTCTATTCTAAACTAAAACAATTTCCTGAGAACTGTCACTGAACAACAGGAATGAGATATACTGCATGTCAAATGGAGTAAAATACTTTGTTCTAATGTCATCCAGA
The DNA here is from genome assembly GCF_047716275.1 of Strix uralensis. Lineage (NCBI taxonomy): Eukaryota > Metazoa > Chordata > Aves > Strigiformes > Strigidae > Strix > Strix uralensis. Next base: position 31,757,198 of record NC_133976.1, on the reverse strand, counting down.
AGAAACCTCAGTCCATATGTTTTCATTTGAACTCACTATGAGTTAAATTTTGCACATAACAGTAAGCATGTATAGCAACCATCATTAACAGTTCCTATGTGATTGTAAAATATTGTAAATGATGTATGTAAATATTAGTGTATTGTATATGTGAATTGTATTTACTCTTGGAAGTAAACTGGCATGATATTTTACTATACACTATATGGCATGTATTCTAGGTTTAATACTCACCTTATGCTACTCTATATCATGGCAGCAACACTTAAGGAGAGATTTCTGACTTAATGTGACCTTGAGCTTAGATCAGAAGAAAATTAGAACCAGCATAAATACTATATATCTGTTTTATCAATTTACTGGACAGAAGAAAACCAGATGTTTACAAATTGAGTACTTCTGAGGTCAAACAATGCCTTAATAAATCAATTAAATCATTGCATCTTACCTTTTTTTGTCAGGTTTTCTTCCCAAGTTTACTCCAGTATTCTTCTGCATTTCCTAAAGCAGTCTTGTATCCAATAGTCTTTTTTCCCCTACCAATGATTGACAGATTTCATGATTTATTACTGCTTTTGTTTTTGTATCAGAGATTGCTCTGCAATGACAAACATCAGTCTAAAGTGCAGTGTGAAGGTTCATGTTTTTCCTTTTTTTAGAAACAAATTGGGGAAAGAAAATTAAGATTGCTTTTTTGTCAGCAAAATCTGCTTGTGGTTTGAACTTTGTACAGTCATCATGAACCTTAGCTTAATAAATTATTCTGACTGTTGTCTCTTTCTCCAGATAAAATAAGATTATAAAATCTTGAATCTGGTGGTTTTGGTTTTCTAATAGTGATTTAGCTAAGAATAAAAACACCCCTTAATTTTAATCTTCCCCCAAAATTATAAACAGGCCCAAGTTCAGTGTTCATTTCAGCTACACTGTAGTTTCTTTTTATCTGCTGTAAAATCTGAAAATATAAATATTTTCTGTCTCTTACAGGAAAGAATATGGATAAACTAATTGCTTAACATATCCTAGAAATGTAATCCATAATTCATTTCTATGGTGGCATTTATGATGCCAGTTTTCATCTCACTGCAGTACACCTCATGTTAAAAAAAAAAAAAAAAATCAACTCAAAGAAATCACCCATAAAAACAAAGGAGCAAAGCATTTGTTGCATTAATTCAATTACATACAGAAGTTAAAAATACTTGAATATACTTCTTCAACAGGACCTGGAGCACTGCACAAACAAGTTACAAGTAGGAGTAAATCTAACCTTATTTTAGAATTTACTGCATTTTTGAGAGATTTACTTACAGCCTCCCCTGGGACATCCCTCCACCCTTGCCCATGGCCTGGAACAGGGCAGGTCATCCCAGTCCCACCAACCCCCAGACCTGGCCAAGAAATACCTGCCTTGACCACCCCATGGGCAGCCCCTGCCCCAAGAATTCACTGATAATTCCAGGAGTATCTTTAAATATTAAAAACATTCAAATCTCATTAAAGATTTAACCTCCACATACCTGAAGTATTCAAGCATGTGTATTTCTGCCTGACATATCAATACAATTAAGCTGGCGACTTCTGACAGAAGCATGGTTGTAGGAGTTGTCTCATGAGTCAGCAATGAGATGAAAAAGGGAGCATGGACCTCTCTTGTTAAAAGATTTGAGCTTCTAATCATGCAAACTTTTTTCGTAAGGGCTAGATTTGGCAGTGCCCAAGGCTATCTAGTCAATAAGGTTTTGTAAGATTTCCAGCATAAAAGTCCCTAAGGGTAGAAAGATAAAAGACGTAATTTTATGTGACAAAACAAGCAATGTGTTCCTTTTGGCAAGAGGACTACCCAGCAGTTTCCTATATACTTCTTACTGCCACTGCATCCAGACTATTTTCTGTGGTTTGTTCTGAGGTTGTTTAACCTGTAGCAGGATTCTGGAGGTACCAATCTATCAAATCAAATACAGAAAGGAAAAAAAAAAAAAAAAAACAGGGTAAAGACAGTGTCACCCTCCTTTAGTCTTGCACCAAGCTAGATACAAGTCCAGAAATTATTTATCTTCTTTCTCTCAATATTTTTTCACTGCAAAGGTGTTCTTAGAAGCATGCATCAGGAATGAATATGGAGAAACATGCATCAGGATTAATGTGAGATTTGAGATGAACATGTATGTACCTGAAGCTTAATACGCATCCAGGTTATTCAGAATTTTTCCCATTAAGTAAATGAGACAGGTAGGCAAGAATGATTCTTTTTCCAAGTCTTGGATCTGATTTACAGGTTAAAGAAGGAAAAAAAAAAATCACAACAAGCACTTTAAGCACTTCACCCCATGGTAGATGAACCTATACATTACTGAAAAAAGGATTGCCCTCTTAAAAATGTAATACACACAGAATCACAGAATCACAGAATCATTCAGGTTGGAAAAGACCCTTGGGATCATCGAGTCCAACCATCAACCCTACTCTACAAAGTTCTCCCCTACACCATATTCCCCAACATCTCATCTAAATGATCCTTGAACACATCCAGGGATGGCGACTCCACCACCTCCCTGGGCAGCCTATTCCACTGTCTGACCACTCTTTCTGAGAAAATTGTTTTCCTAATGTCCAGTCTAAACCTTCCCTGATGGAGTTTAAAGCCATTCCCTCTTGTTCTGTCACTATTTACCTGTGAGAAGACACCAGCACCAACCTCTCTACAACGTCCTTTCAGGTAGTGGTAGAGAGTGATGAGGTCTCCCCTCAGCCTTCTCCTCCTCACACTAAACAGTCCCAGCTCCTTCAATCGCTCCTCATAGGATTTCTTCTCCAGGCCCTTCACCAGCTTCGCTGCCCTCTTCTGCACTCGCTCCAGTACCTCGATATCTCTCTCGTATTGAGGTACCCAAAACTGGACACAATACTCCAGGTGTGGCCTCACCAATGCAGAGTACAGGGGGACTATCACCTCCCTACTTCTGCTGGTCACACTATTTCTAATACAAGCCAGGATGCTGTTGGCTTTCTTGGCCACTTGGGCACACTGCCAGCTCACGTTCAGCTGCTTGTCAATTAGAACCCCCAGATCCTTTTCTTCCAGACAGCTCTCCAGCCACACCTCCCCAAGCCTGTAGCGATGCATGCGGTTGTTGTGGCCCAAGTGCAGGACCTGGCACTTGGCCTTGTTGAAGCTCATCCTGTTAATGTTGGCCCACCGATCCAATCTATCCAAGTCTCTCTGTAGAGCCTCCCTATCTTCATGCAGATCGACACTCCCGCTTAACTTGGTGCAATCTGTGAAATTACTGATGATACACTCTATGTCCTTATCAAGATCACCAATGAAGTTGTTAAACAGAAATGGTCCCAACACCGAGCCCTGAGGAACACCACTTGTGACCGGCCACCAGCTGGATTTAGCTCCATTGACCACCACTCTCTGGGACCGTCCATCCAGCCAGTGCTTGATCCAGCAGACTGTTCGCTCATCCAGGCCATGGGCAGCCAAGTTTTCTATGAGAATCCTATGGGGAACGGTGTTGAATGCTTTTTGAAAATCCAGGTAGACAATATCAACAGTTTTTCCCTCATCCAATAGTCGGGTCATCTTGTCATAGAAGGAGATCAGGTTTGTCAGGCAGGACCTGCCTTTCATAAACCCATGCTGACTAGGCCTGATCCCCTGGTTGTCCATTATATGACTTTTAATGGCACTCAAGATGATCTGCTCCATGATCGTCCCTGGCATTGAGGTCAGACTGACAGGCCTATAGTTTCCTGGATCCTCCTTTCTGCCTCTCTTGTAGATGGGTGTCACATTTGCCACCCTCCAGTCCAATGGGACCTCCCCAGTTAGCCATGATTTGAGGTAAATCATGGAAAGTGGCCTGGCAAGCACATCTGCCAACTCTTTCAGCATCCTTGGGTGTAACCCATCCGGTCCCACAGACTTGTGCATCCAAGTGGTGTAGCAGGTCTCTGACCACTTCCTCTTTAATTGTGATGACCTCATTCTGGTTCCCCTCCCCATCTCCCAGCTCATGGGGCTGGGTGTCCAGGGAACAGCCAGTTCCACTGCTAAAGACTGAGGCAAAGTAGGCATTGAGCACCTCAGCCTTTTCCTCATCCTTAGTTACCATGTTTCCCTCTGCATCCAATAAAGGAGGGAGATTTTCCCTAATCCTCCTTTTGTTGTTAATGAATTTATAGAAACATTTTTTATTATCTTTAACAGCTGTAGCCAGGTTGAGCTCTACCTGAGCTTTGGCTCTCCTAATGTTCTCCCTGCATAGTTTCACTACATCTTTATAGTCTTCATGAGAGACCTGTCCCCTCTTCCAAAGGCAATAGATTCTCCTTTTGTTCTTGAGATCCAGCCAAAGGTTCCTGTTTAGCCAGGCCAGTCTCCTTCCCACCTGCTTTTTTTTCGGCACAAGGGAACAGCCTGCTCCTGTGCCTTTAAGACTTCTCTCTTGAAGTATGTCCAGCCTTCCTGGACTCCCATATCCTTCAGGGCAGCCTCCCAAGGGATTTTGTTAATCAGTCTTTTGAACAGGTCAAAGTTTGCCCCCTGGAAGTCTAAGGTGGCAGTTTTACTAACCCCTCTCTTTGTTTCTCCAAGGATCGAAAACTCAATCATCTCATGATCACTGCACCCTAGACAGCCTCACTTCCCCCACAAGCTCTTCCCTGTTCACAAGAAGCAGGTCCAGGAGGGCACCTTCCCTGGTCGGCTCACTCACCAGCTGTGTGAGGAAGTTATCCTCCACACATTCCAGGAACTGCCTGGATTGTTCCCTTTCTGCTGTGTTGTGTTCCCAGCAGATACCCAGGAGGTTAAAGTCCCCCACAAGAACAATGGCAAGTGACCACAAGATTTCTCTCAACTGTTTACAGAAAACTTCATCCACCTCACTGCTTTGCTTGGGAGGTCTATAGCAGACTCCCACAGCAAGATCTGCTTTATTGGACCTTAACCCAATGCAAACACTCTCAACCCTGTTATCACTATACTTGATTTCTGAACTCTCATAGCATTCTCTAACATACAGGGCCACTCCACCGCCTCTCCTTCCCTGTCTATCCCTCCTGAAGAGCTTGTAGCCATCGATTGCGGCACTCTAGTCATGTGAGGCATCCCACCACATTTCTGTGATAGCTACTATGTCATAGTTCTCGTGTTGCATCATGGCTTCAAGCTCCCCCTGTTTGTTGCTCATACTTGCACATTCCAGCCTGCAAGTTTATTCTCTCTACATCCCTCCTTATAACCCTCAGTATGAGGAAAACAAATGAAAAGTTGGCAAAGGCCAAGTTGCTGCTGCACACCCAATGGCTGATTTCTGTGTTCACCTCATTACATGCTAGGAAGAGCTGTCTGGGCCCACCCCAAAAACACATGTTTGAAATAAGTGAAGTCCAGAAATACAGCACACAGTTTTCACATTATATTCCTAAGTGAAAGGGGAGATAAGTATAAATAAGAAATCAATAAGCCCAAACCTTAAGAGGAAGCAAACAATTCAAAACTGTAACCCTGAACTACATTCAGAACTGGGAAGCAGTCTCCAAGTTTAATTAGGGATTAATCGAAGAAGAATCTGAACACTTGCATGGCTATTCAAAATCCAGATCCAAATGCCATGGTCAGTCCCAGCTCATTATTATATACAGTGGCTGGTCAGCCCAGCTTCCTGCAAACTTCATGAGCTAAAATATTGGCCAGGACCATAGTCATTGTCAACTCCATCACATGAAAATACCAAGACCATAAATATATTTATGGCCTTTTATTTGCAGTCTATAAACCCAAAAGAGCTTTATAACACAAATGAAAATTAATCGCACAATTACTTTTCTCCTGGGTAGGCTCCAAAAAAAGAACCCAAACAAAAAAGACAAAACAACAACAAAAACCCCCTAATGCCATTTAAATGCTTTTCTCTCACATTCTGTATTGCTTTTCTGCTTCCCTCATAGCCAAGTAGGACAAAACCAAAAGATTTAACAAAACCTTTTCTTTCCAATTCACGTTGCCAGTTGTCCCTTCTGAGTCTCACCACTGAGATTTCTCAGCCAACCTTATTTTTCTTGTGACAAAATTTACCTGAAGTCTTCAGCAAACAGTGCTAGTAATAAAGGTGTGGTCTAAAGACTTCAGTTCATTCTTTTAAAAGTGAGAAGCTTTAAAAGCTTATATTAGTTGTGACTCTTTTTCACCTTGAAAAAGTCACTATGTCCTCAAAATTTCATTTTCCTTACCTATCAAATAAAAATAATAATTTAGGAATTAAGGGAAAGCTGCCCCTTACAGACCTCCTCTGAGAGCAAGGCTGGCAGGGGCAATGTCTGCACCAACCAGGGAGCAGTCACAGAGCAGCAGAGTGCAGTCAGTCCAGGGATCTCCTGGAAGGTCTGGGGTCACACTGGAAAGTCAAGTCCACAGGTCATGTCCAGATCAGCAGGTACTTGGCTAGGCATATGCATAGCTATATCATAGCTGACACAGGGACTGGGATTCAAGGCAGCTCCTGAGAAAAGGTACGGAGACTGTGTCTCTTACAGCTCTTTCTCACAAGAGCATGATCCAAGACCATACACTGCTTCATTTGTTTATCTATGACTGTAGTTTCAAGTCCATCTTTTTCAAAATCTCCATCTTCTGTAAATGTACTCAACAGAAGTAGTTTATGTATATTGAATATTTTCAGTACCATAAATCATCACGTGTGCACTTATTTTCACTGGTTCCTCTAAATATGAGGTTACTTTGGAACCATGTTAGGTTCTGTATTATACTGGAAAAGTTGCTGAAAGATCTAGAAAGATTACATTGCATATCTATTACTTGTTCTGACCTAACACATTATATTTGAAACATAAACTGAATAATCTATTAATGTATCATTTCCATTACCAATTTTATGGAAAGAAAGTCACACTGCACTGCAATAGTTTTACCTCATACTAAAGGAATTATGTGCTTAGTTTTCCTAGAAGTGTGCATGTTTACTTGTTCTCTGTGCTTTGTGTAACATTTAAAAACGACCTCAAAATTATAAAAGAACCCTAGCTGATTCTTATGGTTTAAAAACACCCAGTAACAGCCTTACCAAAGATTAATGCCTTCAACATAGTGACTGGAATTCCTGGAAACTTCTTGAAACAGATATGTACCCAGGCTAGTTTTAAGTTGGGGTTTTAAGTCTGATGTTAATATCCTCAGCAACAACAAATTAATTAAAGCTTTTACATAGTTATTCTTAGGTACAGTGTAAACATCTTCCACAAAGCTGTGGCCGAAAGATGAACAAGAATTTAGAGTGAGTAACAAATGGGGTGGAAAACAATATGAACAATATTTTAATATGAATCAGTATGACATTTTTATATGTATGAAATATGTACAATATTATATGATATATATAACATGAAATTCTCCTTGAATACTAGAGAAACTGCTGGGGAGGGAAACTGAACTTTAAAAAATTTTAAGAGTCGTGTTAAAAGTATGCAAAATAATTATATGGAGAAGAAAATATCTTGCTGTTCATCCCAGCTGCTTCAAACAGAAACATGGATAGGAAAGTTAGAAGTGTGTATTAATGAAGCTCTTCTTCACATAATAGATAACATTTATTTGCCTTATGGAGATGTTATGCCATTTGAAATGGCTGAGCACATACTGCCTGACCTCTAGCTGTTTCTCCAGAAGAGTGTACCCCTTTTGTGGATCTCAGTCCCAAATGTTTGTCTTCAGTATACTAGGGAGTTAGAAATGGCATTAAACACCTGAGACCCATGTGTTACAGGTCACAGAAAGTGGTAACCAGGGAAAAGTCTAAAAAAAAAAGTATTGAAAGAATTGAAAATAATGAAAGCAAGCCAACTAGGCTTCCTATTTAGTATTCAACCCAATTTCTTATTTTTAGATACAAGGTTATCACTCAGAATTGTTGTCAAGTTTTACTTATAAAAATGCTGCTTTTCTTTATACCTTCCCTTGTCTGCTCGTGTGTCAGAACACACAGCTAGATGGAGCTCCAATCAGATCCAGTGCAAGTATTTCCATATTCAGGTTCTGTTTTCTGTTTCCACTCCTCAAGATGCATTTTCTAATTCCTTAGGCTATGATTTCAAGTGAAAGATCTTATTTGCCATCAGGGAGGGACTTAGCAGAAGTAGTTCTTCATCTTTCTGGATGACAGCAGAGAAGACTGGAGAAAAATTCTATGTGTGGGCTTGGAATCTGATACAAGCAGTATACCCCTACGCTGAGTATCCAGCTGAAGAGTGACATTAATCATGTGCAGTCTTATCTAAACTCAGAAAAATCTCTGGAAAGTCTCTTATGGCTGTCAGTACCTAAAACAAGATTTACTCCAGTGGGAACAAAAAGATGTATAGAATGACTTGAAAAATATTTTTTTCGGCTTCTTTTTCTGTTACAATTGATCACATGTTTTGAAATGATATACCAGCATAAACTTTGCTATGTCTGTTGGGGAAAAGGAGAGGTAGATAAAGAATATAATCAATAATTTTAAAATGCCTTATTATGTTGCTCTAAGAATACACTTTATGTTGAAATGTTGTCAATTCCAAGCTCAAAATACCCTGGAATTTGCATGAGAATGAAGCTCTAAGATATTTTCTGGTTCATTGCCCTGCAAGGTGAATAAGACTAATCATGAGATGCTTTAGGATATTCTGCACCCTTATTTCCTCCAGCAAACCAGGAAGTGATAATCCCATTGGATCTCCAGTAGACTTATGCCCCAGAGGTCTCATTCAATGATTCTTCTGCTACGCTATATTCAGATGCTGCTGTATTTTTTTTTTCCAAGAGGAAGGGTCTCAGGTACCAACTGACTAGCTTTTTTCATTTACAGAAATCATTTGATTAGCAATATGGCACTTCCACGTGATCTACTGTAATGCCCTGTAGATAATACGAACATCAGTGGATTTTTTGATATGTAACTTTTATTAGTTTCTTCCCATAAGTATATTGCATGAATAGTGGAAAGGGACTAATGTGTGCACACTTAAAGGCAACACATTTTCTATAACTCTCAAGTCTCCTTATTTTTTATTCAATACCATTCCATGAATGGTAACTGTACTCCTAAGAAACTATACATATATATTCCATCTTTCAGGATCATCCATGAGAATACCCTTTACTGTATCGAAATACAAGAAATTAGCAAGCACTTACTTTCAGATCATGTCTTAATAGTAACATGAAGCATGAAAAAAACATTTTAGTTACGTGGTGTCCTATTTTTTTTTTTTTTGAGAGCTTGATAAAATCAGCTACTATTTTATTTCAGTTGTGTTTTACTGTTTTGGAGTTTACAATCTGTAGTGACATTCTTATTCTGGATCTCTCACTATTTATATCACTTTCCATATTTGACTCTTCCAAGCTGTGATCTGTAAAGTCTATCTGGATTCCACTGGAAGAAAGCAACCAGGTATTCATTGTCTTTCCTTGAACATTTATGTGTTCAGACACTGGTATGAAAGAGCACACAGTGTCAAGGTCAGTTATGTCAAAATAATTCAGAGTTTATTTATGTGAAACCAACATTTAGATGTGTAGATACTGGCATGAAATATTTTAGTTGTCATAAAGATAGGAAATATTTTAGCTATCATAGAGATGTTGACTTTTACTTTAGGATACTATCAAACTGGAATGGTATTGTTGCATTATTTAACAAGTAACTAACTATTCAGTAACAGATATTGAAGTAGCCACTTTAGAGTTATTAAATAGCCTTTATTGAGCAGAACAGTTCACATCTGGAACACATGTGTACATGTGGATATACATGAGTAATACCAGTATCTTAGTCTGAACTAGTCACTGAAGGTTTCCTTTAGAAGTAGCAGAGAGGTATGAACGCTTACCAGGTATAATGCATCTCATTATAAAACTGCAATTTAAAAGTCATCAGATGAATTGCCAATACATTTTTATACTTCTTCAGAGACCATAAAGGATGAGTAGCTCAAATGTAGATAATTACTGCAGGTCAGCAGTTGGTGAGAGGAATTGCAGTCATGCTGGTTTACTGATTTGGGGCCCTTCTGGGACAGCTACAGATATTGGCATGGAAAAATTAGGTGAAATGAACCGAAAACCCACCCTACATGCTTGATTTCCCATATAAGTGCAGTCAGTTGTAGTTACTAATATCACTCGTGCATAAAATTAGGGAGATAGTGAAGAAGTTAGTAGCCCAGTATTGTACAATGTAACATAAGATTCTTATAATAAAGAGGGAAAGTATTAACTGTGTTGTATCAGGGTAAACAGTGCAAGTTTATTCTAGACAGATTTTTAGTCACAAAAAGACAAAGATGTGCTAGTTGTTTTGTTTTGTTCTGGTTTTATACTCTGCATCACAAGGAACATGAGTTAGATACTTTATGGCAAAAGGTTCAGTACCTTTTTGCATCTCTCCCTATACAGGTCATTCATTCATATCTTAATATTAACTGTCCTAAACCACATCAGATAAAGTACATTTTCTGTCACATAGCATTAAACTCCCAGGTGTTCACAACAGATTCTGAAATCTAAAAATATTATACATACAGTTTAAAACCATGGTTTCCAGTATCTAAGAATGTGATGCGTTGTGGGATTCAGTTTAAGATTCTGGCACTAAACTTTCACATCTACATTTGAGTGTCTAGGAGTAAGTTAGTTGAGATCACAGTCTAGGGGGTCCAATAATAGTCAGTGGAGATACACTCAGTACTGTCAGTGAAACATAGAGAGATGTTGAGTTGACTGGTCACCTGATGTTTTTTCTACGATGAAGCAAATCTTAGCTGAATTCATTGCATTGACTAAGGAAGTAATTTGGTTTTCTAAGATAGATGTTTAGCGATATTTAAGATGATGTGATGTATTCTTCCCATCCTTCAGCTACCATATCAGAAAACCATGACTCCTTTTAGTCCTGTTTCCTATCTACAATGCCGTGTGGAATCTCTGGAGGCCTATATTCATGAAATCAAGAAAACTTCTAGATCTCCACTTACCACAATGGGAATTTAGGCACTACCTCGTCTCTTGACACCTACAACACAATTAAGTTGCCTAGATATAGGTAATTAACATTATCTAATACATCTTCAGAAATCTGAGACATCTAACTATGGCTGGCAGATATGACAAAAGACCTATAAAAGACGTGTACTCTTCTGTAGTGGTTGATAGAGGCCAGATATGATGCCCTGAAAATTCTCAAGTTACACTAGATACTAATATCTAGGCAACTTAGTCCTATTATCAGGTTTAGATGTCTTAAATGTCTACACTGTATCTGTATCTAATTGTATCTGTAGAGAAACTGCATTTCACCGGTAATGTCCAGTAAAGTCTGTCAGTCAGTCATTTCAAGATTGAGATGACATAAGATGGTACAAACTAAACCAGCATTGTTTCAGCTATGAATCACACAAGTCTAGATAATATAGTAAGAGGAAGGAGGGAACACACTGCCCAAAGAGTTGTGACCAAGGGTAAGCTATAATTGAAAACACAGCTTCAAATTTTGGAGGTTCACTAAGCACAAATATGACCAACTAAATATATAGGATCTGTCATAATAGGATGAGACCTTCTCCACCATTAGCTTAACAGATGCCAGCTGTCATTTCAGCCTGAGAGTCCTGTATGTCCACAAGCAAATGTAATACCACATATTAGAAAATAAGGTATCATTTGAAGAATGATAGGATTGTCATGGTGATTGGATATGAAAAAATGGTTAATGAGGTATATAACTGGGTAAACAAAGGCATCTTAGTATGAGGACATTGAAGAAGGAGGAAAGACAGATGGAAAAGAGGAAGACCTACAATAATCTGACACTATCACCTACTCCATTCTGATACCATGGGCACCAGCTGAAATGACAAAGATACAAGTCTGACCAGCTTTGCAGTAATTATCTGTTCACATTATTCCACCCCATCATACATTTACAACAAAGCGTGCCACCCCAGAATATCCAACACGCTATAATATTTTCCTCTGTCTAAAAACAGTGAATCAAGTTTTCTGAAAGTCAAGATCCTAACAGAGTCTGAGGAATTACCAAGAAACATCTTTGAGTATTTGCACTTACAACTTCACCCAACACAAGACTCTCACAATAAAACAGGGCTGAAGTTTGTGCTTTTACTGATTTGTGATTCAGAATTCTGAAGTGAAACAGAAAATACCATTGCATCTTAGGTGTGTGTATATTTACAAGCAAGCTAGTATGTAGGTGGTTGCATAGCTTGCTTACTTTACTAAGAGCTGAGGCAGTAAAATTCCCACAAATAATGGATTTCAGTGACACCAAAAACTTCTTCACAGAAGAAAGAACTACAGCTTCTCAGGGAGCTACCTTCAAGTTACAGTACAAATTGACTGCTTCGTTACTCATATCACTGGGAATTATAAAGTCAAACAAGAAATTGACACAGATGCAGAGCTAACAGTTGGTCGAGAAACAATTAGAAGACTAAAGTTAATTCTTATTAGAGTTCAAGCAGGATAATTTGAAGCTTTTGCAGAATACATTAGAGGTAGATGAACTGTTCATAAATGCCTTTAAAGCAAAGGAGATTTTAAAAAATAAAATAAGGCGCATATGTTGTATAAAAACTATGCCAAACATTCTTGGTTATCCTGGCAATGAAGAGCTAGACTTTATCCCTAGGGTGGAAGTCGTTGGCTCACAGAAAAAATCAAAGATTTTGTTCCAAAAAATCTTCAAGAATCTATAGAGAAGAGATAAGGGAATACAAACAATAGCCAGATGCCAAGCCATATGCCAGACCTAGTCCCTAGAAGATCTCAATCCCATATACCCATACTATGTGAAAAGTATAACTGATCTGGAAGATATAGAACTTCTACTGTTAAAAATGAGGAAAAGATGGACTTCAGTGATGTTCTTAATATTGATTAACATTGAGGAAAAATTATATTCACATAAAATCATGCTATTCCTAATATACTGATATAATTTATTTCCCAAGTGTAGTCCCTACTGCATTGGTTAATTGATACATTTAACTTATGTTACCTCCTAATTAAAATACAATATCTGTTATTTGATTCTGACAACCAGAAATTACTGACTCTGTTCAGGTTTGCGGCTCAAGAGCAGAATGCAATCCATTGTTCTGATGCTGCTGACAATGAAGGTAATGGTAATTACCTTAACTAGTAAACAAAACTATTCTTAATTTTTTTATAATCTCAAAATATATTAGGAAAAAAAAACTATTTAGCAAGATAATAGCCTTTTTACTGTTTTAGGAGTATTTTGAAGAGTATTATGGCTTTTATACATTTGTAACTTTATACCAATCAATTCAAAACTACTTAGGCAAAATTCATACTGACTTATAATATTAATTTGTATTTTTGTTGATCCTGTCAGTGCAGCTCAGCTCCTCTCAGGTTCAAGTGCATAAGCATTACAATCCTAATCATGGTAAGTAGCAATTTTGTTGAATAGTCTACCTTATGGCTTGTAGTGCATTCACTGAAATTCTAGTTTTAGTCAATTCAAAATAATTTGCAAATGTGAAAGAAATCCAGAAAATATTTTAGCTAAAAAAGATAATTAAAACTCTGCAGTAAGTAGCTTATTTTTCCCCTTCCTTTTTTTCTCCATTTTTTTTTTTCTTCTTCTTCCCCCTCCACCCTCTACCCCAGAATCAAGGGAAACTGAGAAAATGAGAAGACATATTGCTTCTGCACCATACAGGTTACAGTATAAGCCACACTTAGTCAACATGTAAGAGGCTAAAGGTCAAAAACCTTATATTAGGGAATAACTAGTTCTCTCACTTCCCAAGATAATTTTCTGTGTTCCAGGGTATGTAGAGGTGGTTTTCTTTTCTGTCATAGTTGTTGGCTTCTGTTTAAAATAAATATTTTTTGGAGAAGGGATGGGAATCAAAATATGCCACTTATCAGCAGATTGCCATAACCACATAGTTATGGAAGAATTACCTCTTCTTCTTTCCAGTGTGGTGAAGATGAAGGTATTCTGAATTATTTAGTAGTATTTATTTAGCAAGGAGTTTTCCCTCTAGCGTTTATTTAGTAAGCAAGTAATAAAGTATTTCAGCAGCTCTGGTAACTCTCATCCCAGAACATTATTCTTTGGCTTGTATACATTTGTGGCAAAAGACAATTCAATTCTATTTCTACCCTAAGTGATGGAAAATAGAGGATCTTGACCCTGAATTTTTCTAAGAGCTTGTTTCAGTTCAGTTGTTCCCACTGCAATGGAAACAGCTTTGTTTTTCATTTGAGGAAGCCAGGAGGAAAACATCAGTTCTCTGTGCCAGTTCTGTTCAAATCGGAGAGACATTTACGACCTGCCCATCAATGTTAGTTTCTATATAAGGTATTAGTGTCTTGCAAATCTTATAGAACCTTTTACTAAATGCCTGACTGACAGATGAATGTAGAAACCACTGAAAATTGTTGGGATTCATGTTCCAAGCCTTAATGCAACCACATTTGTACAGCATCTTTAGACTGCAAGATTGTATCCATGTATTAATGGTGAGTTCCAAACAAGAGCTCAAGGATTTATAAATTATTTTGAGGGACATACAGTACAGAAAACACAACTAAATTGCTTCTAAGAGATTAAGTTTTCAGCATTTTTTAAAATTACAGATGATACTACACTTGTCAAAAACTGCTGCAATGAACACAGAACTGGATAGGGTCTCCTGGGCCAGCCAGTCTCTTGCTTTTACATGAAGTTATATCATTTTAATGCCCTGTACCACTTTGTCATGATCCACTTAAAAATCAGCTAGTTTCCTCACTTAAATATTTTGGTTGAAAGGCTATTCCAGAATTTGATGCTCTGACAGCTGTTAGTATTCTTCTGCAGATACTTGCTTTGCCACAGATAAAGAGGGAAATATTAGTAAAAAGTACTGTTTGTGAATGACAAGAAAGCAACCTTTACATGGCTGCTGCTTTTCTTATCAGGTATGACAACTTTCGGCTTGTCTTACCTTAAAAGTTTCTTTTATTGTATCACTTCAGAAGATCTAGGAATGTCATGGATGTCTTTCGATGAACATTTGCAAGCAAAAGAAGATAGATTGCATAACTGAAGCATTTTCATAAAACTTACTGAGGGGAGGGGTTGTTGGAGGGGAGGAAGTGTCTAATGTCATAATATCTGATTAAGAAAATGGGTGACATATTTATGTCAAGACACTGGAAAACATTTTAAATTAGAACTTATGTGTTTTCTGAATAGAAGGTTGTGATGGTTCTTTTCCTGTTATTACTCTTGTATTTAGATCTCTGTCCTTGAAAACAAAGTAAGATTATTCCTTGGTGGTTAAGAAAACAAACACAAAAAAAACTCTGTAGAACTTGAGTCCAAAAAAAATGCAGGGCAGGAACAACTTAGAGTATGGACCAAGAAACAAATCCCTTAAAATAACTTGTTTGGAGTTAAAGACTGAGAATTATAGAAGGATTTTTCTTTAATAAATTATGCAAATTTGAGTTCAATTGTGTTAAACCTGGACAAATGGAAAATTCATATGATATTAATCTTGAGAAAGAGTTATCTTTTACTCTGACATCAGTAAAAATGAGAAATTCACTGAGACAAATAAGAATATATGCCTCTATTGTTGTTTTTACCAGGCAGAGTGACCCTGTCATTGTATTTCTTCCAGGTGAGGTGTTTTGGCAGATGGCAGCCCAGTGAGAAAAGGAAGATTACACTGTGGTAGATCATGCCACAGTTTCTCAGGCCTGCTGTACTCAGATTTGGCTGCTGAACTATAAGAGCATGCAGAGACACCGTAGAAGGAAGTCTGTGACCAACAGTATTCTATGATTTACCAATTTTTAAAAGCTTTTAAATATAAAAAACTGTTGAATACTTTCATGCGTTAGAATCAGGGGGAAGGCGAACAGGGCAGATGTTGTAGTAGGAGTCTATGATAGGCCACCCAACCAGGACACAGAGGTGGATGACATATTCTATAGGCATTTAGGAGAAATCTCACAATCGCTTGCCCTTGTTCTTGTGGGAGACTTCAACTTCCTAGACATCTGCTGGAAATACAACACAGCAGAGCGGGACCAGTCCCAGAGATTCCTGGAATGTGTGGGAGAAAATTTCCTGACGCAACTGGTGAGTGAACCAACCAGAGAAGGTGCCCTGCTGGATCTCCTCTTTGAGAACAGAGAAGGACTGGTGGATGATGTGGCGGTTGGAAGCCGACTAGGGCACAGCAATCATGAAATAATAGAGTTCTCTATTCTTAGAGAGGCCAGGAGAGGGCTAAACAGAACTGACATCCTGGACTTCAAAAGGACTGACTTTGTCTTGTTTAGGCACGTGCTTCAAAGGATCCTTGGGAGATGATCCTGAAGGGTATAGGGGTCCAGAAAGGCTGGGCACTCTTTAAGAAGGAAGTCTTAATGGCTCAGGAGCAGGCAGACCCAGGTGCTGTAAGAGAAGCCGGCGACAGAGAAGACCTCCCTGGCTGAACAGGGAACTTTGGCTGGAACTCAGGGAGAAATGGAAAGTTTACAGCCTTTGGAAGAAGGGGCAGGCCACTCACAGTGATTACAAAGAGACTGTGAAGCTATGCAGGGTGGAAATCAGGAGGTCTAAAGCCCAGCTGGAAATTAATCTGGCTTCAGCAATCAAGGATAACAAGAAATGTTTCTATAAGTATGTCAACAGCAAAACAAAGACCAGGGAGAGCCTCCATCCCCTGCTAGATGCAGAAGGAAACATGGTAACAAGTGGTGAGGAGAAGGCTGAGGTGTTTAATGCCTTCTTTGCCTCAGTCTTTAATAACAAGACTAGCTGTATTGAGGGAATCCAGCCTCCTCAGTCAGAGGACACAGACTGGGAGAATGACCCCCCCGCAATCCAGGAGGAGACAGTCAGTGACCTACTGCATCACACAGACACACACAAGTCTATGGGACCGGATGGGATACACCCGAGGGTGCTGAAGGAGCTGGCTGGGGTGCTCGCCAAGCCGCTTTCCATCATTTACCAGCAGTCCTGGCTGACCGGGGAGGTCCTGACAGATTGGAAATCGGCCAAGGTGACGCCCATTTATAAGAAGGGTGGGAAGGATGATCCAGGAAATTACAGGCCTGTCAGCTTGTCAGGTGCCTGGGAAGCTGATGGACCAGCTCATCCAGAGTACCATCATACAACACATGCAGGACAACCATGGGGAAAAGGTCCAGTCAGCATGGGTTTATGAAAGGCAGGTCCTGCTTGACAAACCTGATCTCCTTCTACGACAGGGTGACCTGCTTATTGGATGAGGAAAGGCTGTGGATGTTGTTTACCTTGCCTTCAGTAAGGCCTTTGACACCATTTCCCACAGAATTCTCCTGGCAAAACTGGCTGCTTGTGGCTTGGATGGGCATACGCTTTGCTGGGTAAAAAACTGGCTGGATGGCCGGGCCCAAAGAGTTGTGGTGAACGGAGTTAAATCTAGTTGGTGGCTGGTCAGAAGTGGTGCCCCCCAGGGCTCGGTTTTGGGGCCACTCCTGTTTAACATCTTTATTGATGACCTAGACAAGGGGATCGAGTGCACCCTCAGTAAGTTTGCAGATGACACCAGGTTGGGTGGGAGTGTTGATCTGCTCGAGGGTAGGGAGGCTCTGCAGAGAGATCTGGACAGGCTGGAGCGATGGGCTCAGGCCAACTGGATGAGCTTCAATAAGGCCAAATGGTGGATTCTGCACTTTGGCCATAACAACCCCCAGCAGCGGTACAGGCCTGGGGAGGAGTGGCTGGAGAGTTGCCAGTCAGAGAGGGACCTGGGGATGCTGATTGACAGCTGGCTGAACATGAGCCAGCAGTGTGGCTAAGAAGGCAAATAGCATCCTGGCTTGTACCAGAAATAGCGTGGCCAGCAGGGACAGGGAAGTGATCTTGCCCCTGTACTCGGCGCTGGTGTGGCCACACCTCAAGTACTGTGTTCAGTTTTGGGCCCCTCACTACAAAAAGGACATTGAATTACTCGAGCGTGTCCAGAGAAGGGCAACGAAGCTGGTGGAGGGTCTGGAGCACATGTCGTACGAGGAGCGGCTGAGGGAACTGGGGATGTTTAGTCGGGAGAAGAGGAGGCTGAGGGGAGACCTCATCGCCCTCTCCAACTACCTGAAAGAAGGTTGCAGAGAGCTGGGGATGAGCCTCTTTAACCAAGTAACAAGTGATAGGACAAGAGGGAATGGCCTCAAGTTGTGCCAGGGAAGGTTTAGACTGGATATTAGGAAGCATATCTTTACAGAACGGGTTGTTAGGCATTGGAATGGGCTGCCCAGGGAGGTGGTGGAGTCCCCATCCCTGGAGGTGTTCAAGAGGCGGGTTGACATAGCGCTGAGGGATATGGTGTAGTTGGGAACTGTCAATGTTAGGTTAACGGTTGGACTAGATGATCTTCAAGGTCCTTTCCAACCTAGATGAATCTGTGATTGTCTGATTCTATGATTTTTATGCCATTGAGAACTAGCGATTGGGTTTGCTGTGTTATGGATTTAAGAAAGTATAGAAATAAAAATGACAAAATAAAAATAGTTTTAGCTTAGTTTTCAGAACAGCTATACCAGAGCTGGTGATGTAACTAGGGAGGGCCTACTCTGACATACACATAAGACATGATATATACTTATTTTGCCGTAGTGTTATTACGATGTACTCATCCTATACTCATTAGAGCTAGAAAAGACATGTTATGTTTTTATCACACATATTGCCTGAGAAGCTGCAAAAGGAAAATATGCCTTTTAATTTCCATAATGGCAGTAAAATATAGTCAGCATAGCTTTCTATTCATTTCGCTATAAATCCAATATTGGCTTTCTTCTTTTTGAATGACACTGTGCATTAAGCAGACATTTTCATTGTGCTAACTAAATGATACTCATTTCTTTCTCCTCAGAGGTTGCAATGCATTTATTTCAGCATTTATTCTATTTATATATGGTCAGAATTTTTCTGATGAAGCCACATATAATCAGAAAATGCCAATACATTCAGACAAATTTTAAGTACAAACACTATCATTGAGGTCCATGGGAGTCAAGTAAATGCTTAATAAAAATAGGATTATCTATACATTTAAGTTCCCTGCCAAAATAGATCTCTAATGTTTTTCCTTTAAAATTTGTATTCCTATATTCAGCATTTAAAAAAAGCAAAGGATCATATTAGAAGTTCCAATTAATTATCCAGTCAAGAAGTAATATAGTTTTCCTTAATTGTTTTTATTCTACTTAGTTTTTGAGTTTTTGCTAAGTTGTTTAATACTAAGTTGTTGAATCTTTCACATATGTATGTGTGTGTCTGTATGTGTCTGTCTGAGTCTATATATGTAATAGCTGTTCTCTTTTGACAGCAGGTAAATTTATTAAATTAAGTCCAGTTGACCTACCTCCTACAGTATTGAGTAGGAATATCACAATTATGCTTTTG
Organism: Strix uralensis; assembly: GCF_047716275.1. Lineage (NCBI taxonomy): Eukaryota > Metazoa > Chordata > Aves > Strigiformes > Strigidae > Strix > Strix uralensis. Next base: position 31,737,681 of record NC_133976.1, on the reverse strand, counting down.
AAAGCAGATTTATTCCTATATTTCTGTGTTTTCTTTTTCCTCTTTTTATATAATATATAATTTATGTTCCTTTTTTTTTTTTTTTTCCCCCCCACAGGGTTTTTCTTTCCTGAAAAATACCTCTTGTGTGTGGTGCACTACACCTCTTGTAGTTCACAGACTCTGAAGGTGCATAAGAGTGAAGAAATTATTGATTATCTTATCAAAATTATTAATAGTTTGATTAACTGGTGCTAATACCAATAGTCCAAATTATATATCTATATATTAGAGCTAATTCACTTTAATAACAGTTAATTTTTATAACTGATTTTTTTCTCACCCTTCCAGTGTGTTGACAAAATCAGATGCTAGTGTCCCAAGTCCAAAAAGAGTATGTTGGTAATGGTAGATTTGGATTCCTCCTTGCTTTTGGTTGTACATGTAACTAAATTTATATGCTTGACAAAACCATCAGCTTATTTGGTGTTTTCTTCACTTGTCCTCAATTATATTACGTAATTATTATATTTTGGATATTTCTTCTTTGTTCTCTTTGATCTCCTAAAGCTGTTTTTACCAGCTGTTAAGTGGCAGGCGGTTTACCATTCTTGATTAACATCTATAGTCGAGGGCCTGGGCCTGCAATCTGAAAGTCCCCATGGTTACATCGTGGCTCCACTCCTCTATGCTACAATCCTGGTGTCACAGATAGCTCTTTCTGCTGCACACCATAGCTACTACTTGGTTTTAGCTATGTACTGGTTTTGGCTGGGTTAGAGTTAATTTTCTTCACAGCTGCTAGTATGGGGCTGTGTTTTGGATTTGTGACCGAAACTGTGTTGATAATACAGGGATGTTTTAGCTATTTCTGAGCAGAGCATACACAGTGTCAAGGCCTTTTCTGCCTCTCACACCACTCCACCAGCAAGTAGGCTGGGGGTGAGCAAGAAGCTGGGAGGGGACACAGCCAGGACAGCTGACCCCAACTGACCAAAGGGATATCCCAGATCATATGATATCATGCTCAGCAGTAAAAGCTGTGGGGAAGAAGAAGGAAGAGGGGGAACATTTGGAGTGATGGTGTTTGTCTTCCCAAGCAACTGTTATGTGTGATGGAGCCCTGCTTTCCTGGAGATGGCTGAACACCTGCCTATGGATGGGAAGTGGTGAATGAATTCCTAGTTTTGCTTTGCTTGCATGAGCAGCTTTTGCTTTCCCTATTAAACTCTCTTTATCTCAACACATGGAGTTTTCTCAGTTTTATGCTTCTGATTCTCTCCCCCACCCCACCTGAGGGAGAGGAGTGAGTGAGTGACTGTGTGGGGCTGAGCTGCCTGCTGGAGTTAAACCATGACAGGCCATTATTTACATAAATATATCAACACTATGGTAACAGTGGGCATCACCCCACATCATTAGACAAAGTTGACCTAAACTTAAACTAAATATCTAATGTCCATCTGGTCATTCTCCAAGTGGATCAAGGAAATGCAGAGAAAGCCTGATAGGTCCTGAGGTTTTTGCCATTTATACAAAGACTGTGGCCTGTTACTAGCAGTTGCAAGGCCATATTTACTGGGTTATGGAGCTACAAATGCTTCTAGAGCTTTGTGAGGTTATTATCAATTTCAAAGTTCCTTTTTCTTTGGAACTGGGATGTCACATGGGGATATGTTATGACATTTAGTTCAATTAGCAATCTCCTGATTATATCAATTTTGATTTTAGGATACTATAAAATAATTTTCTCAGATTGTTCCTCCAGTTTCTAGAATCTTCACACATAATGGGCCATAGTCCCTGAGCAGCTAATGCAGTTCCCTATAAAACTCAAAATTCATTTTTGTTTCTACTTGAATTTAATAACAATCCAATTACCAGTTCTAAGGCTTTTAAATATTATGCTGATCACTGCCAATTGTAGTCCTAGGGACATATTTACATAGCAGGTGGAGAGATGCCTGGACTTATTTTGTGCACTACTGCCAAAAGTAAATTCAAGCTGACTCCTTAGGCTGTAAAAGCAATGCAAAGGTCTTATGTCCTCCTTGGACACGATTACATTGCTGAAAGGTTTAAAGACCTCTCAGATAAAAGAGAAATTTGAAATAAGCCCAAGAGATACATGGAATCAGAATAAGACAAGTACAATATGTAACTATAAACTGTATTAAGAAAAAAGGAAGTATCCTTGGAGTTCAGGAAAAAATTTTGATATAAGTTCCCAAAGAAATATAAGAGTAAAAATGTATTTACAAGAAGCCTGTAAGACAGTATATTTAAGTTAGACAAAAGATTAAAAAACAGAAAACCATAAAATTTTACTGCAAGCATATCCTTCTATGAAAATATAAATGATGCAGGTTTTTTTATTACCCAGTATAGTTTGGAACATCAGAAAGACCAGATTGTCTTATTAGGGATTTACTAATGTGTCAACTTACACAATTTTATCTTTTGAATACATGAAAAATGTGATAGGAAGAAGACAAAGGAGTTATTAAAATAGCTAAACATTGCTAAAAGGATCAGAAGCATGTTCATATAAACAGTGATGATAAAATACTGTACTGTCCTTCAAACAAAAAACTGCACAGTGACATGCAAATTTTGACCACCACCTCATCTTGAATACATTGGTTATAAATGCAGTACTTAGCAGAACTTGTTCATGTTAAACGTGATTTCTGGTTAATTATTTTGATGTTACCATTAACATGTAATAGATCAACAATCCATTAATAGGAACCATGGTAGGTATTACATACCTTGACTGTACTAGACAATCAAAATGTAATTAGCATTGTAAAACATTTCCTTGGTAGATATGATGAAAAACTATAAGAAATTTAACACTGTCAAACTTCAAGGACAACAGAAATTCCCAAAAGAAAAAGGGGAAAAGAAAGGCATAGTAGAAACTGTTGATCTGTTGTCTGTACTCTTCAATTCCAGGTTTGAATAATCTAAACTGAGCTGGTTGCAGTTCTAAGGAGAGAGACCCACATAGGTAAACAGAGGAGAAGAGGTTTTAAAGGCCCTAAAAAATCTAATAAAACTCTGAATAGTTGTCAGATAAATAATTATGCTCCAGAGGTATACTGGAATTTTTATTTGGATCTATAAATCTCTATTTTTTTCTATGAATAAAGAGTTTTAATTTATAAATTTACTTTCCTGTATGTAGACATTCCTTAACACACTTGTCATGAGAAATAGAACTTGAAGCTTTGGTGGAATGATATCAACATAAGTTCTGCAGCTCTCAGTAGTGCTTTCGAAAACACAGTTCATTTTCATGCTGTTGGGCCTCAGGATATTATTTCATGAAAGGGGTAGTATGCAAGGAGTAGGATTTATGCTTAATTTCAGAGGTCCAAAACAGGTATGGAAGCCTAAACTAACTACTCCCACATCCTACTCTAACCAGTCAACAAAAGTAGACACCTCTAGAGAGTGATTCATCAAAATTAGACAAATATCTCAGAAGTTAAATGGATCAGATTTGTAGGTGTTTCTTTCTATTTAATAGGAAAAGGGAATCTGGCGATTATCAGCTGCCTAAAAATAGACAAGTAAATGAATTCTATCAAAAGTCTCTTCTTTCTGAAAGGCCAATTTTAGATCTGGTTTGTCTTGCATTTCATGTTCAGTTGCATACCTTCAATGTTTCTCTCCAAACACAAGACACTTTCCTGAGTCACTGTTAATGCCTAGTCTGTTTCCTATTCCACAAAGGAACACAAAAGCATTTTTCTCCTAACCTTTAGCTATACCAAAACTTAATGTTGCTGAAGCCCTTCGTATGGCAAAGGGCTGGAAGATTTGGGGACTCTCTGGCCACAGCTATACAGCTGAATTATTTTATCCTCAAAAAAGAGTGGCCTACATCCAGGTTGCCTATTGGAAATGAACCCAGTCGTAGTCACTCCCAAGCAACAACTGGGAATTTTCTGTATGGAGCATGTCCCCAGTCAACCATTCAAGGAAGCTTTTTTCCTTGGACTTCAGATATTGTAGCCTTGTCTCCGGTTCTGTCTCAGGCAGCATCTTCTTTCTGCTCCTCTGTGGACTCCCTGGATGGGCCCTGAACATGGTGCATCCATTGCTGTGGCTTTGGCTGTTAATCCACTCCATTACCACCACAGGGTTCAGACCCTGTGGGACTGTGCATTTTGATGAGGGCACCACCTATGCTGGGGTCACCCTTGATTTGTGGCTTGCCCCTGTGAGAAAAGCAACCCTGTTCTTGCTGCTGCCTGTCATTTGGTATCTGTATCAACATGACTATTGTGAAAATGGATTAAATAGAAGAACTGGGAATGATCCTGAAGTAATGAACTGGTGCTTTTAAGGAACAAGCCTTATCAGAAATAGAATCTAGGATTTATTACTTCTCTCTAGACAGTAATTTTCATGTGTGCCTACAGTGATAATTTTCATGTTCTCTTTGCACACACAACAAGAGTAGAAGACTCAACGTGTATCAGTGATTTGATGAGTATTTAAAGTGGTCATGTTATGGGAATATAGAGCTGTTTTCCTTTTGCTTCAGGTGAACTTCATAGATAACTGGGCTGCTTTAGAGTGAACATAAAAGACTGAGAAACTTTTATATCCTTGAAGCTTCCATATATTTTCTGCTAAAATTGCTTCCAAAGTAAAAATTAGTCCAGTTTTGCATTCCCATATATTTCTTATGATCACAGGAGGATGCACTGCTATAAGTCAGAAGACTGTTGCTGCCAGCAGTGTCTCAAACATAAGGATTACCCTACATTCAAAGTTCCATAGATGATGCTTGCAGGGGAGGTAGTCTCAGGTGTTAAGGCTACATTCATCTGTTACAGTGTATAGCTTTCTTTTATTATGGCAAGTTCTCATTTTGTTTCAACAAGACATATATATGAAAAGGGAAGATGACTATAACTTCATGATCTCTTCAAAAAGATGTTCCATCAACCCAAAAAATGGAAGCAAAATTGTTAGATGTAAATTAAAGAAACAAGAAAGAGAAGCCCTCCTATACATATATCATAATGAAACCTTAACCATATGAGGTTTACTTCCTTTGGCACTGTCACTGATAGACTTTTCTAAAGATCAAGTTAATCAGAACAGAGAGAGTTTGTGGATGCCTTTAACCCTAATTCATCAATTTGACAGCATTTAGCATGTCTGTCAATCACATTTATTCTCCAAAAGTTGGAATACTATGTTCAAGGGGAAAAAAAAAGTATTATAAAGAGCAACTTGACAATTAAAGTGTATAGGAAACTTTGGTTCTCCTGAACAATTAATTTATATATATATATTTGTTTTATATACATATGTTTATACATTGATTAAGGTGGAAATTATTTGAATGTTATTTTTTAAAACTTTTGTGGTAGATCCTTTTGTGTTTTCTAAATATTTTAAAGGTTAACTTTCTAAAGAACTTATTTACCTACCTGAGTTATAAGCCTGGATTTCCAATGCTGACCAGTGATTTAATATGTAAATATTATGAAAAGACAAACAACTTCTCTCTTGCAAAAGTCTGCAAATACAAGAGTTTGTGTTAAAATGGAAGGTAAAAGCTTACATGTACAGTCACTGATAGCTCTGTGAGCATCTCAGTTTAAAAGAGGAAGACATGTAGAAAGTTTACTTTCCACAAGGCTTCTTTGGCTTCCAGTGCACACACTTTAGTCTGCTGTTCTACTCAAACAATACTGTTTCATTTTTAGAGGATACAAAAACCCTCATGTCCATAGGATTTGAAACGGGGTTTGGTGTTCCAGGACTTCTTTTACTAGTGTTTTAGTATTTTTAAAGTTGCTTTTATATATAAGTCTGGTGCCATGAGTTATTTTTCTAATTTTGGCTATGCCATTATTCAAATCAGAAAAAATAAGAGAAAAATCAGATAAATTTATGCTATCTTGAGGGAAGGTTTTGTGAAAGCATCCTTCTTGTAAGTGTGAAATAGAAAAATGTGCAAGATTCTAACAGAGACAGCATACATTTGAAAAACTCTTATCTAAAATGTGCGTCTGTTTTATGGAAGGTTCCTGACATAAATAAAATAGTGTCACTACATTATTTGATTCAGTTATTGACTTGTACTCTGGTTTCTGAGAAAAATGAGGGCTTTTTGTTTTCTGTTTTGATTTCTGTTTTGTTTTCTGTTGTATTTGGATGCAAAAAAGTAGTGTAGTCTTGAAACTAGGAGCAAATTATTTTTGTACTCATACTTGAAAGATATACTGATATTGTGAATATAGTATTATTAAGATTCATTATGAAATTACCATGACAATTACAGTCAGCTGTGAAACACCAGTTCAGGAGTAACTCTCTCATTTTAAAATAATATCATTAGTCATTGTCATGCAGAGAAATGTAGTTAATGTAAATTTAATTTGCATATTCCCTGCTTCATTTCTTTTTTTCTTTAATCTTGTAATCACAAGTAATTTTTCAAAAAGGTGACCTTAATAAGTGATTAACAGTTTTCTTAAACTCAACCTAACAATTGTTAGTTTATTATTATTAGTTTACTGTAAACAAAAACTCTGTTCTAAAAAAAGATGCTCAAAAAGCAGAGAACCTTAAGATAATGGTCAAAGGTGCATTATTTCATTTAGAATAGTTGAGACAATAATAAACACATTAGAATATGCATATGCAAATACAGACACACAGTTCACACTTACTGTGGATCTCCTTAAATGGTTCTCACTGACCAACAATTAATATCATGCTGCCTTAGATATTTTTTCTAATCAGGCAGAAAACTCTGAGTCTGGGATTAATTATTTGTATCAGACATGTGGGCTAATTTATCCTTCTTCTTCTGTATGAATTATTCACAATCATATTTCTCAAGCATAGTAATTATTCAAAGACTATTTTCTGCAGACACTGGTGAATAGCAAGTTCACAAAATATCTATTGTGAGTCTGTTTTAAAGATAAAATCACAATTGTGTTGTAATTTCCACGGGTACAAATCCATGGAAATAAATCTTCTTACATCAGTGATAGGAGACCAAAGTAACCGAAGCAATTGGGACACACTAGGAATTCTCTGAAACACACAATTTCCAGGGCCAGAGAAGCCCAGAATTGAAAGTATAAATATTTAAGTTGCTGGATTCATTATTCATTTTATTTGAATATTCTGTGATTGCTATAGAAAATTATTCTCATTGGCACATCTTCCTTCTAACAACTCATTTACTAGAATATTCACAAAAAGGCGAACATAAAGCAGTGAGTAGAAGTGAAAGGATTCATTTAAAAGTGTACATTCACAGGAAATTATTTGCCCAGCTGGCAGAAATAACTGTGATATCTAGAACTAATTATTGCATATCTGAGCTACATAGTTTTAGCCAAGACCCAAAAGCTTTTCTGTGTGAAAGGGAATCATGGAGCTTGGGATATTTTAAATGAGCTTTTTATATTTCTTCAGTCATAGTTCCATGTGACACATGGCTCCATTGCTAAACTAAAAGAAAAATTCACTGTCTGGATCCGATTCTGCTCTGAGACACATGAATGTTGAATTTATCAATGTGTTAAGGTATAATCACAAGTAGTTACTAATGTTGACATAGATACCAGGTATTGTATTTCTATGAGAACTGAGCTCTTATTAATAAGGTTCATACTTCAGTCATAACTTTTTAAACTTGTGATGTAATACATGGTGGCAATAATTCACTAATAAGAAGTTAAGTTTAACAGCAAGCTTCATCATATTCATAGTCAGTCTAAGTCAGATGTTATTTTTGACATTTCAAAGTGTCATCAAAATATTTTTTTTGTTTGGTTGCTTTTTTTTTTTTTCCCCAAAAGATTTAGGATCTTTCTTGTGATTTTTCATGCTGTGGATTTGGAGTTTACCATTTTAATGTTATATGATCTTCTTACAGTATTCCTCTCAAATTGCATGACTATTCTAAGGTTGTTTTAACTTGTTCAGGCAGATTTCAATAATGAGACTTATAATTATTCAGTATCAGCATGTATTCTGCAAAAGTATTAGACTATTTCTTAATGCAATTAGTTGGAGTGTTAACAAAAAAAATAACTGAGCAAAAGTTTTTGAATGGGTTGGTTCAAATTAATGGAAAAGTAATATGCAACTGTTGTCATGTTTTAGAATGGGACTTTATAATCATGATATTATATACAGCATATTAAATTAAGAAATGTAAGGTTTTCCTTTGTCTCATGTTCCTGTCATTCAAAATGTCATTCTGTAATCATGTCAACATGATTTTACCATTTTACAGAACCTGTCTATCTACATGAAAATTGGTTCTTATTGGCCAGTATTGCTGGTAGAGCATGCTTTAAAAAAACAAACAAACAAACAAACAAAAAAACAAAAAAAATTAATTGTAACATGACTTGTTTAACTTGATACTGAATTGCAGAAGACTCTCCCACAGCTTCTGCTGGCTTAGTGTAACAGATGTCACTAAATTACCTCCAACAGGTAAAGATTTACGTACTGAATTGCCCAGTAACTAAACACTTCTGCTACCACCTTCACTGTTTCCCACATGCTGTGAGTTTTTAAATCAGGACTTGATATCTTTTAGAAGATATTCTTTAGGTTAATGACTCCAAAGGGAACAATTCTGGCATTGGGGCATATGGCTTGTGTTATTCAAGAAACCACAGTCTAGAGAACAAAAATAGTTATATTTAGTCATAGACTAGATAAGTAAAATATTTTATTCTGAACTTGAAATATGCTAATCGGAAATTCTTTCAGGATGCTGAGTTATTCCATTTTCAATCCACCAGCAGTGGTTTACACTTATAACAAAATGTATTGTCTACTAAAAACTCTTGACACACCTACCAAGGGCTCTGTATACACATTTTCTTCTTCCTGTTTAAATGCAATCCTGTGCTTTTTTATCAGATGTAGTCCATGGGTACAATGTGTCATAAGTAATCTTGCAATAAAGACTGTAATAAGAACTAATTCTGTAACATGCTCATTGGCAACCTCTTGATCAGGCATCTTTCTGGGAAATAAAAAGGAAAGGCAATGTTCATGGTTGTCACCAGTTATGTTATGTATTTCTAGTCAAAAGTCTAACAGTGAGAAAGAGGGAAGTGGAGGTCAGACAGTAGGAAGAAGAGGGTAATTAACTGTTCTCTGACTTTCACTTTTGTAGACAATTCTGTTTTACTTACATGGACAAAAAGAATGAAAGAAATCAGTTTGAAAAGCTCAAGTAGTTCAGACTAGTAAGAGTTTATCAGTTCATTTCTTTATTTCCATTTTTATTTTGAAATCTTGTCTACAGAGGAATCATTAACTGTTATTTCTGATATTTATGTAATGACATAACTGGATGTCATGCATAAAGGCTTCTACAGGCATTTGAAAAATTTTTGGTATGTATATTATCAGAAAAAGAGAGATTAATTATCTTAACCAAGGTGAGTGCTAGAGAGATGTAAGCTACTGCATGCTCACTGCCTTAATGCTCTGGCTGATGCAAAGCTGCCTACTATTGAAATGAAGGTTCCCTTGAAATTGAAAATGCCATGACATGCTGTTAGCCAAAATAAATTAGGTATAAGAAGCTGTGTGTGATGTTTCTTATGAGGTGGGGGGGGAAATAACCCAGACAATTTCTAACTATGAATGCTGTGAAATTTGCAATTTCTTGGTGTGATTCCACACTGTGGAGATGGAGTTTAAAGTTCTAATTCTATATTATAATCTTATTTTTGTTCTCTTCCCTGCTATAATTAAATGGCCCACTGGCTAGCTTATGCCTTAAATACAGAACCTGTGACAAAGGTTGACTCACAGCTAAGGAAGAAGAATCATAACATAAATTGTTATTCACACATCAGGTTCTCTACTGTGCTCTCCCTAGAATTCACAAATGAATTATTTCTCTCCAGTTTAACCAGCAGCAGGATCAGGCCTGTCTCTGTGAAATGTGTTTGAACCTTTACTGGACAACCTTAGCGTTTATTAGAAGGCAGGCTTCTGCCTCAAGGCACTTTTCTTTAAAAAATGTAGCTGCAAAACATGAGAATTTCCCTGATATATATTTTAGTTATATTTACAGTTAAATGACTGATTTCTAAACTTATTGAGCAAAATTCTTATTGCTTTGAATAAGCACAGCCTCTACAGAGGACACACAGTGTCAGGTTTTATGTAGAAAACTGTAAAAATCTGGTTTACTTTCAAATTATTCAGCATGGTTAATGATTAATAGCTGTGAACAATATAAACTTTTCATTATGTTTAAGTACACAAGCACATCAAGCATTTCAGAAAATGATTCTTTATTCTTTATAAAAAATAGAAGTTCTTAACATTTTCACATTATACTGTATAAACTGTATTAAGAAGTGTCACTGAAAAACAATTCCTTCTGTTATCATCAGGTATCTCAGGTACCTATTCAGCCATATATTCACTAGTGAAACAGTTAACTAATCACATTTTAACATGCATATGAGAAGTTGAGGAGAGAGGAGAGGAGAGGAGAGGAGAGGAGAGGAGAGGAGAGGAGAGGAGAGGAGAGGAGAGGAGAGGAGAGGAGAGGAGAGGAGAGGAGAGGAGAGGAGAGGAGAGGAGAGGAGAGGAGAGGAGAGGAGAGGAGAGGAGAGGAGAGGAGAGGAGAGGAGAGGAGAGGAGAGGAGAGGAGAGGAGAGGAGAGGAGAGGAGAGGAGAGGAGAGGAGAGGAGAGGAGAGGAGAGGAGAGGAGAGGAGAGGAGAGGAGAGGAGAGGAGCAAAAGCAAAGCAAAGCTGTTTAGGTCATCCTGAATGCCCTTCTAAGATAGAAGACATATTTAAACTGTGGTAGCACAGAACATGCTTATGTTCATTTTATTTAAATTTGTGTCAGAAAAAAGTGCGTATCAAATATTCTCCAAAGCTGTAACACATTAAAAATAATACAGAACTTTAAAACCACTAGGTTCTTAGAACAATGCTTCAATATTCCAGTGAAACATTTTACACACTTTGACTAACTTGATTCAGCCCATATTATCTTGAACTCCTGATAGTTGAAGTCAAAGTGTCAAAAGAATGATAAATACAGTTGTTGCACAATTGATAATCTGGTTTTTCAGCTTCATGTAAAGAGAGTAAGTTTCGCATACTTACCAGTCCTATTGCTTTTGGCTGCAGGCTATTGCTTTTAGGATTGAAGTGTTGTCCTATTCGTTTTTCAAATATTAATTTGATTTTCTGAAGATTAATTTGGTAGTTGGGACACCAAAATCACAGGTTAGTCAATCCCAGGCTTCCCCTCACCTTTACCTCTGTATGTCCCATCCACTTCTTGTTGTACATTTTGGTGCTTTTAAAGGGCCTTGCCGCTGCTGTGTGAAAAGTCACACTGAAGTCAGAGAGCCACCACCATCATGTGGTGCAAATAGCGTGTTACCTGGTAATCGCTATCACTCCTTAGGCTCTGCCAAAACGGATTTGTCTTCAATAGCTCCAGACAATCATTTACATTGCACTACAGCTATAAAATATAGGTTGTCAGGGTCCTGTCACATTTTAGGATGGGTTGTCTGAGTTCCCAGGTAAGTCAGGAGTCTTTCCTTAGGCACATATTTACACCAGAAGTTACAAAAGGAACAGTAATAGCAATATAGAACATAAGACCCCAAATCATTCTGCTCGTACAGGATATATTGATTTACTGCCAAACTCAAAAATCACAGTAACAAAACTATATCTGTTAGAGATGGAATGAGTAGGTTCTTGTCCATCACTTCACTAGCCAGGTTTCCTGCTGCAAGGCTGGGGCATTTCCGTAGCTTACAAAAGAATCTAGTTCCCATTTTTCCTGCCCTCCACTTCTGTTTTATGTATCCATATTACACTGCTATTTACATGAAACTGACTGTTTTAAAATGTCCTGAATAAACCTAGTACCTGGTTACTTTTTAACTTACTACCCAAGAAATTGGGCATCTGCCATGCCTTTGCCTCATTTTTCATCTATCAGTTATACCCTAACAGTTGTGCACAGTCTCACACCAATCAGCACAGGGTCACATCCACTGTGATCAAGCATCTGAGCTTGATCTGAGCAATATCTTTGTATTACTACTGCAGAGTAAGAAAGAAAGAAAGTGCAATACATGTCCTAGTCATTTAAGCAAAATACATGCATAAATATCATTTCAGCCATAGGCTGGCCTGAAGAAATTGCTGTTTCCTTACAGTTGTAGCAAGTAGGTTTATAGATACATGTTAAATTTCATACTCAATTTCAAATGTTAGCAGATAGAAGTTTGAAGCTGAGAATTCTTGTCAGAAAATTCAGGGATGCCTTCACCACTAGTTATAGGGAGATTAATATTACTCCTTCTGTCTTTCCCTTGGAACAAGGTCTCTTGATGTAGGTACAGGTAAACTATTTTGTCTCCTACATATTATGTATGCAGTGATTTGTCACTACCAATGGTTCATTTTATGGAAATTTTAGCAGATTCAATATAAAAAAAATATTTCCAAGAAACTCAGACATGATGTAGAAGAGCATCATATAAAAAGCTAGAGGAAGCTGAGTCTACAAAATGTATATTAAGATATCATTTATCACTTCCCTTGTTCTTCATTTTCTATTATATCTGCTATCCCACAACTGTATTACTATTCCAGGCTGTGGCCACATTCCTGCATTCTTAATGGTATATCAACATTTGTTTGCATTTTCAGACAGTTATTTTTGGGTGATTAATTTGAGTGTCAAAACCCAAATGCTGTCTTCCAGATACTATTCTGATCAGATTAACTGTGTCATTATCCACAGGTATGAGGCACTTCCATTCTAGCCCATTGTTCAGTCTAGATAATTAAGTTGTCACTCCTTTAAGCAATTTATTACAATATAGTATGCAATTGTTTCATTATACATGAAAGTCTGTAATGGACAGGTTCCTATCAGTGGTTTGCAACTTGATTATGTGCATGACTGTCAAAAAAATAAAATGCATGTCACTAGAAAAAAAGTATGGAAAAGAAAAGTTAGAAAACAATGATTTGTAGCATTCCTAGGTTTGGGGTTTTTTTTGATGTTTTCTCAGAATTACAATGCCTTCAGCTAATCTAACTTAACACAGATTTGTTAATTCACCTCTGAGCAGGTAATTTTATTGTGAACTTAATAAGCTAATATGTATTGATTAAATAAACAATGAATAATAGAATATTCAAAACCACATCTATTTGTATTGAGTGAGATCTCCTTCCTTCAGCTAATGATTCACAAGAGAAGAAGGAGACAAAAAGGAAAAGGTTTTCATGACAAAAGCTATTGTCTGAATGTGCTGAATTCAATAATTTAAGATTGTCTTTTTCAGCAAGAATGTGGGCAAAGAAAACTTTAGATCCTATCACTGGTCCAAATGCACATTCAATTGCATTTGAATGTCATCTTCCTCAGCTTCTTTGGCCAGTGGTATTTTAGTACAAGCAAGACATTTTTCGAGCTAACTTTCTGAAAGATCATTTTATAGCTGCCTATTTCATTTTTTTTCCCTTCAGAGCAGATGCACGTTGTCGTTGCTACAGTCAAAATGTTAGCCACTTTAATAGTAATCTCTTTACTTTCTAAAGTTATGTTAAAGTGGCTTTTTGGTTGGTTGGGTGGGTGAGTGGGTGGGTGTGTTCTTTTGTGCAAGACTGCAAATCATTTTTTATTCCAAGAAACATTAAATAAAGTTTTACTGTACTTAGGAATTCAAAGAAAATCACAGTTTAATGGATTATATCAAACCCTATCACAAAGGCATATTTGTGTATGTTAGCTTGTTTCCTCTGTTTTCTAGCATTATCACCCACATAACCAGTGACATTCCTCTGTATCACTTCAGAGGTTGATTCCTATCCTACATAATGGTCTCCCACACCTGCACAGCTTTTTAATAAAAGAGAACATCAAGGATAAAGTACTTGAAATGTGCACTACTTCAGTGACCTAAGTACTCCACTACACCTACAGGAACAGATACATGTTTTGAATACATATTTGGTACAAAAATATAAATCTGTGTACATATGCCACAGTGTATAATTATGTATAATATAGATTATAGAAACACACAATATTTGCCATAGCACCCATCTAGAACTGTGCCCTTTGGATGACCTCCAGAGTCTCAAGAGGCTTTTAAATCAGTAAGGAGTCATATAAAAGCGGAGATGAGTAGCAAATGCTTCAGAAAAGAATGCAATCTGAAAAGACAAAATCAAAAGAGGCCAAGAATGAAAGCTACCATGAGACCAAACAAGGCAACAAAGTTATATCCACATCCACATTAGAACTACTAGGAAGACTAAGACAGTTTAGTGCTATTATTTGTTTGAGGGAAAAGTAAACATAACAGATTGTGCAGAGAAAGCTGAAGTAGTCAATGCTGTCTCACTTCCCTCTTCCCTTGTCCCCAAAAAAAGAAAAAAAAAAGATTGTGACCAGACTCCAAGGAAAAATATTTTTAACATGGAGACAGGCAAAGGCAGAATGTGTAAAACAATAGCTTTAAAAGTGTACATAGATCAGATGCATTCAAATCCACAGGCTCAGATAAAGTTCTCCCCAAAATACTTAGGGAACAAGCTAATACAATCTTGTAATCATTAGTCATTCTCTTTGACAAACTACTGAGCATGGGGAAAGTCCCAGGGTATTGAAGAAGGCCAAACATAGGATTTCTTCTTAAAACGGGGATGAAGGAAGAACCAGGAAGTTATAGACATCAGTCTGATTTCAGTAAATGGAAAGAGTCTGAATTTTTTTTAAACCCAAGTATTTTATAAGCTCCTAGGAGATAATAAGATCTGAAACAAACAGCCAGCATAGTTATGTCAATAACTGTATCATTTCCTTCTTTATCAGAATGGCTGCTCTGGAGGACAATGGGAAATAGTACATGAGTTATTGTATTTTTTACATATGGGTCATATAGGATATTCTCATCAGAAAATGAGGAAAATACTGTTCAAATTAAAAGAAACTATTTCTGACAAAAAGCAGGGCTTTTCTCAATTCTTTACTAAAGGCTGGTTAATCCAGAAGAAATCTTATGAGGCTGTTTCAGCGTGTTTTTATTCCATACTTTCATTAACTTAGATAAGGGAATAAGAGTATGTGCATGAAAATTGTGTCACCCCAAAATAGGAGAAATCGAAAATACCCTTGAGGTGAGGATCAGACTTCAGGATGTTCTTTGCAAATTGGAGCTATAGCAAAAATCATCAGGAGGCAATTCAGTCAAGAGAAGTGCAAAGTGCCATTCGCAGGAAGAAAAAAATCAAAGTAATCAATGCAGCATAGAGACAAACTGGTTATAGGCAGTCATATGTCAGGCAAAGGTTCTGTAGGACAAAGCTAATTGGAGTCAAGGCTATCATACAGTTTCAGAATGATTGTCTGAGAAGTATTCTGCGTAAAACTCAAGAAATTATTCTTCTCAGTACCGGGAAAGTTTCATCTGCAGTAATATATCCAATTTTGAGAATGACACTGGTGCAGACAAACCAAAGACAGTATAAAGAAGAAAAAGATGTTTAGAAGATATGATCTCAGATTTGTTTTGTACAGATTTTTAAATTCTAAAATAGCAGACTGTGTAGAGAACTTGATAACTGCCTTTTGTTATGTTATATGTTATAAACGATTATGATCAAGAGTCTTCCATGTTTACTTGGTCAAGGACAAAACGATAATCTCTTTGCTTAACAGTAAAAAGATATTGCTGGATGTCATGAAAAACTTTCTAATACAGTGACAAATACTGAAACTGTCAAACTAGGGGAAATCTTGGAAATTTACTTCCTTGGAGATTTTTGGCAGACATTTAAGGGATACAAGAACATAACAATGGCTGAAATAGGTTACTCCACAGCTACAACTATCTAGGACTTCAGGGGAGACAACAAGACCAGTTAGATGGTTTTCCTGGGGTGAGTGGGGAAATGTTTTCATACTGTTGTGGAGGGTGGGGGGAAGTGAGTGCGTAGCAGTGGATATAAGTGTCTCTTCTAGAATACACACTGAGCCTCCAGTAATTTTTGACTCATGGAATCATGAACTAGGACCCTTTTGCTTGTGTTTAATAGTCTTGAATGGATTTTTCTTCTCTGGATTTTTCTAATGAACACATTTAAAGTTATTAGCTTGCACAGCATCAAGTACAAACACTTTTCACAGGTTTATGTGAACTATCTCTTAATGATCGTTTTAAGCCTTCCACCTGGCACCTCCATTTAATGCCTATAGATTCATTTCCTGAAAAAGACAGCAAACATTTCCCTACTCACCATCCCAGTGCCACTCTCTGTCCTGTCTAACATCTTCTCTCGACCATCTCTTTAGCCTGGAAATGCCAGCTGTGTTGAATAGATGTTTGTTAGGGATAGCCTAAGTTACATCAAAACCTCTCAAGGGGTAGAGGGTTAGAGTAGATGGATGAGCTGCTTGAAACCCTTTTAAACATCATGAAATAAAGTGATGCCTGTATGATTCTTCCTATTGTTGAAATGTCATGCATGTTCTCCTTATTGCAGTCCAAATAATCTCTTAAATGGGATATAAATAATCTGTTTATCAGGCTGTGATTAAGAAAACTGGAGTGTTACAGAGCACCAAAATGGTGTGAATGGCACACAAATGCCTATATTTTAATCAAAAGCACAAAATATAACTGAAAATTAGGGGGTTTTTGACAATCATCCATTTTTCCATTCTGCAGAAAATAACCTCAGTTTGAGATATGATTTTATAATAAATTGGCAAAAAAAATCACATATCATTTAAAAAATAATCTTTTTTTGACAGATATTAAATATTTCCTTCTAATTTTTCCATCAATATTTTTAAAAAGCATTCTTTATCTTAAAAACCACCACTTTTCAATTAAAGTTCTATTTCATCAAGAAAAAAGAGTTGTTACCAAATTTCAAGAAGTCCTTTAAATTGTCACCTACAAGCTGAATGGAAGCAAAGAATCAGCTTCACATATAAAAATAACTTATTCAGCCTGTATTTCCTGCATGTGGGTTTGCAGTAGCAATTGTTATACATCGAGCTTGTATATTCTTAATTGCTTAATAAGATATATGACACTAGAACCCTCTTTTCCTCCTTTTTACATGTTCTTTTAGTGCTAAACTGCAGGTTTTACACACAATGTGTGTAATGATTTCTGACATATGTCATTATAATAACCTTTATTCATTTATATTAATGGACAGACTATTTGCAATAGCAGAATGATCATACTACATTTTTTTGTCTTAGGAAGTGCAGAAAAAACTAAAATATTAAAGTATATGGCTGAGCAAGAAAAACCCTCTATTAATAATTTATGCAGGAAATAATTGGTCTTAGCTGGCATAATGTAGATTTGACAATAACAGGTAGAGTGTCCCATTGGTCTTAACAAAACCCAGTACATAACATGTTTTTCTCTTGAAGAAAATAATGTCAATCAGGGATCAGCCCCAGAGAGTCTTTCCCATGCTCTGTGAATCTTCTCATTTCAGAAAACATAGTGTTGTCTTGTTAGAGGCCTTTGGTTGACAGACATGGAGAGAGATACAGAAGTAAAGCCTGTTAGTGCTACATAATCAAAACTGGGCTGTAGTGTTTTTCATATGAACTTTGAAGCCTTATGAGTATCTATGGGCAAAACTGTACTTACAGAGAATGCTAAAGTGTTTTGATTATCATAGAGGACATTGGGGAGGTTAAGGCAACATCGCAGATCAGGCTGTTCATCCTTCCACACAAAAACAAAAAAAAAAAAAAAAGAAAGAAATGTTCCCCAATAAACAGATTTTAAAATAGTCACTATCTTCTTAAAAAGCTAAATTTCTTTAAAAAGCTTAATTTCTGTAAAAACAAATAATCTTTAAAGAGTCTTTAAAAATTTTACAGGTCCTTTATGTCTCTAGAGGTAAAACATCACAACTTCTCATTAACTCCTACATGGCCTACAGTATTGCTGTAATGACGCTGATGTGTCATTTATTTGTTAAATTTACTCTATGTGTTACTGTGCGTATATGACAGACATCACAAGGCTTAAACACAGGATTAAATTTTGTTGCTGATAGTCTGAATTTGTTTTTACTAGGCATATCCTTTTATACCTTTTTTTTAGTAGCATCTTGATAGCCTTCTAATGAACAGACTATTTAAAAAAATACTTAAAAAGTATTCATGGCTAAGCACCTTATATTTATCAGATTTTTGGTAACACACTTATTTGCTAGCATATCAAATTATAATAAAAGCTAATTTACATGAATCTGCATTAAGAATTATTTCTAAACCCTGTTAAGAAAATGTGTGCAATAATTTTAATTCCTTTCATTGCTTTCATTATTTTAATTACACATATAAATATTTGGTTTTATTGGAAAACTATATTCCTGCAAACTGAGAATCTAATTTTAAAACTTTTTCTCTCTCACTATTTCTCTTTTAAGAAATCCAGCTGGTTTCCCATTTATATTTCCATTTAAGAAATTCTGCTCTCATTTATTTTGTGTGAAATCTCAGCTTTGAAACAATGTAAATGAGATCAGAATGTGACCCAGTGAAAATGGTTTGCCATCAAAGGATTCACACTTCAAGCTGTGTTATGTAGCTTTCCAAAAGTGACATCTGGCCTCTTGGCAGGTTCCTCAGGCAGCTGTGCTGGTGGCTCAGAATTTGCTGATGGGTCTGCCATATGCAGTACCTGCAGTTTGGCTGCTTTAGGCTTGCTTCAATTCATTGCCCTACTGAATAAAATTTGCTTTCAATTATCTTCTATCTGAAAGTATTGGCATACTATTCCTTTTTTTTTTTGTTTTTTTAATTTAATCGGAGATGTGGTCAGAAAGGAGGATTCCAACTTCTGCTATGTTGGCTTAGCTAGAGAGAACAACTCTGATCTAAGAGTATCCCAATGCTGCCCGCTGCTGTTAAACACATCTCCAGAACCTGACCAACAGGTCTGTATAACTCACTTAGTGCTCTTGACTATTTGAAGAATCTGTTTCTCTGTGTAGCCTGTATAGCTCTAGACTGTCCTGGAATCAGCTAATTTTGTTTCCTGTGGTAGAACTTGGTGTACCTATTCATCATTTCATGAAACTTTGCAAGTGATGAAATGTCAATAAACATTGGTTGCATTCAGGAAAATATTTGGCTGTTTGGTATGTTAATAAGATGAAAAATGGGATGAAAGTTCCAAAGACTGATAGGCATGAGACCACAGAAACAGCTTTGTTCCTTAACAGGATGTTTTAATCAAACTCTTTTTCTTCTTTGCACATCTGTACACAGAAACTTTATTTAACAGTTGTATTGCTTTAGTACCTAGAGATCCATACTTATAATAAAGTATCAGTTGTGCTAAACTCTGTACACTCATAGAAACGAATAATAACAGCAGTGCCTGGCAACAGTTTGCCATATATTAAGATACTCTCCTTTCCTGCTCCACTTTAAGAACTAGATACTATGCCCAGATTATCACAGCGGAGATGCAGGAAGCCATACACAACTGCTTTGCAAGTGTTCTCAAAGTCAATAGCATAACCTCTGAAATAATCTTTCTAATCATTAAGTTCTTGAAAGATTTTAATTATTATTACACATCCAGCAGTAAATGTATTAAACACAAAACCACAGAGAGAGATTGCTTTCAAAAATTATTTTAAATTCAGCATGTACTCAGTTACACACTTTTTACAAATATCCCTAAGGCAGAGTAGCTAAGCACACATTAGCCAGGAAACTGCGAAATTTAGATCATATAAAAAATAGAAGCTCTGCCACTCTGAATAAGGATGACGGTACAGGCTATTACAAGTAAGCCATGCAACATAATGCTTTCTGTGCATCTGTGTGACAGATGGAGTGTGGTAGGTTGACCCTGGATGGTAGCTAAGTACTCAGTCACTCACTCACTCTCTGCGGGAGAGATGGACATGCGGACAATCAGTGTGATTAGGCAATGCCAATTTTATTGTGGTGAAGCAAGCCTTTTATAATGCAGGTGAGAATCACATGATACAATCACATGGTATAATTCTTTCTGATTGGACAGTTAGCTTTGCACATGCTCCTTAAGCTTTCTTCTGATAAGATGAAAACTGACACATCGACATTGTACAAACTTCCTTCTCCGCCCAAACCCACACCCTGAAGTTGTTTAACTTCCTGGGTTCTTCCTCATTCTTTCCGTGTCATCTCATCACATCCTTGCCGACGCTGAGGCTTTACCAGTCTTGCTTATATGCAGGATTGCTCACATGCCCATTTCCCCGCAGGAAATCCTTCCGAATCCCCACAACTCTCCCCTAGTGGGATCGGGGGAGAATTGGAAGGACAAAAGCAAGAAAAACTCATGGGTTGAGATAAAGACAGTTTAATAAGTAAAGTGGAAAAAAAGAAAACAAGAGATGCAAAGACAATCACTCAACACCTCCCACCAGCAGACTGATACCCACCCAGTCTCTGAGCAATGGCTACTTCAGAAAAGTTAACACAAATTTACAATGGGCGAATCAAGCCTGACCAACTTGATTGCCTTGACTGGACTTGAGAATTGGGAAAGGCAGAGGATGTTTGACTCTTGATTCTATCAAGGCTTTTGACATGATCTACTTATATTCTGGCACTAGAGCGTTACAGTCTATATGGGTGGACAAGTAGATGGGTGAAAAACTGGTTAGGTGCGTGAACTCAGAAGTTAGTGATTAATGAAATCTACTCTACCCAGAGACAAGCAGTGTGCCCCAAGAGTCTATCCTGGGACCTGTCCCGTTTAATGTCTTTGTCAATGATCTGGAGGAGGTAGCAGAGTGCACACTCATCAGGTCTGCATATGACAGCAAACTGTAAAGCACAGTTAATATGCTTGAGGACAGGTCTGACATTCGGAGAGATGTGGACAAGCTGGACGAATTATCCAACATTTTGAAAATCAACAGACAAATTTAAAGTCCTACATTCAATATGGACTAATGCTCCACAATATTAAAGGATGGGGCAGCAGCTCTGCTGAAAAGGTGGCAGCAACAAACTGAAGATGAGCCAGCAGTGTTCTCTGACAGCAGAGGAGGCCAACAGCCTTCTGAGCCAGTAGGCTGGTGGAGTTGATTATCCCCTTTTACTCAGCACTTGTTAAACTGCATCTAGAATACTATGCCCAGTTTTGTGTCCCCCAGTACAAGACATTGATAACCTGTAGTGAGTTCAGCAGAGGGCCTCCAAGCTGGTTGGGGCAGGAGGACCTGCCCTTTGAGGAGATGCTGAGGGAGCTGGGCTTGTTCAACCTGGAAAAGAGGTGACTTTAAGGGGTGACAGGGCAGCTGCATCCCCAGTACCTGTGGGGAGGTTAACAAGAAGACAGAGGTTTGGTGCATGGAGGGATGATGAAAGGGTCATATTTTGAAACAAGAGAGGTTCGTTCAGAAGAAACAGTTTCCCCATGAGGACAGTCAGGCAGTGAAACATGCTGCCTAGAGAGGTTATGCAGTCTCTGTCCTAGGAGATAACCAAGACCTGACTGGATAAAACTCTGAGCAACCTGGTAACTAACGCTGTTCTGAGCAGGAAGTAGGACTTGAGACTTCCTGAGGTCCCTTCCAGTCTGAATTATCCAGACAGCTTGTTATTCTGTAGAGACTGCCACAACTCAAGGAGCCACTGGAAGTTGCTGTGTAGAAAAGCAGAACCGGACCAGCAAGAGCTCAGTGGAATGGAAGGGAGATGCCTCTTTTTTTAACCTCTCTTACTTGCCAGACCTTAGTTTTCTCTTTTAAAATTTTTTTTCCTAGTTTATGTTTCGGTAAAATTTATCATTAGAGACTGAACACACTTTTGATGTTTTGGGGATGATCATTTCAAGAAATCAGAGGTAGATCCACCTCAAGGAACTGAATGTCACCAGGTTCTATAGCATCCTAACAGAGGTATAATGACTTATAATATTTTTCACTCCTGTATATACATAAGGGTCAACTACAGGGGGCCCGAGTCCTCCTTTTTGCTCCTGCAGCTGTGCAAGGGAGTTGTTACCAATAAAGTGTTCCTTAAGAAAACAGCTATGACATTCCCTATGCCAGGAGTATAGAGGGAGAACATGCTGTTTTCCTGAAACTGAGAGTGAAAGGCAGAAGTTTTCTTGTAGTTTCACTGCTTCAATACACATGACCATTAGCTTACTAGTCTTGCCAGGAATGAAACTGTGCATCAGAGCTTATTTTCCTTCAAGTACATAAGCAGACCATTTGTCTTACCTTTCACTTTTTGTGAAATTAACTTTTTCTATCTGCAGTGACATATTATATATTTTTACTGATAATGCAGGTTTCTTTTAGCACGATACATGAGATGAAGAGAAGCTTAATATATGTATCAGTGGGACTATATAACCTGATTGCTTGTGATTACAGGGGAACAGGACCTAATAAATCTGACAGCCCCTGGCAGCATTATGCTCTGTGTTCCTGCTTCCTCACCTCAGTGACAAATACACTGCTTGCATGTCTAAACCACAGTCTTCTTTAAGTCACAGGCAGCCTACAGGACAAAGCTCTCGGATGCATAAGGTAATAGTATGTTTTATTTATCTACAAAACTCACTATTTTATTTTATGTTACTCAGAGTTAAAATACAACTTATGTGTTGGCAAAATATATCCATTTTAAATACATGTAGGTAAAATGCATGCTGTGGGTAAACTACCTTATGACCACCTTTCCAGTACACTGCGTGCTCTGACATCATGCAGCAGTATTCAGCATCTGAATATGTTATGCTTTTATCTAATGATCTGGAAAAATGATAATATATTATTTTGCATTATTTATTAGTAATAAAGGTTATGCAGAAAATGTGAATCTAAATATGTATGCTCATTATTAATATACAGCACATGTAAGATATTTTTCCCCTGTGTTTGACTTGTGTCCTGTTTAAGACAATAGGCTTAGGTTTTGCTGGAGTTATCTTACATAACCTCAGTCATATAATTAAGCATCTAGTCTAAGTAGTTAAAATGGCTCAATCTGCAGTAACTGGAGAGCAGGAGATAGGAAGAAAATCAATTGTTAAATAATTATTTATCAGTTTGTATAATGCACAGGATGTATAACAAATAAAAAATATACAACATACTATGTTTTACTTATTCTGTGTCTTATATTGTACATAATGTGTATATATAGTTGCATACGTATGTCTGGATATGCAGCAGTATGGACAGGATGAGACAGAATGCCTTCTGTGACACACTCATGTTAACTCCTTCTCTGCAGAGAGGATGGTTTGCCTCCTCAAGGGGACTGTCCCACTGGCCATTGTCTCATTGACTATAGAGAAAGCCTGTATGCCTAACTTGTACAAAATTAATCTCAACATTAGTTTTCTGCTTATTCACATGCAAGCTCTGATTTCTAAGAGTCTTGCCTTAAAAGAAAGGAAATTCATACTTGTGATATGAGTGATCATTTGCTCTGCCCCTAATGTAGAGGCAGAGTTGATTGTTTTAGTGTAAAGTATAACATACGATGAATATACAGAACTCTTCTTTCTTTAAATGATAAATTCTAGTTTGCAAGCAACATCTCAAAAGAAAACATGACAGATGGTAATAAATGTAAGTAGCCACTCAACCTGGAGTCTCATTATTTTTAAACTAATCTAGCAATGGCATACTGAGGAGTTGTTTTAAGGCAGCTCTTGCAATATAAGAGAAAAACAAGTTTTTAAAACAGAAGAAATATTTCTTAGCTATGAACTTTGTTACTGACATTTTTTAGTTTTCTTTCCTATCTGAAGAAGCCAGTTCCTCACTGAGAAACAACTATCTGTCAACAGGATTGTGCTGACTTGAACTGTCTGATGATCCTTCTGGATGCTAGTAAGCATCTATGTTTCAGGAAGAGTTTTCAATCACAGTAAACACCTAGCTCTTTGGTCCAAAAGATTATTGTCAAAATTAAAAGTTTTCATGGACAATTATCAAACATTTTACAAAAAGCACATAGTTTTTATTATTTTATTTGGTTCCAGATCTCTTACTGTAAGCATGACTATTCAAGTCTTTTAATTTTCTCTCTATAACTTCCCAGAAGCAAATACTCATATCATGTTAATGTAACTGGTAAATACTGACAGCAATTGCAAAGCTGCTTTGAGGTCATATTTTATCAACCATGACCTAACCAACATGTCCTAACTATAGCTATAGCCCCATCCGTAATACACGAAATTTTTCTGTGGGACAGTGTTATCATTAACTGAGTCCCCTGAGTATAAAAATGCTAATGAATAATCCTATATTGGCTTTTTACAGACTAGGCCAGAGAGACAACTATGCAAATACTGAAGATGTAAAGTAATACAATATCACTATAAGCACACAACCCTGCCCATGAATGGCACCCCTCATTAACTTTTACTTTCTTATGAGGTAGGTTTAAGTCTCATAATAGGCTTTAAGTTCTTGTAAAAAAACATGATAAAGAAAGATTTACAGAACTCCCAAGGAAGGTACTTTGTCCTCCTGAGGCAACTCTGCAAGAGAGTTTCCATTTCAAGAGGTTAAATGGGTGGGTGGGAGGAGAGAGAGGGGCCTGGGCTTTAGCCAGTGAGTCGTATCCACACTGCATTCTTGACTTTGCACAGTCCCTCTCACTCAGCCTAGAGAGAAACATTTCATACCAGAGCCCATGTCCTAATTCTTCCTAAAAAAGACAGATATCCTGTTTATCATCTTAGTTGGCTTTGTCTAACCAAGAGCTGCACTGCCATTACCATATTAGGAAATCATATGCATAATATATTCAGTCTTTACAAAATGATATTTCATCTCTTCGTGAATCTCTCATCTGGGATGTCTGAAATAGTTATGAGGCTGGCAATTTTCTCTAACCTTACGTTGAAAAATCTGTTGTTCTTGTTTCCTTCAGTGTACTTGTACAGCTGTTGCCAATGCAACACAGAAGTTATATTCTAGGTACAGAGTTCTGTGATACCAAAATCCTACTGTAATCTAATGGGAATTGTACAGATAAATCCTTTACAGTATTTAATATATACCATCCATGTATACTATTTGCCACTGCTGTTTGTCCTCAGTATCTCCTTATTTGTTACTATTACATTTATATTTCCTCTCAGTATAATTGTACATTGGGTTCACATATTTCACTGTTAAGAAAACATGTAAAAATTTCAATTCGGCATTCTGTACTAGCACAGTTAAGCAATGTGATACTTTTCTGATAAAAAACACTATGTTGGATCTTCAGCCAGTGTTATTCTGTATAACTTTGTAAAATTGAAAAGAGCTACAGTGATTGAGACATTTTGAGATCCTGGCCAGCTATTGACCTCTTCAGACTTTTCTCTGAGAACATGCAATATTAAATGCAGATATTCTTTTGTCTATAAAGAATATCAGAAATATTTCAGTTATAATGTATTTCATTTAAAATGTAAAATTATTGTATCATGAGTTACTGGATATATTAAAGTTTTGGATTTTAATATAACTCTTTCTCATGAAGCAAGGAAAATTAGAACAAAAAATATTTTTTTATTTTAACTTCAGTTTTTTACATTTTTACAAGCTATTAGAAATATTTTCTAAAAAGGGGTAGTCGTCTGAGTATAGACTTACATGGATTTTTATCAACTGCTGCATAGCTGCAAATTTTAAAATGCAAGTTTTCATAAAACATTTTTTCCACTTCCCTTCTCCTAAGAAAAAGAATGCAGTGTTCTTTATTTATACACAATTTGCAGTATCACAGTGCTCTTAAAATCTTTAAAAATGCAAAATATTTAAAATATTGCTCTTTCACAAATCAGAATATCTCATTCCTTCCTACAGAAAATAAATGTGAGTGAATCAGTCTGACATGGGAAAGTATGGACTGTTTTGGTACACAACTGAATCTAAATTAAGGTGTAATCGAATTAGAAATAGTAAGCAAATACTAGAAAGTTTATGATCTAGGTATCAGATAACATAAAATTAATGAATAAGTAATGTGAACAAAATGGAAAAAAAGAGACTGAGAGTGGCTAGTAAGAAAGAGAAATTAAACAACAAAACAAAACAAAGATTTACAAAAACCCCAAAGCCTGACTTAATTAGTACCAGGAAGTGCTGGATAAATGCTAATGCCATCAGGCCTACAAGATGGTGACACCAGGGTGCTCAGTCCATCAGTCCAGGATCCCACCATGTCTTCTTGACTCCACCACTCCTGTCTTCTTGACTACAGAAGTAAGTTCATCTCATGTGGTATGGTCAGAACAACAGCCTGGTTTTTTGCCCTGGTTTAGACTTCAGTGATGAAGGACAGGGCTGTCCATCAGGTCCCCCGAAGAGCACCAGTCACATGATTTATATACCTTACTACCTCTTTTACAGTTTCTTGACCCTGCTTTTCACACTTCCTTTCTTGTCCCCATTGGTTCCCATTTTTACATCTGTTCCAAAATTTGATATTTCTGTTCCCATTACCCTCTGTAATGTGAAATGATATCACTGATACTGTTATCTAGGTTGAACTGATCTTGCAAGATTTTACTCTTCAAAAATCATCCAGTATTTCCCTCCAATCATCCACAAAATTCAGCCATTTGTCATATAACTTAATCCTCACAGTAGTTTTTCACATACTTTTCAGTTAGCTTAACCTCAGACCAGGTCCTAGTCATTGGCCTGGATATTTTGTTGCAGCCTTGACAGTTACTAGGAGAACAGAAAACATCTTTCAATATATCTCAAGGATGTTTAAATTCAGCAGTGTTATTAACTTCAACAAGTTATGATTTTTCTTCCATACAGAGCGTCATCCTAGAAGAAACTAGCAGTGGGTGGATAACAGTGATCAAGCCTGGATGTGGAAGAGAAGTAGTATGAATAATACTCAGATAGAGTCTGATATTATATATCATAAGTCACACCCAGAGCTGAAGTGGCACTGATTCTTCAGGTAAGGCCTTGCCTTTCCTAGGACTACCTTAAATAAGAAAATATGATATGATCCAGAAACTGTAAACTATGAATTCTTGGAGTGTATAGATATGGCAAGCCCACTTTCTCTAAATATCTCTCATTCTTATCACTAACACACCTGTTATCTAAAATAAATCTTAGTCAGGATATGCATGCACACATAGTCACTTTAATTTCTATGGTAGCTGAGTGCCCCTTTTCAGCCCAATTTCAGGAAAAGTAAAATACTGTAGTTTAGGCTCAGTGGAAAGGAGATAATAAAAAACTAATAACACATTAGATCAAAAAGGATGTTCCTAATTTCTATGAATGGATATAGAGGACCAAGGAGACAGTGATACCATGAGAAAGATTAATTTCTTTAGCTTCCAATAACTTCTGAAAAATTAACATTCCTAAATATAGAAACATGAACATCAAAGAAGAACCTTTCATACTTTCAACTGTGAGGAAAAAAAAAAAACAGAAATAAACATAGACATCTGAGTGCCAGGAAAAAAAAATTAAAATCAAGTAGTTACAGTGTATGTACCCACCTCCATGTTCGATATACAAGTGCTTTCAGATAGGTGTAAAATTCTATTTTTAATAAAGATGTTCATAATTACATTATTTGGGAGATTTACTTTCCAAGAGTTGTAAAGCTATTGCAACAACAATCTGCTAGCTGAGCTCTGTTTGAAAACATTGTTGTGGCAGCCACTTTTAGCTCGATTTAAGGCTCTTTAATATAAGACTGTAGTATATTCTTTAATATAAGTTGTAGCATCTTCTGCCAGTCTGAACAAATATTCCCATGCAAGCAGTCTTGTCATTGAAAAACTTCAAATTGCTAATTTTAGCAAGAACTAGAACACACAATTTACCACACATATGATGAAAAAAATAATTATACACATGTGAACATCTAAAATCTCAGTTGGCAGCCAAAAAAATTGAATTCTGTTGAGCGCTTACTCCAGACAGTGCACAGAAATATACAGCAGCAAATATCAAAGTGCCAGATCACTCATTTTGCTTACACAGTGCCTGTTCCAGTTGCTACAGCCAGGAGACACTGAGGATACTCAAGCTGTGCAGTAGGCATATCTCTCTCAGGATCAATAAATGGGATCTACCCCTACAATCTTGCTCTCACAGCTGCATCACTAGAAAGCCTTAGTCTCTGAAAAGATGTTCCAGTTCTTCCCCCACCTCACATTTCTTCCCTTCTCTATTCCTTCTCACTGTCCCAGTAGGAAGAAGATTTAGTCCCTGTGGGTGACGCTGGGTCCCAGGATGGCAAATGGGGTTTCTGACCTGGAAAAGATGAGAGGTAGTAGGCACCCAAAGAAGCTGTCAGAAACCACTGTCTTTCCTCTGATCTCCAAATGCCCTGACCACAAGTCAGCAGAGAAAACCCTCCATGGATTTTAGTCTCCAGTCTGGAGAAGAATTTGAGTTCAAATCTCATCTTCTAGGCAGGTGCAACAATCATGGACATTTTACTCAGAAAGGAGTAACAGCAAAACTTCTTTTTCTTCTTCTAGACAGTGGGACACTCTGTATCAGCTATCACCTCTAAAGTGATTGACTCCTTGCTGTTATTCTTCATAGACAGGATTTCTAATGTGCAGTCTTAAATCAGGCATGTCAGTCCCAGAGAAGGATGCTACTGTTCTCTCTCTCATTCTCAAAGCATATCTCAGATGATGTGTCTTTTCTAGATTTTCAAGAGGTACCTTTCACTCTGCATTTACTGCAGTCAGATGTATTTAAAATATTTTTATATTTTCAGCCTTTAACATACTTTTCTCCAAATCTTTTTTTTTTCTAGATTTATATTTGTTTTATAATTACCTTGCCAAAATATCTGCTCTATCGTGTCTTCTTCATTTGAGTACAACTTCCATTTGTTGAAGGATGTCTTTTTGCCTCTATTAACCTCTTTTTCTGACACATTTAATCATTCTGATTGTTTATTTGTCCCTTTGGAGCCTTCTTCATTTGATGATTTATGTTTGCCAATATTACTGTTATTTTAAACAGTCTCCAGTGCATGCATGTTGCCAATTCAACTTACCCTTTACATTTCCTTTTAATTATTATCCTCATTTTTGTGTAGTTCCCATTTTCTACCTACCTATCTTCAAAGATATAGCAAGGGTTGTTTCCTCCTATAAGGATTTTGAGTTTGAATACATCTGCATTAAGACTAACGCTATGGTTGATTCTCTTTTGGTTCTCTGAAATGTTCAGTGTGGAAATACACTGTATTGGACAAATGTATGTAAATGAGTCAAAGCCTTTTAAAATGCAGGGTTTTAGCAACAAGCCTTTTCATATTATTTCAGACTATATTGTTCCATTCTTCCTGTTTGAACGCAGGCATTTTAATGTAGTGCCCAGAGTATGGTCTCCTCTGCAAGCCACAGTTTCCTCTGTGATCAAGAGAGACCAAGTGCCAACTTCTAAGAAAATTAACACCTTAAGCGGGCTGAACACTCTTCTGAATGTGGTAAGCCTTTTTTGTTGACTTTGTAAGGATGCTAGAGAGACTGTGTTCTTAATTTAGGCACTGTGGTTAAGTATGTAAGCTTATGTGGCATGAATCCAGGCCTAAGACCACAGATTTTAGGTAGACAAAAAGCAAATACAGATAGTGACTCCAGCTGCCAAAAGTATTTTATTCATTTTAGCCATTTTAAAGTAGTATTTTGAACATATAACCTACCCAAAATACAAATAAGTTAGAATTATATGTAAACTAGATTTCTGTGCCATTAATGTTAGTACTTTTACAATCAGATGGTCAGTGTTTAGACGATACATATGAAATTTATCTAGTTACATTTAACATCACTATCCTTTGTGGTATTTATTTAAGCTATACCATGACACAGTTCAAGTAAGGTTCAAAATATGGCAAGAATAGCATCTTCTGAATCAACCCTGTTTACAGCTTGGAGAGATTTGTGGAACACTTTGCTCAGAAAAAAAGTTTTACATTAAACAATATTGAACTAGTCAGTCGTAAAATATTATTAAAAAATGCAGGAGATGCGATGTAATGGCGGAATGAACAATGAAGAATTTTCATACTGAAGGAAAGTTGCTGAAGGAAGTACATACTCTTGCTGAAGCCCTACCTGTCTGTAATTATTACATTTATTGCATTACTACTTGTAGTCCATTTAGAATCCTTAACAAAACGTTCCCAGATACTGAGTTTTCGTTAGATTTATTTTCATACCTCTTTAGAGAAGCATAGGTAGAAAAAAAAGTTGCTAAAAATTTGTTATGGAAAGTCTAGCTCACTAAACATTTTGACATTAGACAAAACACTTCAGCATGTTCAGATCCTGCTTTGCAAAAATAAAGAAGAAAGATTATGTTCAGGTTGGCTTGATGTTGCAAAAGATAGATGGAGAGCAAGCTGGATGAATTTTCGCTAAAAGGAAGGCCAACTAGAAGACTGTAATCTGTTTTAAACCATTTTGAACTTTTATAGGTATTTTATGGCTTTTCCTGACCAATCCAGAATGGAATAGCAGTGCACATACAGGGTGAGCACAGGTGCTCTCAAAATGTGCTCACTCCTGGCAGGTCCATGGTGGAAGTTACACACTGAGAAGCCACCAAGACAGCTCCAGACACAGCCCCTGTGTCAGGCTCTCAGCGGTTACCCCCCAATGCATGTACAATGCATGCTTAGCACCAGCAACTATGCAATGTTATGTGAGCTTGCTTGCCAGCAAATATGCAATGTACACCCATGGTCCTGGAACCACACAGGAGCACAGAAATTTAAACCCAGTTCTTTCTTCTTTATACCAGACTGATCAGTAGCAAGATGTGTGCAATGAGTCAACTGCAAGACTTTCTTCACTGTGGTGAAGATAAATACTAACAGTCTATGAATTTATTGTTAATTTTTCAAACAGAAATATATGCATAATTTAATGTTAAGGTCTTTGCCTTAATATTTAACATTGGTCTCTCTGTCTTTTAACATTTTCTTTCTTTCATTCTTGGAGCAAGTGGAGATCTCCAAAAAGAAAAAGAAGGTTTTTTATTTAGTCCTCAGTAGTTCACATTTCATTCTTCCAGAATAGTCACTTTATAATAGAGTAATCACAGTGTAAATGTCAACAGAGAGACTGTTTAAACATTTCAAGATGGAGGGCACATTTCAAGTTGGAGGACAAGGATAGAGATGTACAATTGCACAAAGATTTGCAAAGGTTCAACAAAAAATCCAGCACAGTTAAAAAAAGAGTAAAACATGCAAATACTCATTAAAAAAAAATCTTAAAAAACATTTTCCCATTCAAATGAGAAAAATAGAAATTGCTGTGCAAACTAGAACAAATGAAATACTAAAGTGTCTCAAAAATTCTTTAAGAAGCAACTAAAAGCAAAAGGATACCCATCACACTTTTAAAAGAAATACAGTTTTAAAATAAAAAGATTAAGGGGTAAAAGGAGATCTTAAGGAAAAGTCATCTATATGTCCTCTATCTCTTCTTTTCTTGTCTGAAGTATTTGTAAATGGCCATTCTTGTATATCAGCCAGGCCTATTGTTATAGTTTTTGAATCTTAGATCTGCATTATATCAATACAGGGCAAAGTTCTTAACACAGCCTGAAAAATCTGCACCAGAAGAAAAGCTACATCTGTATTTCTCATTTGAATCAATAAAAACAAAGTAAGCAGAGAGAAACCTCAGAATAGAATATCTCAATGTTAATAAACTTAGTTAAAAAAAAAACAAAACAAAACAAAACAAAAACCAACACCTAATTAGAGTGAGAAACAGTCAGCACCAGTTTGAGCACCCAGCAAACCAAAGCACCCCAACTCAGAGCAGTAGCTCTGGCCTTGTAACATCTCAACTTTACTGAGAGCACAACAAATTGCATTTATAGCACAGCAGATCCAGCAAAACATTTCCTGGAATTCCTGAGTGAGGAACCAGCCTTTATCACCGTATTGTTAGATTGATCTCCAAGTCAAAAAGTACATTTGCTTAAGAAATCAGTTTGTGTGCATTATCATAAAAACAATGCCTTTGCTCCTAGAATATGTTCATTTTGACTGAGTAGTTGAATGGCTCAGAGGGTTTTGAATACTTAATTGAATGAATATTTCATACAAATTCCCTGTGGTACAATAATTTTCTCTGATAGCTACCAAATCTCCAAAGTGAATGCTCCATTTTGGCAGATGTGCAGAGAAGGTTAAATGTGCTATTGACATGTTTTAAGAAATATTAAACAAATGCCTTTTTCAGGACTCTCTTAATTATTTTTTCATAAAAAAATTCTTCTAATTAATCTAATTAAACATAATGGTTTGCATATTGGGTATTTTTTCTGTTAAAACATATTTTTGTGTAAGAATTCTATTTTAAAACTTTACACCTATTAGAATTGTTCAGATATTCAATCCATTAAGTTCTTTACAGTTGTTATGGTAATCAATTTATTTTTTTAAGGAAGCAGTGAGTATGGTAGAGTTTGGACATTATGTACATTAAATTGGTAGAGTGCTGAGAAATGTCTTGTTTATCTTATATTGCAGAAAACATGATCTTCTATCCCCTTTGGTCCAGCTCTTACTGCAACAGTCAGCAGACTGTGTGTTCGACATTGCTCCTTTAAGCAAAAGTATATTTTTGAGTTTTATTTTAGGCTCTTCATGCTTTTCTTCAGTTTGTATGTTCACTGAAGCTATTGCTTGGCTCTTCTTCCACCAAATAGGGGTAATACAGAACATCTTCGGTAAAACAACATCATCTTGATGTACTGTAACACCCACTGCTCTGTTTCAGACTGTTCTTGTGAAAAGTTAAATGCCACATTTCAATTTTGTTTCTTAATCAGTTCTGGAAATAACTAATGGCAGCACAATTCATTTCTAGATATAATCTATTCACATTTACACTAACAGAGATAAAATTGTTAAGGTTTACTTATATCTCATGAAGATATCAGTATCCATCTTATGTTCAGAAATGTTTTTCATGTGGTTGTTGTGTTCCAAAAAGCTCAGATGTTAGAATAGTGTGGTGGAAGAGAAGTTCAGAAACTCAGATACAAATTAGGTGCTACCTAGTTATGGTTTTCATATCTTATTTTTAGTGAAATTGATTGGAGTTGTGCAGTATTTGTAAGGACATCACTTGTTCTTGGAGCTGCCATAGATACCAAATGCTTTGATCACAACACGTACCTGTAGTACAATTAGTGCAGCCAAAGGAAAACATGAATTGACATAGGGGATGAAGTTTTGGGAGACCAAGAACAAGAACTTTCCAGTACCAGCTCTTTGACATCCTTGGCTTTTCTATTTGAAGCAATTGAATGTTGTATGCCAACTATTTTCATAAGTATTTTCTTCAAGGAGGTTTCTGTCCACCAGAGAGGAAAAAATATCTGAGATTTAAACAAATCTGTGCTCTAACAATTCAGATAAGATGTGTTAGCATGCTGTTCTGTCTTTTAAATACTACTGAGTTCAGGCCCCCACTCAAGTAATAGAGTATGAATGCACAGAAATTTACATCTGTATTTTCACTGTATTTTCCACCATATACAAGAAATCCTGGGAAAAGTGGGGAGACAGATGAAGTTAATGTATCTGTATGTTTGTATATCTGTATATATGTTTGTGTAGAGTAACTTGCTTATGCAAAACAAAGTTACCTTTCTTCTCACTTGAACATAAACTGTCTTTAAAGGGCGTTTTATCTTACATGATGTCCTTACACACTACTAAGACACATGAATTGTAAAAAAACCAGAAATTAAAGCAATTGTCATTTTCATGCATCAGGTATCTTTAATCTGCTGATTTAAGTTTTAATATTTAAAGGAAGTACAAAATAGAACTGATCGGGTCAGAGTGTTTAACAGTGAATGCAATGCACTTAAACTAAAGATGTAAATTGAAGCAAGATGCAAAACAACCACTTTCAGTTAGGAAGCTGAAGAAATTAAAGTGTATATAAAATAGCTAAACACCTGAAAAAGGAATCGAAATCTTCAGTCCAGCCAACAACTGAGTTCAAACTGTTGATGACATTATGTAGAGGCTGAAAATAGTAACAATATTATAGAGCCTTCCCTGAATTCTTGTCACAAAAGGATTGCCTGATAAGGCTGGAGCAGGGAGATAAGTACATAAAGCTGAATAAGACATGGTAGTGACTGAAAGGCAGAAAATAGAACTTAATAGTTAATGCTTAAGGGACAGTACAGTGCTTATTTGGAAGATTAATTATCTGAAAAGAAAGACTGAGTGAGTATGCAGACACACCAAAGCAGGCAGTAACAAAGAAAGTGAGAGAAGGTAGTGACACACTGGCCAGCTTTGTAGAAGAGGGATCTCTGTGTAAGCAAGTTTCAAGTAAATAAATTTAATGTGTATGAAATATTGCTGTGCACTTTTTCCTCCCCCTCCTCATGACTGTTTTACAGAATCACATTTACATGCCCAGCAAAGACTTTTTCACTGGATTCATTGTGCAGTACTAAGCCCTCCCTTGTGCTGTAGGAAGTGGCAGGAGGTATCACCACGAACCTCCATGTGGCAGAAGCAAGCAGCTGGGTGTTAATAGCAGAATATCAGCATCTGATCTGTAATAAGAAGTTCCCTAGAGTACCCACTTCCCAGCAACGTAAATGCAGCAATTTGCATGTTGCTCAATTAATATGTCATTCCTTATTTATGTTTGCAGTCTTTACATATTTTACATCCATGACTGATGATGTAGATACAACAGTACAATAAACACATTAGAAAAACCAGATGGGTGGGTGGATGAGATTAGATTATCATTGCTGTCATCGCCATCACAGATCAACCAGATACAGTCTGATCAAACAAGAAATCCACTTCCACTTAATTAGCATATCCTCACTGTACTATAGTTTATTGGGAGGTACTGTCTCGTAGCACAATCTATTAAAATGAAATGCTATGATGAAATGCTGTGAGTGCAGGCTTCATCTGCTCTTCTCTTAGTATGTTTCCTAGGACACCCTGACAACATTAGTACTTTTTGTTTGTCCCCAAATAGTCTGTGTCTGAAACAAAATCCATCAGACTCCTGATCTGAGTGATGGCTTCCATCAATACAAACCCCCTCCCAAATCAACCCAAAATCTCCCACCAATCCAAATGTTAAATAGGCAAACTCCAGATTCATCTAAGACACTCAGAGATGTGGAACACCTCTCTAGGCCCATTAGAAGGAAGACTTCAACATTTAAGTTGTATAGTGTCTTGTGCTAGGGGGCATGTTAAATCTCCTTTTTCAGTCCTACAAAGAAGTCAGTAATTTCAGTAGTTGTGCTTCTAGTTATAAAGTAACTGTCTTATGCTAGCTTCCTGCTGGATGACTAACCAGATCAAAGGAGAGCATAGTATTAACATGCAAAGCTGTGTATAAAAGACTTAATAAAATTCTATCAGGTTCTAGCACCAGGGTATGCCATACTTGTTAAATCTTGGCAAATGTTCTAAAAAAATGGCCATAATATACAATCATTTCTCAGGATATGCCATAATTTTTTCCTCATGCAGCCTGGTTTTTTAACTCTATGGCTAGTGATATAAGCTAGACATAGAGATTTCTTTAATAGAGATTTATGTGGTTTCTCTAATGCTTTAATCTTTGCTTCCATGGTTTCCTCCCTATCACAGCTTCCTGTTAGAAACCTGTCAACCCATCTCATTAATTTCTTTCTCACATTCCCTATGATGTGCTATGATCCTATGTATGTTTAATAAATTGGATGTATGGGAGTGAGATATCGCCTCAGAAGGGGTTGAAGAGAGCTTTTATATCAGGCAGAAGATTATTTCTGTCTGTCTCTGTGGTTACAAATACATACCCACCATTTTCTACTAACACATCTAGGTAATGTATCTGGTTCATACTAAGTGATGCAGTAAATTTGTCTCAAATATTCTAGGAAACTTTCCAATTTTACCCCTTTCCCTTTCTATCATAAATATTGATGTATCAACTTGTCTGAACCACAGATGTACCTTGAGCTAAAACTGTTGAGCCAAATAAGTTCATTTAATTGAGGATTTCTGCATTAAAATGTATAATAATTTTTGCTTTGTACTAGTTCTAAGTGTATTACAATGCACTTAATTCTGTGTGTACATTTGTGTAAATATGCTGTTTAGACATATTTCAGAACTGTCTACCTCTTCACCAGACTCCTATATATGACCCATTTTTTATTAGCAAATGTTGAGAAGGTGAGGATTTGATTCATTGAATACTGAGCATGTGTCAAGCCAGCAATTTAATGCTAGATGCAGTGGACTCAATCAGAGCATCAGCTGTATGCTATTCAACTGATTAAGCAGGAGTTGCACCCACCTCACTAGAAATCAATAGAGAGAACAATGTGTGGAGAAAGGTAGCACTGTTATGTTCAGAGCAATGTGAAACCCAGAGAAATGTACAGGGAATCATCAACAGAAAAAAGAAATTGTATTTTCAACATTCTGGGGAAAATACTTTATTTCTGCTATAGTTCTAGAGTACTGAAGGTGTTGAGACTCAAACAAAAAATAGGGCTTTTAGGTTTTCTAGGGAAGATGTAGTGCTAAAACATCTTCAATATTTACATCAGCAAAGCCAGCAAGAGAGCTCTGCTGTACAACTGCTCCAGGTAACTTTTCCATTGTGTGCACAACTGTTCATAGGCTTAAAGAGATAAATGCATAACTACCATGTGTTAAAGCTGCTACAAGTGGGCATTAATAAAATAAATATCGGCTCCTACGAAGAAAGGTAGGTTCCTGCTGTAGTTACAAAACAAAAGGATACTTACACTTACTAAGCAAAGGTACTTCTTCAGCAGTTCAGCGGTACACACCTTGGTTTTGCGAAGTATAGAAACCTCCTAAGGCTGCAGAGTGACTAAGCAATATGACACTTCTTAGTACTGCTAAAAGGGAAGCCACAGGGGAATTAGCAGTTCCACCTACATACTACTTTGATGGCCCTTGCCTAGTCCAGTGTACATATTTATTCCCCTAACTAGATGCCCAAATATTGAAAACTAGATGTAATGAGATCTGATTTTTCTCCCCGTGAAATCCAAATACCTGTGGGTTTGAGAAAAAGGTGAAGATGAGAGCTAGAAGACTCAGTCTTCTATTTCTCCCTCTTTCTACTCACAGCAATTAGGAACTGTTGTGATAGTGCTCATATTTTAGTTAAGTTAGTAGGAGACCCTCAGGTTTTTTTCGATATAAATATTGATTGCAAGCCGAGATAACCACATATGATAAGCTTTGAAGCCTTTCTAGAACCTCTTCATTACTGAAAAAAATATATATAGTACCAGCAACTACTCAAGACAATATATTACAGCTTTTCTGTGCCTCTGTCTTTCCAAGTTAATGGTTCTGCTATCATACCATCTTTTGACCAGTTGCACAAATCCATTTTTTTCTTAGATTTTTCCATGGTAGTTTTTATGATAAATATGTGAAACTACCAAAGTGAAGTCCTCTTTTTCTCACTTCTTTTCACAGATACCTTTTTTTCCCTTTCCAAAAGCTGACAATAAATGGAGGAAAACATATGCACTGAATTAATTCTCTCTTTTCTCATTTCAAAATTCAAAAAGTATGGAATAGCATTAAACTATTAATTCCCTTCCTTTTATACTCTTTTTCAGTTACACATATCCTTTAGATCCTTTTCTCCATGCCAACTATATACACATGTATGAAATTTTTAACAGATTTGATGACGACCTTAATTTCAATGACATAAATAAATAACATAATAAAGCAGCAGATACTACCCTACCACTTGTTAACTAACTCAACATAGAAAAGCAGTCATAGATAAGAAACCAAACTTTATCCTATCCACAGCAGCACACTACACAAATGATAGATAGATAGATAGATAGATAGATAGATAGATAGATAGATAGATAGATAGATAGATAACCACTCTAACAAATAAGAATAGAAATAAGCTCTCTAAACTCAAAAAATGCTTTTCTGGAGTTATTAGAAGGTTATATATATGCTGCTTGAAGATAACACATTTATCTCACTGTCTCCCCCAAACTCCCTCTTTCTGAGTAAATCCTTCAACTAGATGGTACAATCTTGGCTTCACACAGGACACTCATAGGTTTTGCTGGGAATAAAATCTACTACTTTTGAACATAAGGTGATGAGAGCAATATGTCTAATTGCATTTAGTTTGAACATTATAAATGGGCTGTTAAAACAGCACTGAAGTTTAAATCCAGCAATCTGTCATAAGCTTTAGCAAGAGTGGTTATGGGGGTTATATTGTCTTTTTTTATACACACTGTCCTGAATTGTAGGGAGTATTAAATTAATTTCTTTAGTTGTACCTCTCTCATCCTCATTTCATATTGGATTTATATGCTTTCACCTTACAAAAAGGTGAGCAGCTAAAAGGTCCTGCCCTTGTTAGTTGCAGTCCAGAAAGATCTAAAACTTCGAATTCTTATAATTTCTCTTGAGATAAATGCCCTGAAACCATCTTCAACATCACAACGAAAGAACAGTGTAAGGAAATACATCAGGGTTCTTCTGCTGCATTTTGTGCCCAGTTCCAAGGGGTAGTGATCTAAGTCAGAAGGTGGAACATGGGGCTGTTTGACATGGGTAATGGCATTGGACCCAGGCTATGATTTTGCTGTCCTAACCCCCACCATAAGTAAGTGATCACAGAACACAATTAGAAGTGGCAGGATTAGGCTTTTAATTTCTGTAAAGCTCTTGTAAGATAAGTGTTCATCATATCTGTGTTGTACTGATTGCAAGAGTCCTATTAAAGTACAATAAGAGACTGAAAACAGTTTGAGTGTTATTGCCCCTGGTCAAATATTGCCATAATGCTGAGAAGAGAAATCTCTACTGTCTTTAAAATATTAGCCTGGAAGCAACAGTACTTCTGTTAACTTTATTCATTTTTACTAGTTAAGTGTGGGTTTTCCTCAACTCAGTATGATAGAATTTTTGCATAGTGTTTAAAGTAGAGATCTGCCTGCAACTCCTCATGTAAAGAACTGATTTTTCAAGTTGGAATTGTCGCCAGTACTCTGTAGGCATATTCCTCTCATCCTCACATTTTCCCAGCTATTTCATCTGCAAGTAGAAGTCCATGATTTCCAGCAGCAGCACTTGGACAGCAAGATGATTTAGCAATTTACCACTACCTAAACCAGGAGATTTTACTTCTTCTTCCTTTTCTCCTTTTTCTTCTCTCTGTTCCACACAAAATTGATTTCAGGGAGTTGACAGGACAGCATGAATGGGACTTGTTGGAGTGCAGGAAGGTAAGGCTTGTGAAGGGAAAAGATGCAAAATCTTCCCACTTGGTGACAGACTCATTAGGTTGTTTTGGCTGCTTATGAAAACACACCTTCTGATTTCCACGACCTATTTCTGTAACCTGCCACAATCCCTTTCTTGTGAATAGGGAAATTTCTAAATACCTCTATAACAGGCATGTTATCAATCAGATGTTGAACTATAGCAAAAGTATACTTATTCCAGCTTTCAAAGTATGATAGAATAAACATATGGTCTTTCATAGAAACATATAGGCATCTAGGTATACATTATTTTATGCTAATACAAATACTTTGGCAATCTACAGTTCTGGTTCTTAGGACCAAAAAAAAAAAAAAATTCTTCTTTTATGATATAATTAGTTGCTTTTTGAAATCTACAAGTCATTGAAGTCAATGATAAGACTAAATCAAACTCATCTCCTCCATTTGGGAGTCTAGTTATCAGATATGTCACAACAGCTAGGTCATTTATTGTCCCTCTGTATTTAATGGGAAGAAGTATCTTCAGACTATGATTTGTTCTCCCTGTCTTTGGGAAAAAGTGCTCTGCGAAAAAAGCTCATCACTTCCCAATCAGAAGAATTCCATATGGTATGCTCAGGTAAGATGTCTAGTTTTTACAAAACTGAGGTTATTATACAGGGCTTCCACAACTTCTTTCTGTCTATCTCAGATTGTCTGTGTGACATTCAGTTGACTTCAATACCTACAGCATTTTCATAACATCAGCTGGAATCCATAAGCAGAAAACTGACATTTCCTCAAATTTCCACACCTTACTCCAATTCTCCAAACTTTCACACACTCACTAACCACTACAGGCTTTGGATCAAGACCAGAAAATAAGACATGGCTGGAGTAAACATGAATGAGTCTCTAATAATGAAAGATAAAAATCTCTTACTTGAAAAATGCCTTTACTAAAAGGTTTATACATGTGCCAATAACTTCAATAACTATTATTTTCTTTTATTTAAATTATTTTCCTTTCCTTTGTTTTGTTTTGCTTCAGAGACTATATAACAATAAATCTCTTGACACCAAGTGTCTTCATTGTGTATGTATCCTTTATTTCAGTTTAAGAACTATATGGCAAAGTGACTGTTCACATTAAAGAATACGTGTCATAAACCTCAAACCCTACTGCGTATCAATTCATACTAAACACAAATGTTCAAAAAATATTTTGAATTATATTGTCAAAGTTGAATAGCTGAAACATGGGCTACACAACATATTTAAAGAATACAAGATTCTGGCAAATGCAGTGGAAACCTGGAAGTTCCCAGTGATTACAGATTGAAGCAAAGCTCTAGTGTGCACTTTAGGACAATTAACATTATGCAACAGTAGAAACAGATATAACTGAAACATTAAAAAAAACCTGGTTTATGGTCTAAGAGGTATTTGAAAGTCATCTACACATGGTTTCTTGACTCTGTATTTCTGAAAAGGTAAATAACTAATTAAACATACTGGTAAACAACACCAATAACTGGCATTATAATGTAGTGGTTAGTAAGGTATGACTAAAAATCTAGATTCCAAGCTTCAGTTCCTGTCTAGCTTCCTGACTTTGTATGAAATGTTGTTTGCTTTGGTTCAGCTTATTTAACCCTAAAGCAGGATAATAATAGTTCCCAGGGCATAGTGCTTCAGAGCGTATTTTGGGGAATTAACTAATTGACATGTGTGTGGTGTGTTACATTCCTTTAAAGTGTACAATATACTCTTAATGTGATATACTATTATTTCGCTGAGGGATTCCATTGACTGATGGCAGGATGCACAGCCATGGAGAGCTCTTCAAATCAATGTCTCTCCTGATCAATTAGGTAGCAGCAGTGATCATAAATATCTTATTTTTATCTCCACTTGGCAAAATAATTATGCATTTTCCTCTCATGTGTAGATCCAGTTATTATGATTGAGATCTTTATTATTTTTAGAGTGGATGGCTTCAATAGTCATTGGCTTAAGCTGACACATAGCAGTCAAAGGCGTGATATAATAGGCAGTCAGCACTGTGGTGTACAGCACACAGGAAAGCAGACACTGATTATGAGAAGGTTCTACTTTTCCCCAGAACTACAGTCAAGAATATTAAGATCAAGTCAAAAAAATGCAGATACCAGAACAGGTCAAAACTTGGGAAGTACTCCTAATTTCTCTTTGCTTGGAACAGTGTTATTTACCAATGCAGCTTTTTATACAGCAAATTCTGTCTATTTGATGTTTTGTAAAAGAGAGATGTTGACATAGACCTTTTTCAAAGCCACACACTGAGCCATACACAGTGAGCCATACACAGTGCACGGAAACTCTGCAATACCCCAAAAGTTACCAGGTGCTTTGACTCTAGTATAGAATTAGATCTGGACAGATTTATTTGTCGAACAGAGACTATGAAGCTAAAACCCTATAAATAGCTTATTACACACAGGATGATTCTGATTCTTAAGCTGTCTTTAATGGGGGAGATCAGGTAACTCCATGAGGTAGCAATATGTGATCTTGACAGGCTTCTGGATGAAACCAATATTTGAGGTGTTATATTTTGGAGGTATATCAAGATGCATGATCTAGTAAGACATATACAGATATAACAATATCTATATATCTACATACTGTGAGATAAAGTTGACTGAACTTTCATACAGTGTCCCTTATTGTAATTTTAGGCATGTAGACAGTCTGCTATTTTAAAAAATATGCTTAATACTGTGGTACAATGCCTATTAATACAATCCTAGTATTACCATTCAGTAGCTGTTTGCTTATAATTTTCAACATTATAATGTTATGCTAAATGTAGCTCTTCATACTCTAATCAGGTAGATCACCTCATTTTTCAACTCAGGTGCCTTTTTATTAATTGAACTCATCTTTCACTTAAAGAGGACAAATAAAAAAGGGGCCAGAATCACTTATTAATTTCCTATGTAATCACAGTTTTGCACAGGCTGGTCTGAAGCCACATTGGCCAGAGCCCAAAGAAAATGTTTTGGGATAAAGATGGGACAAAATCCAAATAACTCCATTCACATTATGAGCCTGAGAAGCTCCCAGGTGCTGTGTGCCTCCAAATTCTATTGTATTACATCCTGAAGGGGCTCAGTCCTCCTCTACACAGTTACTACAGCACCTACCAGACTGTAGGCTATTCTTCCCATCCTTCCAGTGCCACATTGTTTGAAATGTCCAAGACTACTAGAAAGTAGTAACATTTTTCTGAAGTATAAAGTAATGGAGTCAGGTTTGCTACCCTCACACATTCTCTCTTCTTTGTCCAACAGGATACAGACTACTTTCAGCACACCAGCTAGAGCAGGAAGGACAAGGGACTCCCTGCCTTGCCCAGAAAACATTGGAAGAAAAGGCACAGCAGAAATGATGTGCAGATGCACACAAGTGTGGGTGCTGGAAGGTGTCAATACCTGAGCACTCCTCAGCAGGCAACTGTCACACCAACAGGTGCAAAATTAATCTAAGCATTTCAAGGAGAGTTATGGAGAGGGTGTATGCTTCACTTCTTTACATTACAGCAAGTGTTCAAAAGCCAAGAAAAGGATATTTGATCCTTTCAACAGACAAGGATTGTGTTGCTTTTTACTCATAGTTGAACCTCTAGGAGAAAGAGATAGAAAAAAAAAATGAAAACATAA
This sequence comes from Strix uralensis, assembly GCF_047716275.1. Classification (NCBI taxonomy): domain Eukaryota; kingdom Metazoa; phylum Chordata; class Aves; order Strigiformes; family Strigidae; genus Strix; species Strix uralensis. Next base: position 31,694,626 of record NC_133976.1, on the reverse strand, counting down.
GTTTTCCCATTACACTTTAAATTTATCTCATCCAGGACACAAGCCAATGTCATACTACTTGTTACTTTTTCTGTATTATTGTTGCAATTACTTTATTTACAAGATTTTACTGAAATAGGAGTTAACATGCACAGAATATATCAGCAGGGTGTGAAATGAGGTCCATGGACTAAATTAAGATCTTTTTCTAATGAAACCACTTCCCTGTCAACAAGGTTTTTATGGTTGCTTTATAGTAGGGGGAAGGGGGAACAGAAAGTATTTGAAAATTAATTAAAACCAGAAAACAGTTTTGACATTTTTATCCCAAAATCTATGAAATTGGCAGGGATTTTCTCACTGATTTCCCTGGTCATTGGTTCAAGCCCCTAGATGAACAAATAGCAATTAAAAAATAAAAATGAATCAGTCTAAATGGCAAGACACAGACTTACAGTTCTAACAATGTAACATAGCTACTGTTTATTGTAGTCATATGTTTATCTGTAACACTGGTGTGAAATATAATGAAAATAATGCTTTGATCTGTAAAGAAAAACATAAAAATTAGCTTACCACTTATTCATCTATTTTAAAAATATCAGAAAGAAGGGGTTTTAGACAATTCATCACTAGAAAATTGGCTGTCAGTGAATACAATAATCTCTTTCAGCAAGAACAATGTACTTATTAAAAAGTGTAAATTACTTCTACATCACACAATTTTATCCGTGTTGGTTTGAAAATACTAATTTTTCATGGGCACTTTTCTAACAATTACAAAATTACCTTTACATAATATCTTCAAGACTACAAAGACTTTTAAAAGAAACATTTTAAAATTTGTTTTTAATTAAAAAGATATATTGAACTTCTAGAAGACAGTATTTCCTCCAAGATGTAGAACTCACAATATGCATTAATCCTCTCTGTCTGTGGTTCCTACTTTCTGAATTGCAAGATCTTTATTTAATTATTCAAAATCTATATTAAAACAATTAACATGACCTGTATAAAATGGTAATCTCTGCCAGTGTATATTGACTCCAGGGCAGAAAACAAGATTCCTCTTCAAATGGCAGAAAGGTGTAAAATAATAAAAATTCCCCCTTCACCTTTTCCCCCAGCCACATGGGGAAGGAGAGGCAGAAGCCAGCTCAGGTGAAGCCAGCACTTAGGAGCTAGAGATGGTTTCAAACAGTAGCTGAAACTAGCAGGAGCAGCAGGGACGATCCAGGCTCACCTGGGATCCTACACTCCCTCCACAGCTGCCATCCACAAATGAAACCAGTAACTTGCCGCTGGCAACTAAATCTGCAAATTAGTTTCTTTCCACTGTTTTCTTACCATGTACCACTTCCTCCTTCACCTGCTTGATTAGTTTCTCCCTTTCTTAGGATGACCTTTCTGTTGCTCCCTACTGCATGCATAATTAGTTGTGAATCACCATGCATTGATAAAATACTCCACTCGAGAGAAAAACACATCTGAACTAGAGGTACAGTCTTGCCATGTATCTCTTGTAAAGGAAAAAAATAGCATTTAATTGCGGCTGTAGTTAAGACTGATTATGTTTATAGCCTTTGGACCCATTTGAGACTTTAATGCACAGATCTGGGATGGTGCTGAACTGCTCATTCCATGACATCTCTGCTCTTTGCAGAAGTCTACTTTTTCCAGCAGTGGTGTATCTGGTAAAACTGTACTAATTATAGCTCTTCACAAGGTAGAAGAAGATCTGTGCTTCCCTGAGCAGACTAACTACTATGCATCCTTGCAACTTCTGCTCTTGTCAGTGAAACTCCTTGTACCCACGTGTATAAGTTAAGGTCTGGTCACTATTTATTTATCACATTATCTTGTCTTCCATCTTTTGTCTTCTTTCTTTACATGCTAAATTTGAACTTTTTAGTAGTATGTTTATGTGCCTAATAGCCAGCACAATAGGTGAGGTTTCTAAGCACTACCAGAATAAAAATGAAAGTGAAACAAATATTCTGCAATCCTGTACAGAAACATTTAAGTTCTTTAAAATTTATGACCATTCAAAGCTAGATGTCTGTTCCCATAGGCACATCTGGAAATCCTTGTCTTAAAGTATTTCTGGATCAAAGGACCTTGTCTGGCAAGCAGGCTATTGGTAAGAAACTGAGAATTAAACAGCACAGGTGAAACAAAATGGTTATGTAAAACATTTAGTGGTTCATCAGACATTCAAACTAATGTGTATAATTTGCATTAAATCCCATACCTCTAATAGCTTTAGCTTTAAGTCCCAAGCTCACTTCACCTTAAAAGATTTGCTGGCAATATTCCCACTTTGGTTTTAAGTTAATGTGCTTGTGTCAAAGGGATTGGAAAAAAAAAAAAAAAAAGGCAATTTGACAGGGCTTTCCAGAGTAGTTTTATACAGGAACTTAGCAAAGGACTGGATCGTGGTGCTCCTTCCTTAGAATTGTTAAGTAACTTCCTCTTTCAGGGAGTATTTTTGTGTGATAGCTGAGATAATGCAATAATTTTAATGGAAAAGATGCTTGAACTTCTCAGTCCTTGTGTTGGCTGCTTCCCAGCAAGGTCCATTCAGACACTGTTGTAGTAATTTCTTGATGATGTCTGACATTCTTTGTGACTTAAATTTTTCATCTAAATTACAGGAGCATTTTAAACTGAGGAAGTCTATTGCTCTTTGCTGAACATATGTATATGATGAAGCTGATCTTTTAGAGAAAAAAGGCTGGAATCCCTTCTTTTGTTAACATTATTGGTATACAAACCCTGGTGAATAGTATAGTAACACTAAATGAAAGAAGCAGATATAATCTGCTTCAGGAGGAAAGGACTGAAGTGTGTCTAAAATCTATAACTAGAGAACAGAAAGTAAAGACAAATACTGCTACTCTTTCTCAGGGTCCTGCTCAAAGCTATAGAAAGTCTGGAGTCATAATTTGGTTTTTGTTTCAAAGCCTATGAACAGTCAGTGTCACAACTCCATGACAAAGTGCAAAATTGAGGTTTTTGCTTGTAGTGCTATTTTTCTACAAGGCTGAACTTGAACCATGTCCTACTACTGCAAACACCACGATAAGGAGAAGTGTTCCAGAAAAATTTTTCCACTTCAGTTCTTTGAGCTGCATGAAAGACACTGCACAGAGCCTGTATTGCCATTTTGCTTCTTTGTACAACCAAATGGCCTAAAGGAAAGCAAGAAGAGGGACTGGACTAAGTAGTTAGATTTACAGAGATCAAACCTTGTGGACAGTTGCCTATTTTTTCCCTCTAGCACTACCAGAGGATTTCAAGAGGTAGTGGTTGGAGGGAGTCTGAAGTCTCCTCTTTTTTCATTCTTTTCTGACATTTGTTCTGCAATCCCACGGCTACCCCTGTGTGTCAGCTAAGGGATATCATCTCCCTCAGTGAAAGCTATGTAAAATTCTGGTCAACCAGAAAGAGAAATCCAAACTGGAACAGACATAAAGTAGAGTTATTAGGATGATCAAGGGACCAAAAAGCCCTCTGAGGGAAGACAAAATAATGGGTTTGTTTAGCTTAGCCAAATATGGAGACACATAAAGTACGTTATGCACATTAGAGTGTAATCACCATGCAAATTAAACAACAGTGTGGAAAGCTGGCAACAGAATGACCATATGCAATTTAAAAGAAATGTTCTAAACCTCAGAGGAAAGAGGTTTTCTTCTGAAACAACCTGACAGTAGGAGCAATGGGAACAAAAAAAAAAAAAATCCTGCTGGATTTTAAGGTGGGGTTTATGACTAGGTCATTAAAATGCCTCTGATACTAGAAGACTGCTTTTGCCAAAAGTACTGGTGGCACTGGGGGACTGCTCAGCCACCAGAGCAGTTAAGGTGAGCACATATGTTCAGATAATCAGTAATAACGGACATGGCTAAAGTGCCTTTCCCCCTCCCTCAGCCAGTAAATCCCTACCTGGCAGATTATAAACTTCATGGCATTTTTGAGAAGCAACAAGCAATTCCAGTTACTTAACATTTCATCAAATGAAGAGACTTTTTTTAACACATATACTTTTAAAGTGCTGGCTGTATATAATTGTCCGTACATCAGCGGTAGCAAACTGTTAGCACAGGCAATGGCAGACCAATCATTTTCTGGTAGCAAGGAAAAGTAAAAGCCCTTCAAACAAACCTTTCATGAGAAGACTTAATACAGCAATCAATAAAGACAGAGGAAAATATAGCAAAACAGACAATAAATTTAAGTGTAAGCATGTGCAAACCGGAGGTCTTTTGCTCTTCTCTAAAAAGCTCCTAGCAAATGTACATTTCTACTGCTAAGAGGGATGAGTCTTAAGGGATAATCAGGCTTATATGAGATCCAGATTCCCAGTAAAGCAGGTGATAGAGATTTCTGGTTATTGCAAAGCAGAAGGGTTCAAGGGGAAGGTTCCTTTTGTAGAAATCATGTATCTTACTCCCTCTCTATAATCTTTCATTACTGGTCACTCTCAGCATTAGGTAATTAGGCAAGGTGGAACCAGTCTCACCCTATATGGATCAGTTATATAAATTATTAAATAAAAGGGTATATAGTTAATATATTTTCAAAATTATGGACAATTTTCCAAAATGCATTTCCTGAAGCATTCTGGGGATTCAAAAGCGTATTTTTCTATGCTCTTGTATCTCTTGTGTTCTGAATACAGATGTCACATAGTTTCAGTCCCAGGTGGAGGCAACTGCAGCTTCTAAATCAACATTTGCCTAGATTTCCCAGTCTTTACTCATTGTCCCCTTATTGTTCTGTGTTTTATACTGATAATTCTGTTTTGAAACTTATCTCTGTCTAAATTTAATGTGCCTACACTGCAGGGAGTACTTATCATATTTAACTGGAATCAAAGATTATAAGGGTAAATGCCTATAAGAGACATGTTAGAATTTAAATGTTGACTGTCCTGTTATTGTATGCCAAGCTTAGGAGCATTGTGTGCTGCCTTGTTTAGATCCCTTAATGATCACTGTTCTAACAATGTGAAACTGCCTCCTAGATAAGCATAAAATGTTCCCTCTTGGAGGACTCTCTTTACAATCATTCAAATCAGTGCCAAAGTCTAATAGATTCAGTGGAATATAAATACATCCTTGAATTTTTTTGTGATTGAATATTGAAACTGAAAATAAAAAATATCCAGTGGATGCAAGCATGCATGAATTAAAACAGAAAGAAAATATTTGTAGTTCTCAGAAAGATAACAGAAGTCTAAACCTAATCTTGTATTAGGGGCTAGGAAGGACTGCACAGCTTTAGACTTTGCCCTACATCTGGGAGATATAAGCCATCCTTTGACTAAGTCTGATGACTCTGACTGGTTAATGTGGAATGATTTTTCAATTAAGTTTTTCCATCCTCATTCTAATGGGGCCACTTACCCTACTACATGCTTTTACTGAAATATGAAAACAAACATTTGTTTTGAAAAGTAATGTAACCTATTGCAAAATTATTTTTTCTTAATAGAAAAACAAAATAATTAAATGTTTCTAAAAATATATTCAGACATGATATAATCAAGCAAACCATTTAGAGTAAGAGTGGAAACTGGGACTGAAGTGTGGACCATGACATACTGTAGAAAAAATGATACACAAAACTGTTTCAAGTTTCAATTTTTTTCACAATGCAACATAATTAAATCCAGCAAGGCTTTCCAGGCTGTAATCTGCTGGGTGTTGTAATCTGCCCCTTGCTGAAGTATAACAGAAGTACTTCAAGAAAGCTTTTTCAATATTTCATTAAATTATAACATGAGAGCATCTGCAAAACTGTATTAATTTATAACATGAGGGCACATCAGCAAAACTTTTTTTAGTTTATTAAAAAACATAATGGGTTGCAAACATATCAAATTTCAGTGATGCCTTTAATTTTGGACTTTGCTATTAATGGACTCTCATGCTTCCATGGTGCTCCACTGAAAAAAATGTAAAGGCTAGTTTTTGTCCAAGAGATGCAGCAGCAGCTGAAGTCTGATATTCATAAGTCAGATCACAAGAAAAACATTTGGAACATTGATTTTCTTTGTCAAAAAACACAAAACAGATCAAAATGAAATTATAAAAATGCATTACCAACCATACTGGTTTTTAAAAAAACATATTCCTTGCCTTTTAAATAAAATGTTAGTGAAGCTTTATTCTTCCAAAAGTGAAAAAATCTGTCTGAAGATTACAGAAAGGGCATCTAAAAGAACACATGAAAAATAAACATTTTGCTGCTGAAAAATGACAGTAATTTCTTCTACATGTGCAATAGGCTCTGCATATTTGTTGCCTGCACTGCCAGTGTATGCATTTGCATCTGCTCAAGGAGGATGTTAGATCATATCCTTGCACAGGACAGAATCTCCACAGACAAAGTAGATAGTTGGCAATATCAGAAAAATGTCAACTCAGTCTTTCTCACACTGTGTAAAGCATTTCCATCTCCTTTTGGTCCCAAACTGTGCCAATCCTTTGGGCACAGTCCCTTGCTCCAGCAATCAACTCCTTCCTATTTCTGTTAACACTACCACTTCAGCTGACAGACCATTGCTGTTAGCAGAAATCCAGCAGATTTCCAGACATCTAGGAAACACAGGCAAATGGCCAGGACCCACATTCGTGCCAGTGTTGGCAGCTGTACATATCCCTTCCCCAGATTGCCCAGGCTCCCACAGACTGGAGTCCTAAAGATTTTGCTGCTGTGAGAAAGCCATTTCTTCCATTTAGGCATGAGACCACATCCTCTCTTATTTTTACAGACTTTTTTACTTTTTTCTATGTTCCCCTCTCTCTTCCTGCTGCTGTCTCCCCAGGCATACTGGGAATTAGTAATGTGAACTGGAGGTGTTCCCTCTTCAGTTTTCATTCTCCTTGCAGTCTGAGCATAACTGCTCAGGGAGCCAAAATGCTGATGCAGTCTATGCTCACTTGGAAAGTGAGAAAGCAGCCAGGTGTTTCAGTCCATGTTAGCTGCTAAGAGGCACGGGAGCCACTCCGCAGTCAAAATTTGAGGGAACAGCTAGCCACAAGGGGAAAAACAAATTAACAAAACACATGTCATGTGTACTCCCACCCACCCCCCCAAAAAAAAGAAAGAAAAAGAAAGAAATGGCCTCTCTAATGGCAAACTAGAGACATTATACATGCAGTCCTCCAAGTCTACACATTTCTCTAGCTATTCAGAATTACAAAGCAAGTCTAAGAAAACAACAAATAATTTCTTCTTCTTTCAAGAAAAACAGCCCTCTTTTTTTTTTTCTTACTTTATTCTCTTTGTTAACCTGCAACTATATTTTTTCAGTCTATTCCATTCTTCTTTTCTATTCTTTCATTTTATGTCCTGACAATCCCAGGTGTCCAAAGAGATGTCAGTGCTGTAATTTCCAGAATCCAGCCCCTAAGCTTTAGGCACTCAGTGCTGCACTGGAGCACAGTGTCCATATATGAGTTGTGTATCTCAGAAGAGAGTTAAAAAAGACCTGTATCTTAGATACAGAGGGGCCTAAAATAACACATCGCAATGCTGAGAACATTGACATGGCTTACATCCGATCCCTTTTCCTCAATGTTTTGCATCCCAAAGCCTCTAGAAAAGAAGCTCTGCTCCACATGACCCTGGTTTTTCAAAACATGAGCAGATCTTACTTCTGACTTTCAGAAGGACAGAAAAGACGTCACTGGTGTCTGATGCACTATTTTAAGTAACTGGTCTGAGTTTAGAGCAGTCCTTCAGGAAAAACTCATTTCTGCTTTCTTTTAGGACTGAAGGTCTATCAGTCTTCAACATTTCTATCTAAATACTTGTAAGTGTGCTTAGGATTATCTCAGTCACCACTGCTGAAGGTGCTTACTCCTGCTAGTGGAAGTAGGGGAAACATGAAGGAGAGAAGAATACAAGATGGATGTATATATATATCTCTAGGGGAGAAAGGATGTTGCTTCAGGTGTGGCACACATTTTCTGCAGCCCTGCTGCTAAGGCAAAATGTCCACTGGAGAAAGGCTATTTCCTGGTGGTTATGACACTTGCTTTGGGATAGATAAACCTGTAGTCTAGTCTCAATTCAATGACTGAACGGTGATCTCTGCATTTCATATGAATTAGATAAAATGCAAAATTAAGCATCATGGACATTAGAGGCAGGGAAGAATATACATTACAAAATTCTTATGTGCTGTGGTTTGAAGGTGACATTTCTCTGCTTGGGTAGTTTTGAGGAAATCAACCAAGTATTTTCAGGTAAATAGCAAAAAATGGGTTTCTATGGAATTTAGATGCTTCAGGGATATGGCAGCTGTGCAGAATTTTTGAGAATCACCTTTTCAAATTAGATACCCAATGCAGAAGTTAGGTAGAGCCTAACTTTGTCTCCATGCATGGATCACACCTTATGTCATCCTTTCTATTTGGCACAGCTGCTTTTTCCTTTCTCCCATGGCTGTTTTTTCTATAGAAGCTGGTTTAGAAGAAATCAGATAGTGGCTCCACTCCCACCAGAAACTGCTGAGAAAGTCTGCTGTGAGAACCGCTGGCTAGGACTGTTCCATTATTATTTTTGATGCTTATGAAAGATCCTTATTATCCATAGATATCCTGGTTGCCTGTCAAGAAACCATGAAACAAGAATTATTCAGCATGACATGAGCAATTAGGCTTTCTCACACTGTGTGACAGGAATCTCTGTTCTAAGCCTAGATCTCTTACAACATGTTTGAGAAACCCTAATTTTCTTACTAAGTCAATCTTCCATTAAACAATACCCTAAATCATTACTTAGTAATAATTTACATTCCTGGAAAAAAAAAATAGGCTATCTGAAATGAAGCTGGACAGAAATAAATCTATTAATATATAGTAGGTGCAGGGAGGTAAAAGAAATAAATGTTATATGGCTTCATTTGTCATAGGCAAACAAAACTAAGGTGAAATCAAACTGTCAAGAATTAAAATTAACCCTCTTAAGGGATGCTTGTATGCATCCTTTATACTGTCAACATCTAAGTGGGATTTCACCTCTTCTGTGTAAGAAGGAAAAAGGAGGAACAAAACCAACAAACCACCGATTTAATGACTGCTTTTATATATCAGCATGTGCACTCATGCACAAGAACATGCACACACTGAGTGATAACAGCATCTATGCCTGTCACATGGACAAAGATTATGTCATTACTATCCATCTGCACTTAAAATTCATTTTCCATTAAATATATAGAAACTCCCCCAGGACTGACAGTTACAGTACAGCCGTTCCAACAGCACTCTGATTGTTTCTAAAGGTTTATAGGAAGCCAGGCCTTGCAGGGAATTGTGTACACAACTTCTGATTTCTGAAAATTCTTCCTCTACTTAAGACTATCTTCTGAACTTAAAAGAGGTAAAGATGTATTTGGTTGTTGTGGTTTGAACTCAGCCAGTAACAATCGCTATGTAGCCAGTTATTTACTCCCCCCCGGTTCCGGTGAAATAGGGGAGGGACCAAAAAAAAAAAAAAAAAAGAAGTTTGTAGCTTAAATAGCAAAAATTTACTAGCAAAAACAACAGTAATGATAGTAGGCCAAAACAGGTAAAATGCAGTAATGGCTCACTGAACAGCACCAGAGAAACCTGCCCAGCAGATCCAGAAACCCAAAACAAATACCTCCCACTATCTGCTGAGGTTTGATGTCACATGGCATGGAATGCTCCAATGATCGATCAGGTCCCAGCCCTTCAGCTGGGCTCCCTCTCAGCCCACGGAAAGTTAACTCTATCCTGGCTGAAGCCAGGACACTGGTTAAAGTAGTATTATTTACACCCTTGTGTAAGTTTTATTTCTGAGTATCACCTTGTATAGATCTGGTTGATAGGATTCTTTTTTTTAATCTTTGGTAGTGTTAGGGAGTTTAATAAGGATTCAAGAAAAGATTGTCTAAATCCCAATGAATTTGACAGAGCAAGCTGTGACATCCTACTGCTTCTTGATATTCATCATTTTGCCTTTCCATATTTCAATTCAACAACTGTAGCTAGCAAAAAAACCAACTGTAAACCAAAGTCAGGAGAATTATTGTAAACATAAGTGTTATACCATATTATGTCAATTAGCATGGCAAAAAGGAATACGGGAACTATCACAAAGTCAGGAGTAGGGCTCATTAAGTATTGCAAAATGATATTTCTGAATATTAATTGATTTTTTAAATTAATCCACATAGTTTCATATCCTTTTCAAGTATGTTTCCTCTTAACATTCTAGCGATGAAGTTTGCTGCAGGTTAGAAACTCTTTGTAGATCTATGTATGTTTCCTATTCAAGGTCTGAATAAATAAATTGTACTGGGTGAAATATTCATGGGAAGACTTTCAGAATTCTATTATAAAAATCAGAGTTTGTAATTCTGAACACTCATATATGAAATCTAGATCACAATCCTTTATTGTTATGCCAATCATTCTATACCATTCAACCTATATAAATGTAGTGAACAGACAGTGCTGAATTGCAAAAATGTAACACCAGAAAGGCCACTAATGATGCATCCACCTACAGATTTATTTTTTTTTTTTTTTTTTCAACTGAGAAACTGCAGCCATCACACAGGATCTGAGTGAATCCCTATAACAGTACCTAAAAGCCTATCCACCTGGATAAAGGAGACCTCACTGCATGTCCCCAGCTGGAACTGGTTACCTGAATCCATTAGGAACTAGATAATAAGGTAATACCTAATCCAGAAAGCAATAAATAACCCACCCGAGGAGAAACTTGGTGCTCAGACCGCCAACACTATGTAGAAGCTGCAGTCTGAGGCAAGGCGTTGCCATATGTAGGAACTGAGCTATCAGTCACCCATTCCCAGAGATCATCTGGGTTGGCTGGTGTAAACTGCATTAGTGAGGCTGAGCTATGATTTGTGTGAGGTCTGTGTTTGCAGGGCAGGCATCACTATCCACTTTCTGCGTTTGTCCTGTGAAGCAAATCAACTTTCTGTTGTTTTCACTGACTGCTTGTGCAGCCACCATACATACCAACCTCTCCATGATATCCAGAAAAGTATTTAATGGCTGAGGAGCAGGTAAACCACAGACAGGATCTGCAACTTCTGGAGTCAGTGACTCAGTCCACAAAAGACTTCGGAAAGCTTCTTGGAGAGCTCAACTAAATGCCTAAAGCTTTGTAGAGCATGTCTGTTGAGGTAAATGCACAAAACAATGCAGATGCCCAAATCATGTCTATCTTCCCCAGTAGGTCCATCAGTTCAAACCTTAACAGCACAGCTTAACTGGTGTGGACCTTGTCAGACTACGCCTAGGTATTTACATAGTAGTTGTCCACATCTGAGCTAGTCATTCTCAAGCCCATTTACAAGAACTGGAGAGAAAGAAAGTGAAGTAGACATCTTCTTTTGGTCCAGTGAAACATGTTTGGAAGTGTCCATTTCCCTCCAGTGACTACCATAGGATATCTAACTAGGGTAAATAAACCCTAGTAAACAGCTGAGTTACAAACACTAAAATCTCTTAATGTTTTACTGTCCACTTTAAGAGGCTTTCTGTTCAACATGCATCTGTTGAAGGCATTATTCTTTAGTGCCAAGCTAACTGCAAAGACAGGCAACAAAGATACTGAATGGAGGGTCGAGGATGACAAATTATCTCTGCATCATAAAGGCATGTGTTAAAAAGTTACCCGTAAAATGCTTAGATCTACCTCTTTGTCTCTATACTCATCAATTCCTGATCTGCAAAATAGTGACAATGCACTTCTCTACCTTTCAAGAAACTTGTGAGTATAAATATTGTAGAGAACAAGATCAAATATTGTAAAGAGAGCAAAAAAGCAAGAAAAACTCCACTGCTAAGTAGACAGAGATAGTAACAAGCCATTCTCTGTTGATGTCCGTCTGCTTCTTCTAAATTAAAATTAAAAGCCCTTTCAATCTTCAGTAATTAGAATGGTTTTTAAGAGGATGACTAAACAAATACTTTTCTTTTTTGCTGTATTTTCATTATAATAAGAGTTCAATCTGAAACATAATTCAATTCCAGCTCCTCAGAGGTATTGAGATGGATAATTTATCCTGAAATCAGGCAGAGCTTCCTTTGTAGATCCACATCCAAGGTGTTTTTAGACATGTTCAGCAGAAAAACAACTTAATAATTAGTAATGCCTTACTTATCTATCTGAAATGCATTGAAAACAAGATGTTGACCATTTTGCAGTTTACCATTTTTCTGTGCATTATTAGATTTACTGATGTGTTTGCATTAAATGATGCAAAATATTCATATTTATCAAGACCAAGTATAGCCATGCTTTCAAGAGTTGCTGCAGCATCAGTTATGTAATGCTCCTAATACCTTCTCCAAGGTCACAGCACAGCTGTTCTACTTTAAGTTCTCACACAACCAGATTTTCTTAAAAGCCAGAATGGTGCAGTTTTCTTGAAATATACATTATTTTCCCAATTTGGTAGCAATGTGTCAGAAATCATGATAAAATGAGCTAATTTTACCTAATTTTAAAACTGGCTAAAGGAAATGAAGGTGAAATGCTACTCAGGAACTGAGTAGCTGCATGGCACTGTGGACACAGGAAGGGAGAAGACTTCTGGGCCATAGAGATCAGGCCAGTAGCTACTGCCAGGGAGAGACAGAAGAATTTAGAAGAAGGTTGAGAGCATATTCCCACCAAAGAAGATTTCATCTTACACAACAGAAGGATAAGATCTACATTACTGTATGAGTCTAATCTTAATGGAAATAATAACAGGATACACTTTGTTTTTTCCCCCCTTAAATTTCCATCATCCTTTCAAAAAGAACATTTTAGATCTACAGGTTTTTGAGATCTTGTATTCCTACCTACTCTCATTTGCCCTGTCTGTTTGTTAATTTCAAGTTCTAGGGGTTATTTCATCATCTGGCATTTATGTTTTTTTTTCAGAAGACTTCTGGAATATTTCCTCTCCTCTGGAGCTGCCAGCACAGCAGGCTTCAAGGGAAAAGGTGAGTGCCTCTGACCCTCTCCAGAATAAGACCAAACACAGCTTGTCTAAGAAAACAAAGAGAAAACTTTAAGAGAGAAAGAAGCAAGGCAAAAGAAATTCATAAAATTATTTACATATTTTACAAAGCATCACAAATCATTCAGAAGTTTCTACAGTCACAAGGAGCTGATTCATCTGAAGCATTTTGACAAGTGTTCTTAAATTTATGAGTTTTATTTTTACACCAATTTTCTCCAGGTTTCTGTTAAATTTACTGCCTTACAGATTTAAAAAACAAAGAGGGCTTTCTGTGCTTTTGAGGCCTTTCCCTCTTCTGTGTCTCAAAGAGAATCAGGAGTACCAATATTTTTCAAGTTTTTCTCAGAGGTTTTCTTGTCTTGACAGGGATAATAGATTGGCCTCACAGGTCAACTTCATTCTCACCCACAGTTTAGGAACCCTGAAGACTGAAGATAATAAGAAAAAGAAAAACAGCACTCTTTAATCCTGTGGTATCACACAGAAATCACAGTTTCATGTTCAGACATAACTAGGTCATTTTCTTCCAAAAAACCAATAGGTTTGGCATACCGTACTTTCCAAAATAATTCCACTGTTTCATTCACTTGTAACTGCCCTTTATGTTTTATTATTGGCAGTCTCAATGCCAAATGATTTCAAAAGTGACCAAGCACTGATGTGTTAAGAGAAAACACAGGATGGCCTCTTCATTTGGTCCAAATGCAAAAGGTCTGCTTTGAAATGGCATTACTTTTACAACTTCTTCAATAACGGAAATTGAAACCAGCTTGTAATGTATCTGTTACATTTACCACCAATTCCTGTCCTAAATTGCTTCCTTTCAATCTCAGTGAAGTCAGTTAAATTCTAACTCACAACATTAAGTCAGTTATAATGCTAACCTGAGACTTTTGCTTTGAATGGTGCAATCGATTCTGCAAAGCATTGGAAAGCTCTCCAAAAACTCCTAAGATCTTTTCTGGCAGTCGTACCTGCTGCATCAAATGACTCATGACCCTTGTACACATACATAATGTGTGTGTGTGTCTTGCAAATTCCCCTTTTCTTGATAGGGGAGAGATACAGATCACAGTAATATTTTTTTAAATATATTTTATTAGACTGTTACTATTAAAGGAATCAAGCCAGTATTATTAAAAGCAGACACTTATTCACACGGTACATTTGCTTATTCCCTCCCACTGTACCCACAGGCGCAGGCTATCCCACAGACACTGCCACACACACAGTCACTCCCAGTCACCCAGGCGGAGGCCAGCCCAGCTCTGTACTCACAGGGGAGAGCTGCACTGGCGTGACAGTGGCTTCTAGGCGGGTGTGCAGAGGGTCCCTCACAGAGTCCCTTGTTTCCCCAGCAGCACATGCAACCTGGGTGCCTCTGACGATGCACAGCTGCCACGGCCAACTCAGATGTGGTCTGAGTTGCACAGCCCGTCGTCGACGCTAGCATGGCCTGGTGGCCTTACACATGCTCAGCAGACTCTGTCTGGGTCTTTCATTTCTTGAAGATGCAACAGGATGAAAAATCTCCAGAGTTTGTCAGCTTTTGGGAGATTTTCACACATTTCCTCTCAGCATGTACTTTTCTTCCCTTCAGCCTTCTCTGTTCTCACCCATGGGTGTAGGTAGGACCCATTCACGCTTGCACAGAAAGGGTGTTTATGATACATGAATGTGTGTTTGAGTCCTGACTTCAATCTACTCTCCTCCCTCTAGAAGAACAATCCCATAAAAGAAGCTGTGTCTCTGGTGGTCCCTGTTAATATATTGAAAGAGACAGCACACCTAACAGGGATTAAGTATACTTTGAGGGCTGGAGGATAGGGGGATAGGACTGACAGACTCCTCACCTTATCCTTATTCACATCTGAAAAAATTGTCAGTAAATAAACCCCAAAGTGTTGGTGGCAAGTATTGTATTGTAACAGACACAAAAATGTCTCGTGTTACATACAGAGCCAATTGCACTGTTTGTGATTAAGAAAAACTGAGCCCAAGCCCCAGCTGGTGTTTGACACAGTTGCCAAAATGAAGTATCTGTCCCATTGAAAAATAAATATTGCTGATAGGTCCCCATACAGTAATCTGAAATTATTGCCCTGAAAATTGTGAAGTTGATAATGTGAAAGGAGCAAAAAATTCTTGGCTGAAACCAAAGCACAGTGAATTTTCTTGGGAGGGGATGTGAGAAAGGGGGCCACAGCTCCGTTCATGCACCTATCTATTTGGTACAGTCACAGCCAAGCTGGGTCCTCAGACTTTTCCTTCTCTCTCCCCTTCGCATCATGTAACTTGTAGAGTCTCATAGCTGGAGAAGTGGAAAGGAGAATGAGCAATGAAATGAGTAATGTCATTCGGTGCTTATTGTCACAGAAGAGACAGCATGCTGTTGGCTTCTTCCATGTCGACAGCAAACAAAATTCAATTACTGTTTGGATATGATCAATTATTGCCAAACTACCTGCCAAGTCTATTTGCTCTGTTGGCATGAAAAGAGCATCTCCTCCAGAAAGGATGTCAAGTATTCCTGCGGTAAATAGCAAAGGCAGGGAGAGGAGAAACAGAACATTAAGAAGAGGTACTGAATGACAGTAAGACCATTTTGGGCAATAGTTTTGCTGTGTAAAGCCCCTAAAGTGTGACAAGGAAAATAGTGTCAGAGCAGATCCCAGATGGAGCTGAAAAGGCTATCAGCTGTGCTTTGCAGGCACTCCACAGCGCCCAGAGTAAAAATGTCTTGCAGCTGGTCACTGGAAAAATCACTGCGCTGCTCAGTGTAAAAATGTCACTGATGTTCCATCACTACCGCCACAATTTACATACACAACAAACTTTTTCTGAGCCTTTTCAATTACACCAGAGAAGAAAAGCCAACTGCCTGTAGAAAAAGGCATTCATGTGTACTGATGCTTTGTAGAATCTGACTATTTCTCTAATCGGTAGCACAGGGCTGTGAGCCTACTCTGCAACTGAGTAGGTGCAACTGAGCACCACACAGCCACTCACTCACCCTTTTGCTCTCAGGAATGGGCAGGAGAAAATAAAAAAAAGTCTCAGGAATAGAGATAAGGACAGAGAGGGATGTCTCAGCCATTATGGTTATGGCAAAAGACAGACTTATTAGGGGAAGAAAAAAAGAACATAAATTTAATTCGACCACCACAAACAACAGCACTTAATTTAACAATCAAACAGAGTAAGACAGTGAGAAGTATAACCACATCTTAAAAACACCTTCACCCCGCCCCTCCCTTCTTCCTAGGCTCAGCTTTGCTCACAATTTCTCTACCTCCTCCTCCACAGCAACACAGGGGGACAGGGAATAGGGGTTGCAGTCAGTTCATCACCCATTGACTCTCCTGCTTGCTCAGGAGGAGGATTCCTTGCACTCTTCCCCTGCTCCAGCGTGGAGTCCCTCCCACAGGAGACAGTCTTCCATGAACTTCTCCAACGTGATTCCTTCCCACAGGCTTGCAGCTCTTCACAAGCTGCTCCAGCGTGGGTCTCTCCCATGTGTCACAGTCCCCTCAGTGACAAACTACCACAGTGGGGGCTTCTTCCCACAGAGTCCTGGCCTTCTTCAGGTGCATCTACCTGCTCTGGTGTGGGGTCCTGCATGGGCATCTTCTGCTCCACTGTGGACCTCCATGGGCTGCAGGGGAACAGTCTGCCCTCTCACCACGGGCTGTAGGAGGGTCTCTGCTCTGGTGCACCTCCCCCCCTTCATCCTCATTTCTTCCACTGACCTCAATGTTTGCATAGGTGTCTCCCTCACAACTCCTCTTCACAACTCCCACTCCTCCTCTCAGGTTCCCCTTCTTAAATAGGTTATCACAGAGGTGTGGCCACCATCACTAATTGGCTCGGCCTTGGCCAGAGGTAGTTCCAACATGGAGACAGGAGGAGCTTTGAGAAGCTTCTCACAGGTACCACCTCTGTAGCCCCCTCCCCTGCTACCAAAAACCTCTGCCTCACACACAAACCCAGCACACCATGTAGCTTCTGAACTCTGAAAGTCTGAGGTAATTATTTTGTTATGGGAGTGATGAATCAAGAAAATGAAAATAGTGAGAGTCCAGACAAAGATGAGAATATACAGGTGCTTGTCACTTTCTTACTTTGAGAACAGGGAAGGGATTGGGTTGCAGATTGTTTTAAGGTAATAATCCTGGAATCAATATAGGCAAATCTATACTTAGTCACGTCACTATATATGAGCGCATCATACTAGAAGGCCTCAATTTTGAGAACTTTTTTTGAAAGCTACTGCAGTTGATACTCAGCTGTTTTCTCTGTGCATACTGAGGATGGGCACATGTGAAAATTGTAGGTATATGAGCATAATACTTTATCTGACTTCAACCTAAATGACGTGAATTTAGAAAGTGACACGGGTTATAACTTAGAACCCAGAAAAAAGTATTATTTACTATAATGAATTACTGAAGAGAGCAATGCTAGAAAAATGAACTGAAGGCACCATTAAGCATGTGGTAAATAAAAAGGCAATTTAGCAAGATCATTTACTTAGCAAGTGGAAGTAGACATTGTTGCTTCCACTTTCTACTTTCCACTGTCCCCAAAGAGGTTCTTCCTGAATACCGATTGCTTCTATTAGACTATTATTGGGAAGATACTGATGCCACCAGAGTGTGAACAGGCACTGATGCAGTGATATCAGGTCACATGATCCATCAAGGCCAGGTTTTCACCTGCAAGATGGGGACACCCTTCCCATCCTCTTAACTGCAGAAATAGGTTTGATCCTCATGGTATGGCCAAAAGAGAAGATTGATTTATTTTCCTGATTTAGGTTGCAGTGGTCAAGTACCCTCAAGCAGCACCAATTGTGTGATGTGCAAACCTTATTCTCTCTTTTCCTGTTTTTTGACTCTCCTCTTCACCACCTCTGTACTTCCCTTTTTCCACCTCCAGTTCCAAAGAAACAACTTGCTGATGATTATTTATCCTTATTGGTTCCAGTTTTAGTATGCCTGTTACCTAGGCACTCTCTGTCTTATGTGTTATCACTGATACCTTTACACTAGGCATTGCCAGCCTTTGAGGATTTTAATCCCCAAAAGATCACTGGACTCCCATTATCTGAAAAGTTTGGCCATCTCTTCTATAACTCACCCTTAAACACATGTGGACACAGACAGTCTTATGGCATTATGTGTAATTTTTTCAGCTCTTCACCATGCTACTGCCACATCTGGTGGTTTCTCACATTGTGTCCAGTGATTTTCTATATCCCATTCAGTTATCCCAGTCATTAGGCTCAGTCAGTGGCCTATTCATTTATTTGCAGCCCTAATGTGTTCAGGCAGTAGGTACAGAACTACCTGTGAACAATATATAGTCTATATTGTGTTCATAGAATCATAGAATCATACATTCATAGAATGCTTTGGGTTGGAAGGGACCTTAAAGATCTTCTGGTTCCAAGCCCCTGCCATGGGCAGGGACACCTTCCACTAGACAAGATTGCTCAAAGCCCCGTCCAACCTGGCCTTGAACACTTCCAGGGAGGAGGCATCCACAACTTCTCTGAACAACCTGTTCCAGTGTCTCACTAACCTCACAGTAAAGGATTTCTTCCTTATATTGAATCTAAATCTAATCTTTCAGTTTAAAACTGTTATCCCTCATCCTATCACTACACTCCCTGATAAAGAGTCCCTCCCCATCTTTTGTGTAGGCCCCCTTTAAGTACTGGAAGCCACGATAATGTATCCCCGGAGCCTTCTCTTCTCCAGGCTGAACCACCCCAACTCTCTCATCCTGTCCTCATAAGGGAGGTGCTTCAGCCCCCTGATCATCTTTGTGGCCTCCTCTGGACCCACTCCAGCAGGTCCATGTCCTTCTTATGCTGGGGGCCCCAGAGCTGAACACAGTACTGCAGACAGGGTCTCATGAGAGCAGAGTAGAGGGGGAGAATCACCTCCCTTGACTTGCTGGCCACACTTCTCTTGATGCAGCCTAGGATACAATTGGCTTTCTTGGCTGCGAGAGCACACTGCTGGCTCATAGTCAGTTTTCCATCCACTAATAACACTAAGCCCTTCTCTGCAGGGCTGCTCTCAATCCACTCATCACCCAGACTCTATTTGTGCATGGCATTGCCTCAACCCATGTGTGGGACCTTGCTCTTATCCCTGTTGAACTTCATGAGGTTTGCACGGGCCCACCTCTCAAACCTGTCAAGGTCCCTCTGGATGGCATCCCTTCCCTCCAGCATGTTGACTGCACCACACAGCTCAGTGTCACTGGCAAAATTGCTGAGGGTGCACTCAAGCCTACTGTCCATGTCACCAACAAAGATATTAAACAGCACTGGTCCCAATACCAACTCCTGAGGAACACTACTCGTCACTGCTGTCCACTTCGACGTTGAGCTGTTGACCGCAACTCTTTGAGTGCAACCATGCAGCCAATTCTCTATCTACCGAGTGGTCCATCCATCAGATCCATGTCTCTCCAGTTTAGAGACAAGGATGTCATGTTGGACAGTGCCAAATGCTTTGCACAAGTCCAGGTAGGTGACATCAGTTGCTCTTCCCTTACCCACCAACATTGTAACCCCATCATAGAAGGCCACCAAATTAATCAGGCATTATTTGCCCTTAGTGAAGCCATGCTGACTGTCACCAATGACCTCCTTATTTTCCCAGCACCCTCGTATATTTTTCAGGATTATTCGCTCCATGATCTTGCTGGGCACAAAGGTAAGACTGACTGGCCTGCAGTTCCCAAAGTCTTTTTTTCCTTTTTTAACAAAGCAATTAATTTTAAGGAAACTTGTTTCAGAGAAACTGACTTGACTGTAAATCTTGTAAGAGTGAAAGAATTGCATTTCTACTGCATTGATCTGCAAAAGAATACGACAGTATATGACAATGTAATGCACTTACTAAATAACAGAACAGCCATGCTGAGCCAGACTAAAAATATGTTCAGCCCAGTTTTTTAATAGTAGACAAATAATGGCTGCTTTTGCAAAATAAATATGAAAACAATACAAGCAAATTACCATTCCTGTGCACTGTCCGCATTTTCAGCAATTTAAAGCTTAGAGACTTCCTGGGTCCTAGTTTGTATCTTTGTTGGTGTGTATGTTTATATCCACAGGGACTGATGTATTCTTTTTTCCCCCCATGAAATAGCTCTTTAGGGGGTGGAGTCAAATGCTATCACCATTCCAGCCTATGCATAGTATGATAATGTCATGTTTCCAAACTTCTTCAGAGAGTAAAGTCATCCTGAAATGGTTATACCTAGTAAAGGAATCAGGGGAAAGATGGTAAGAATCTTCTGCATATAGCAATTCATTTTGAAAGAAGAAGCCTTATAGCAATACTGCCAGGAAAGGGGATTTTTTTCAATTGCCTTTTTTTATTCCCAAAACTTTGTTTGCTGAATTTTTAGTTGTATAACTGATTAGACACAATGTAATCTATTATTTTATGCTATTTACATAATATAACATAACTATTTTCATTTTTTTTTATTAATACAACATATTGTGGCAGGAGCTAAAAAATTTATTTATTTGAAGTTATTTTTAAAATTATTTGAAGTTATTTTAAAAATTATTACAGTGATAAAATTATTACAGTGATAGTAGTAATTTCCTCCCCCCAAAACCCAATAATGTATTGAATATAATCACAACGTGAAAATACTTATCCCGGAGATTTTAGATTCTAAAATAAATATGGACATAAACAACACAGAATAATAAAACAGAACCTTGGATAGCTTGGAAAAGAGGAACAGAAAATAAGTGAAGTGAACAGAAGGTATGGAGCCCCATCTTGATGACAGAGATATAATGCCATAACTTATGGGTCAAAATTCATTATATACACCCGTCCCCACCCACCCCCGATGCACATGCAAAGTTACAGAGAGAGAGAGGCACTGAAATAATGTTATTAAGTTTACAAAGGCAAAGAGATATTTGGAATACTATGGTGAATTTTACTTTACTTGAATGTCTTGGTTTTTGAAATAATAGGAAAAAAAAATCTGGAGATGAATCAGAGCTACACAGGGAGATAAATGTGTATTTGTAGGATCCTTACCTGTTTATCACAAAATGATAACTGTGCAGTTAGAGAAGCAGGGGCCTGTACAGTAGGAAGGATCTCTCCATGATTAGGGCAGCTGAATAGTTCTTGCTAAACTTTTAATATGTAGATAGTAATTATCAAATCCTCCTTTCAGGAGGTTTGACTTGAAAATTGGATCCGAAGTGCTCAGCTCTCACAACTATGATAAAGTCAAAGGTAACCCTGCTTTGTGTGAAGAGCTCTGACGAGTCATGTCTAATTTGGTATCTGAGATGACTTGCTTATAGAAGAGCTTGATGTTGCCCTGTGCTCCACAGCAAAGCTGGTTAATTGAGGTCCCTGACCTACTCTCTCTCTGCCTGTTTGAACCTCCCCCACAACACATTTTACTACCTGTTCAGTTAAGCTGATTCAACTGTGTATATGGATTCATGCTGTGAGCCAGACCAATGAAATCATCAGTATTAAAAAGTAATAACTTTTTGGTAGGCATTCAGCATTTTCTGTTTGTTTCTCAGCCTCCTGATTCCCATCAGCTGGTTTACAGCACAGCCTTCACAAGCAGCTGAGGGTGTGACAAATTCAACTGGGGACTAGGAACAACTGCATCGGGAAGGGAGGCAAGCTGGTGTAATAATTCAGCCACTTGAGAAACTGTGCAGCGTGGCAACACCTCACAGCCTGGTTCTGGCAGGGCTGGTATTGACACTGAAGCCAATTAGCCCTGCTGGTCTCCAAGCAGTCAGATGTGGAGTCAGGTTAGCTGCTTGTCCATTACACCCACCAGTGCTCCTGCTTCCAAGGAAACAGTGCAGAGACACCTGCACTGACAGCACTCATTGCTAGTGCAAATACTATGGGGTTGGCTTTCGTGGCAACTGTGCAGCGGTGCATCTGAGACTGAGCTAGCCTTGGTGTCTGCACTGGCTGCAGGATGCTCTGCCTCCGCCTAAGTCCAGCTGGATCCACGCTGGCTCTGCACAGAGTTAGCTTACACGTCTGTTCATCCATGCCATGCTTAATTTGCAACCCTGATAATCTATCTTTGGAGAACTGAGAGCTGACCGTTACTCAGTTTGGTTTTCTGAAGCATTTAGTAAAATTGTACAGATGGATGCCATGAAAAACTTAAGAGGAAATTGATGGTTCTCTCTTCAAACTGTAATTTGTATGTTTTGTTGTAGATAAGATGTCCAAATGCATCAGGCACAATTTGCCCTTAGTGAAGCCATGTGGGCTGTCGCCAATCACCTCCTTATTTTCCACATGCCCTAGTATAGTTTTCAGGAGGGTCCACTCCACGATCTTTCCAGGCACAGAGGTGAGACTGACTGGCCTGTAGTTTTCGGGTCTTCTTTTTTTCACTTTTAAAAATGAGGGCTGTGTTTCCCCTTTTCCAGTCAGAGGGAACCTCACTGCTCTGTCACGACTTCTCAAATATGATGGATAATGGCTTAGCCACAGATCCCTCAGGATCCCATGGACTTGTGCACCTTCAGGTTCCTTAGATGGTCTTGAATCTGATCTTCTCCTACACTGGAAGCTTCTTCATTCTCCCAGTCCCTGCCTTTACCTTCTGCATCTTGAACAGTGTGTCTGGAGCACTTGCTGGTGAAGACTGAGTCAAAAAAGTCATTGAGTACCTCAGCCTTCCCCAATGTGTTATGTGTATTCCTGGCCAACACTGTGTGACTGTATTCTTTAATAGTTCGGGATATTTTTTCTTCGGTATCTGTTTTAAATCTGCTTGAAGTTAATTCAGTATTTTGCTTTGAAAAAAGATACAAGTTCCTGAATGTGAAAATGGGATCAAATGGTACTGTTGCCTGAAATAATGAAGTATTGTACTAAGTACTTCAGAAAGGCCCCATGATATATTCTAGTCCCATGTACATTCACCCTAGCATCACTGGCACAAAAAGTCATCATATATGATGAGTCATTATAGCTCTATGATCAAAGAGAACATTTTCTACAGATATTCAATAACCTTCCAAATTACATATTTCACAGAAGTAGGTCAAATTAAGCAGTGATTGAAGACTAACATTTCTGTAAGTACCCAGCTATTCAGATTTTATCAAGATAATACCGTAGAGAAGTGCTCTGCATATTAAGAATGGGTTATCTTTTTGTAATAGAGATCTAAAAGTGCTGTGGGTAATGCAAAGGTCTTTTCTTTTGTGACCTCTTTTTAAGTTTCTGCTCTTGCTCTCTTCAGGTGCTATTAACTCATGTTGTACAAGATCAGGGTAAGATCTGTGTCACTGAAGATGTTCATTAGTTCTGCATTAGAGGGAGAGGCAAACAGCAGGGGAACTGAACACAGAGATTCCTGTGCACGTGGAACCTTCTGCACGTGTCACAGAAATGCACTGATGCTATGCAGCTACGTTGTATCAAAGGGTCTACTAGTTCATGTCTTTGGATATCAGATTGGCACCTATTCTTTATTTCTTAGTTCTCTTAAGGGACTTAATTTTCAGTCTTTTGTTCCCAGTGAATGAGATCACAGGAACATGTACTGTAGATTTATGTCTACCTTTAATATTGTCCTTTACATCATTTGTTGGCCATTTCATTCCCCACTTGCATTTCCTTCTAGAGCTAAACCAGTCAATAGTTACCACCTGGACCACAGTGATTATGCCTGTAGAGTAAATACAGTCAACAATAGACTTTGACTTGATGCACCCACCTTGGGAAGATGATGTTCCTGGCTCCAAACAGGTGTCACTGACCAGCAGTGACATCTCATGTCAGAAAAGGAATTTGGTGTCCCAAGAAGATACAGCTGCAACCACCATTACTTGACTCAGGCACAGTAACTGCAGATGAAGGCTCCTGTGTGGAAGGCTATATACCAAAAAGCCCACCAAAAAGCCCTGTGAGCTTTCTGTAAGAATGCAATACAAGGAGAAAGAGAGGGTTTAAAACAGTGCAACAGAATGATCACGAAGTAAGAATATGGCACTGCTGCTCAGCATATGAAGTAGAAACTACAGAACATTAGCCACTGGACCATTACCAGATTTTTTTGTAAGTATATTAGAGGTGGTCAAAAAGAGAATTCCAATTCTGTACAAAATTCTGACATTTTGGAATCTGTTCATATTAAAATGAAAAATCCAAATGTCAGCATTTTCTAAGATACAGTTCCAGCAAAATATTTCTTTGGAAATGTCAGAATTTCAGTACAAGTTTCTTGTTAACAATGTTGAATTATTAAACTACAAGACATTATATGTATGTGGATATATCTGCTATTACTTACAATACATGAAATAGCAAAATACTATTCAGAAGAATCAAAATGAAACTATGATTCATAGTATAAATGAAAGATGATGAAATCATAATGAAATAGTCTTAGCATACTGAAGTAAGAAGTCTTCCTGTGACAGTACTTCAAGCAATTTCAGTAATTATGTAGGAATAATATTATGTTTAATGATATTGCCATATCAGTATGATGGTTAAAATTTGTAAATCCATTTTATACAAAAAGGCCACACACAGAGTGATTGCCTGATGTTATTTATTTGTTTTTAACTCTAAGGCATTCAGATAGTTTCATAGTAAGTCTTTCATAAGACACCCAGATATATTTTGCTTTTAATAAGCCACCAATTTGTCTGTTGGCAGGTGCCCTCTTAGGAATGAAAATAAGTTTTGATTCCAGTACAATAAACTTAGAATTTAAATGGAATTACTGTTAAATTAATTACAATTTTATTACAAAAGTGATTAAATTCTGGTTTTATATGTTCTTGTATTTATATTTTCACAGCGTGCTTATGGGGATTTAGCAATACAACTCTGATAACTCCACTGAAAATTTATTCCTTGGTGTATTATTTTGTAATCTTCTGTAAATAACAACCTTGAGGTTTATGGCCTAAGTATTCTATTTTTTTGTCAGCTATGTATCCAGGTTTTTTTGGCTGCTGAGAATTAATTTATAAAAGAAACACTTCATAGACAATACTTCTTGTGCCCTGTAGCATGCTTAGATATTGAAAGAGTCTTTTACTGTGGATTTCATTGCTTCAGTGGGTTTTAAAAAGAATTTATTTAATTTAGTGTTTCGTTGAAGGAAAATCACAAGATACAAGACAGAAATCTCACTTTCCTAAAAGCTTGAACATTACAGTTTCTTAAGGTCCCCCAGTGCCCTCACCAGGGCTTATCCCTGATCTGATAAAGTGGTGAGGAGCCATCAGACTCCCAGAGAAATTGGTTTAGAGCAGAATGTGTGTGTGTGTGTGTGTGCACACGCACGTGTAAGCGCAAGTGAGGGAAATAATTTACTCTGGTGCTGGGAGCTGGGCAGTGCCCTCACTGGGTCTGTGCATGGCCAGCATCCCACAGACAAGCCTTCGTGCAGTCTGTGAGACCTGGATGTAAGGTCTAAGGCGTAATCCTTGGACATTACGGACCCATGTGGACAGTCTGCAGTTTGCTCAGAAAAGATAAAATTATACTCAAGGCCTCAGTTAAATTAGATATGGAAATTAATAAAACAGTCAACACAACAGCCTCTGCAGTATTTTTTTTGTTAATAAATTCCATTTATTTTATTCTATTCCTCTCATTTTTAGCTACAGTATAGAACTGAATGCCATTTGTTAGGTCACACTTGTGACCTCTCCCATTTAATTTCCTGGATAAGCCACCAAATGAGATGCCTTAGGCTGCTCGCCCCATCACAGCCATTTTCACCAGCCTGTCTACAGATGCGTGTGCAAAGACACACAGAGAACTTCTCACGTTATGTTCCAGTGGCAATTTCATAATTTTTTTTCTCAACTATAAAGGCCATACATGTAATTCAATTTCAAAAAGACTTCTGAACATTGATCTTGTTATGAGAATCCAACATGCAGTCAAGTCTCTGTTGTAACTACACCTTGAACCAACTCTGCTTCCTTCGTACCTGTCTCACCTGCTTTTTGCTTGTAGTACCCCATTGGATCTTTGAAGAGGGACTCTGCTGTAAATCTGTCACCAAATCCCCCTCCTCCTCTCCATGCCAAATGATGGGGAGAAGTAGCCAGGCCATGCCTGCATTTACTTGTGGCCTTTTCTCTCTCCTGTCTCTGCTCTGACCTCTTGGCCACCTCCATGTACTTCAGCACTGGCAGTCTCATTTACATGCATGTTTCACAGCAGCTCGGTATAACCCCTGTGTTTCCCCCAGTTCCAGGGTTCTAACATGCAATTCCTTCAAAAGCAGAGCACAAACATTTACATCCAGGCTCTTGTCCTTCATGCAGGTTCAGGTATTTCTCAGAGAGAAGCAGATAATAATGCTCCCCCTGGTTCCCTGTCTTGCACAAATACATGCGTGCCTTGATACTGTCATAAGCCATTTGATGCAGTAAATTTTCTCCAGAGTTCTCTTGAAAACATATTTCCATTGATTTATTTTAGTCAGTTATCTGACACATTTTTACAGATGTTCTTAATCAAAGCTTACCTGCGTATGGAAATCCTGTCGTAACTGTTCCTACTAGTAGTCCTGACTGTTTTATGATAAATTAACAGCACAGTACCAAATTAATCTTTCAGGTCAGTGTCTCAATTTTCCTTAAATCCTACTCAGTGCAGCTTGGATAATAAAATCACTTTATGCTACTGCAGAATTCGGAACTGTAACATTTCATAAGCACAAATATTAATTTGGCTATTATAATACCAGATATCAGCATCCTAAGTAATTACACCTGAATTCTTAAAGTATTATTTTTTTTCAGACAACAATTATTTGCAGGTTATTACATAGCACAAAGGATTTGTCTTTGCCAAATAGATTTTTTTATTTGCTAGCTTTAACCAGTCTCAGTAGATCTGATTGCTACCATGCAGAAAAGTAGATAAGTGAATAAATTTCCATTTCATCCTAAGCTCAAAAATTCTTCAGGCAAAGTTATTCAAAATACAGATAAATTAAAATGTAATTTATGCTATTCTTCTACTTCATAAATTAATGCCTGTGTTCTTTGTTTAAACCCTATTATTCATATAATGGCAAGTTCTAGGTAACTGCATACAGGTGTAAAAGGAACAAGCTTTAGAAAACTCTTTTCTCTTAGGATATTATCAATAGCAGGAATAATTAATAAATAGATATTGTTTTATAGGTTTAATTAATAGAGCACAGGTGCTCTAGGAACAATACTAACAGTTCAATGCAGTATGCACAGGTGCTCTAGGAACAATACTGACAGTTTAAGCAACTTAGAAAGGCTAGGTAATATAAAAGCTAGACATAGATTAAGTATATGTTAAACAGAACATTTTGAGTCTTTTCTCAGAAGTCTAAAAGTGAATTATGATGAAGAATGTTCAGAAGATAAGTAACCATGATGACCGAAGACTGCATCAGTGAATAGTGGTGTCCGAAGAAGAATTGGAACAGAATGATAAGAACTAGTGGAAACTGTGGAGTACAATGGACATTTGAAATTGATGATGAATTGAGAGCTGAAAGATCCTGGAAAATCACCAAAGACTCTTTGTATTGTATGTTATATTATATATATAGAGGGTGCTTTTTGTTAGTTGTTGCCACTCACTGAGGTGATGGTCCAACTCTGAGTTGTTAGTAAAGCAAGCCTAGAGATACTCACAGTCTGGTGAAATCCTTTAACACAGGCAGCTGATATTCAGCAGAAGATCTTACTGGGGCTTAATTGGTTGTCTTGTGAAAATTGTATGTTTCCTAAATAAAGATCCAAATGCATTCATACTAGAAATTCTCATTTTCCAGAAAAAACACTTATGAGGGAACACTTCAACAAACATGCAATGAACACTGGTATCATTTCTCAGTTTAATTTTCCTTCAGCTATAATCCAATTTTTATTAAAATTTATGGAAATGGCTGCCATGGACTTCAACCATAAGTGCATAAAATCTTTTTCCTTTATTTGGAATTTATTTGTCAGAATTCTTTTTACAGAATTTAGGTCCTCTATTGTATCGTGTTCACTTGAAGATTCTAGTCTAAAACTGGTATGACAAATCAAAAAAAAAATCTATATAAAGCATAGGGGTGGTTTAATTTCAAAAAGTCAGTGTCAAAATCTTTAAACATTCATCTATCCTGACACCATCTTCTGGAATGTGTCTGGATAGTGATTCCATAAGGTAGCCTTTTGGGGGGGACAGATGGGTATTATTTATTTCTCCACTTTCTCTTTTTTTGTCCAAACCAAAGTATTAGAGATTTCTCCAACTTTTTTTTAGAAATGTTTAATCATTATAGTAAATTGACTTCTTTTGTTTCTATTGAAAACCATCTCTTGATAGCTTTTTTATAGAGAGCTGCAGGTCAGGATGCACTGTATATCATCTTCAGCTAAAACCATTCTCTCATTTTATATAAAGGATTTTCTTCAGACCTGGAGCCTGAGTGACAGATCTGAGAGACAGCCTGTCCTGTCCATTCAGAAATATAAAACTCTCACTACGTTGCATCCCAACATCTGAAAGAATTTTTTTAAATTCCAGATTAGAAAAGACAGTCCTCCATACTAATAACCATAGAGATGCTGCTACAAAGATTTTGTTTCTACTCCATCAGATTGTAACCATTATCCATCTCTTCTTCAATTTTCCCTCTGTCTTCCCCGTCTGTACTGTGTTAAATATATTTCCCTTCTCTGTATCCAATCCTGCCAGTAATGTTTCCTTGACTGGACCACAATTATATTCTCTGTCACTCACCTGGGAAGATTTTCAAGCAAACACCTCTGTGCTTGACTCTCCCCTTTGCCACTTGGGAGGAGCTACTTGTACACAATTGCATTTGTCTTTATCCTCTTCTAGTAGATCCATTTTTTATTAAATTGCCCAGGGAAAAAAAAATGGCAGAAGTCAGGCAACAGATATGGTAGCAACACTGCCTGTCATATTGATCTGCATGGTCTTTTTCTGGTGTTTGTACCTATATGGTGTTTCATTCCTTGCATTTAGAATACTGATTCTTTGCAGAAGAGACCTTTTGTTATTTTTGTTATTAGTTTCTAATACAGTGGCATGCTAGCCTGTGAGCAGGACTGATGATAATATAGATAATGACAATAACAACATCAGCAGCATACTGTGGGAAACGATCGTGCACAGAATGCTCTTATAACTGGAGAAATGTAAAAATGCTCTCTTTTCCTTTACAACGAACTTTGACCTGTCCCCAGTTTGTAATGTATGCACCCAAAATTAGTTAAGATTCTGGTCCAGTGCAAGGTATTACATGTTGCCTACAGTTATGAAAAATTTATCATTTAACTTTCTGCCATTTACATTAATGCAATGAAACCAGTATGAGTTACGTACAGTCTTCAGGCAGTTTCTTCTGAATCACACTGATCTTGTGCACAGTAACGAGACACTGCAGCCAGTCACCTGTGCTGTAACTGAAGGATGAGCTGGAGAGCCTTTACACTACAAAGCAAACTAGAGCAAAGAATATATAGATCCATCATATCAGTATGCCACAAGGAGCAGCCAATGAACTCTTTTAGTATATGCCTGGAATTATTTCAGATGATTCTAAAGTAATATGAAATGTGTCAATTGTCACATAGCAAGGTGCAGGCATTACAGTGAAGTGCTTCTTTATAATGTTACCGTTTTTATTTATTTCTTTGGCATTGGTGCATCTAACTGTGAATGAAGTAAAAAGAATGAGGAAAATCTGTAGTCCTAGGTTGCTTTCCAGGATTGTTAAACCCAGGAAAGGAAGAAGGCACTAGATTTACAAGGCAGACTAAAACCATACAAACTTGAAGAAAATACGGTAACTTAAGCACCAAGGTTCCTGAAGCAGGCAAAGATTTAGATATATAGGTGTCATCTAACTTCTAGAAATATAAAGGGCATTTTACCACCTAAAACCCCCTTTGAATATAGGCAAAATTCAAACTTTTAACATGCTAATTTTAACCAGGAAGACCACCTTCAAGAAGATACTCTTATTTCATGTTTGACCTGTGTTGAAGAATGCAAGCAGTGTGATAAACAGGACATTTAAGAACTAGGTTTTACTTCCAGTGAGATTTGCAACATATATTTTTCTCCACCTTCAGTAGAATGTACTTCAATTCCTTCTCTCAGTATAATGAGGAAAGTGAAACTTAAGTCAAGGTACAGGAGGACTTCCAAAACCCATTTTCTTACAGTGTCACAGATCTCCATTGCTTAGTATAAGGTTTCTCAGGAGCAATTCTCCTATAGTCCTTAAAGGCAAGCTATAAAAAAGCATTCCAGTAACCACAGTATGTTTTAAGTAGAATTTAGAAACCTAAATCTAAAAGATCTGTAAGAATACTGATTAATCTAAGAACTGCTTAAATGTCCAGGACCCCATATGGGATTCATGTTCTAGATACCTAGACATCTACAGCATCCATAACTGTTTCTTCTCACATAACTTGGATCTACAGTGTCAGCATTTCAGTCTGAACTGGTCATTCATACCTCTTTATAATGAATGATCAAAAATACATAAGATACAATTCAGTTCTATTTTAGGCATTAACATTAGCATGAGATCTATTATGCCATAGAATTATCCACTTCACTGACCATAAGAAGAGTCTGTTTTGCTCAGATGATTTAGACTCTGATGGGTCTACATTTTTATGAGGAAACTTAATTTGATGCCTGTTGCATGTGCCAAGATTCGCCTCCATGGAGTGGTTCAGCAGCTTTTGAGTGCCTCATTTGTACATAAGGCTGTTTCTAATTCAACACTAGACCTAGATCTCCTGAGATGAGGAATCTAGTAGGCGTGGTCTGAAACCATCTATGCTAGAGTGGCAACAAAGAGAAGATTGCTGTGTTGGATTATGCAAAATCCAAAACATGAATGAGGTACATGAGAAAACTGCTTTAGACTCTGAAGTTTTGTCAAACGTAAGAAAATAATTTCCTGCTGGATCAGTGGAATACTCCCTCAGCATGAGGGTGGATGTAAACACCCTCTGGACCACTGCATTTGTTCTGGATAATCACATATTTCATGCTGACTTGTGACTTCCATGCCCAGAGCCTGGTATGAAGGAATGGTAATACGTAATACCTGTTGTGAAAATTACTGCTTAAGTCTCAGTGCTTAATGTTTCGTGAAGGGAGGGTTCATCTATTACAAACAAACCCAGTCATGATCAGGATTACAGAGCAGATTAAATTCTTCGAGAGAGGAGAAAGACCCTCATGTGAAAATAACATAAGCCGGTACACTTTTTGGACCTATTAGAAAAGAAAAATCTGTGGTGCCATGTGCCCATATGCCTACAAATATGTTACATCTGTGTAGAGTTACGTTCATTTTGAAAGTGTTTATCTGACAGAATGGTTCCTATTTTGGTAGGCCCACCTTCTCTCTGTGAAGTCTCATAGTTGCAGTACTTGTCTGCCATAATGTTTTGAAACTACAGAGGCTCTAATAGCAAAAATATACTCTGGGACACCAGAAAGTGGATACAAAGCCAAAACTGAAGGGATAAATTTCCTTTTTAAAACTGAACTTATCTCCTGTGAAAATTACAAGAATTTTATTGTATTTGAAATTTTTTTTCCATATCTCAACAATTAAGAGATAACAGGACAGGCATTACAACTGACTTGCGGAAATACGACTCCACAACCTATAAGGTTATAAAGTAGGTATGTTTATTCAGTGCTGAGGCACACGGGAGAACACTCCACCACAAACGTGAGCACCTCTCGTGGCACCTTGTCTTGGCTTTATGCTACAAAGCATCACATATTCATAATACACCTATACATATGCATGACCTATTCCCGCTTCATATTATAATGAGCCTGAAAGTCATTTTCATATGTTCCACCTTGGTCTCCTCCTAGTCGCGTCTGCGCAGTGTGTCCCGGTGGTCATGGGCTGGGGTCGCAGAGATAAAGTAGCTCCTCTTCCTCACTCTTGAACTTTTTACCTCTGTTCCTTGAACAGTCTCTATATTCTCCTGGACTCAGGCCAGACCATCAGGTTGGTTTTGACCAGTTTTTAAGACTGTCTTCCTATTCCATCAGGAAGCATTCCCTCACAGCTTCTATTAATCAAGATTTCTGTATTGTTCTGCTCTCTGGCCCATCAACGGTGATCTATTAATCTTAGTTATCTTTTAACTAATGGGCCTCTAGACCCTAGCCTGATCTCTAAGTCTTCCATATTTATCTCTAAACTAAGTTATATCTTCATTTCTTAAGTGCCTAATTTCTATATCCTATTTTAATTTCCTAGCTCCTCATCTCACAACCATAAAGTAAACAGTATGTATTTTATCTCTAGGAGTGCAAATATATGTAGTATTTACATTCACACTTTCTGAGGCAGCTTTTGCCTGTGGGAAGGTCTCAATTATTCTATCTGTACCTCCAATCATCTAAATTAAAGCTAGAGATTGGGGTAGCATGAGAAAGAAGTATGTACCACTTCTTCCTGTGCCCAACAATGGTAGTACGCTAATACTGGTAATATTGTTGAATCTAAACACTTGGCACCGCTATCTGTTTTACTATGAAATGACCAGGTGGTAGAAAGATGCATTTCCCTTTATCATCACATTTCATCAGCACAAAGCAATATCAACAGGTTGTTCTGCCTAGGAAAAAACTCCATCATTATCTCTTACTGGCTTGAATTTATTTTTGCATTTAGAGGATTGGGAAATAACCTGTTCATGCTCACTTTTCAAAAAACGGAGTAATTTTGAGATGTATAGAGTATGTTGTTCACAGAAATAATACACTGTGTTTCATCTGTTGTTTTAGAATCTGATCATTCCCCTAGTGAATTAATGTTAATTTACAGAGGGGAATTTCAAAGATAACATTCAGTATTTCCCTGGGAAAATCCTACTCTAGGAGTGATACTTTCTTCTGTGCAGTCGAAATCAAAATACCAGCAGGAAAAGGGCATCATAAATGAAGCCTCTTCATTACTCATCCAAAATATCACATATTGCTGTTAAACTACAGGGGAAAAGAACCATGAAAAAAAGACTTTGGAATCAAAAATAAAGAATAGAGACAAGGGACAAGGGCTGACCAAATAATCTAAACCACTGCTTCCTTCACTATGCTTTGCAAACACAAAGTGGTCCATGAGGTCCAAGTGTACTCATGAAGTTGCTCAGGAAATATTTAGATTTGATAGCAGTCCACAGCTCAAAATTTATGAGAAGGATATTCCATGATGTGGAGGTTTTGGATCTTGCTATGAAAGTAAAAAAAAAAAAAAAGAAAAAAAAAAAAAAAAAGAAACAGACAAGGAGAAATATAAAATTGAGCAGAACATTGCTTTTGGAGGTGTGATGATTTGAGAAGAAGTGAAAATTAAAAAATTGCTAGATATTCCCCACTACAGAAAATTTGCAAGTGTCCATCTACTACAAAATTCCTGAGAAAAACATGTTATAGCATATACTCATTGCATTTCCTCTCCACACGATTATCAGACCGACCTGGTTTGAGCCCAGAGGGAAACTGAGCACAATGCAGCTGCTCATTCACCCCTTTCCCCTCAGGAATGGAAAGGAGAAAATAAAGCAAAAGGCTTGGGAATTGAGATAAGGATAGAGAAGGATGACTCACCCATTACAGTCACAGCAAAAGACAGTCATTAGGAGAAGAAAAAAAGAACATCAATTTATTCAAATACTAACAACAACACTTAACAAAACAGAGTAGGACAGTGAGAAGTATTGCCACATCTTAAAAAACACCTTCCCCCCACCCCTCCCTTCTTCTGAGGCTCAGCTCTGTTCCTGATTCCTCTACCTCCTCCACTCCAGCAGTGAAGGGGACAGGGAACAGAGTTACACTCATTCTGCCACTCATTCCCCCTCGGGGCAGGGAGGGGATTCCTCACATTCTTCCCCTGCTCTAGCATGATTCCCCTCTAACAGGAGAGAGTTCTCCACAAACTTTCGCCAACATGAGTCCTTCTCACAGGTCACAACATTTCCCAAGCTGCTCTGGTCTGGGTCGCTCTTGCATGTTACAATCCTTCCAGTGCCGAACTACCACACAAGGGTCTTCTTCCCTCAGAGTCCTGGCCTTCTTTGGGCACAGTCATCTGCTCCAGCGTGGGTTCTGCCACAGGCTGCAGGTGAACATCTGCTCCACCATGGTCCTCCATGGGTGGCAGAGGGACAGCCTGCCCTCTCACCACAGTCTGCAGGAGGATCTCTGCTCCAGTGCACCTCCCCCCCTTCTTCCTCCTTTCTTCCATTGATGACAGTGTTCGCACAGACGTTCCACACAATTCCTCCTCACAACTCCAACTCCTCCTCCCAGATTCCCCTTCTTAAATATGTTATCACAGAGGCACAACCACCATTGCTAATTGTCTTGGCCTTGGCCAGAGGCAGATCCAACTTGGAACTGGAAGAGCTTTGAGGAACTTCTTACAGGGGCCACCTCTGCAGCCCCCTCCCATGTTACCAAAATCCCAGCACACAGACTAAACCAGAACAGCTTCTCAGTGGCACAGTGAACTGGCTAATGAAGGAAGTCTCTCATTAATCACTAGGGAAACACTCTTCAGCAAGGTGATCTTCTAAATCATTCATTTAGCTGAAAGTACTGAAAACTTTAGATTGAAAGTCTGTCAAGGCACAATCATGGTTTATCTGGGAATCTCACTAAAAAGTTGTGTACAAAAAATATGTCTGTGGGGGGTGAGGGGCAGTTAACTGGATTTGTGCCTTCTTTCATCTCTGTGGGATATTCAGTAGATCTTAATGTTTATTAATTTTATCACCTCAGAATGGTCTGCATTAAGGAATTTGGTCTTCTCTGGTTTTGCCAGAGGAGACATTGATTCTCATGTCTCTGATCCTTGCCACTTGTTCTCACAGCCAGAACAACTATTTTCTGATATTTTTTTTCACATTTTGTTTAAATCACTTGACACTTGCATATATATGGTCTCTGACATGGAGGTGGGCTGGGTGGTCCCTGTCATTAGTTTTCAACTGAAAGAAACAAATGAACTAGAGCAATGAATTCTGTAATAGGCTCCCTGACAGCTGTAATCTAATTTCAGCAGCTCATAGCCTTTGCATTTTACTCACAAAGTCCTATTTGAATGCACTAGTGAACAGTCATGCATTCAAGTATCATTTGTTGTCTAAGGCATATAATTTCTTTAAGGTCCTACTGAGATCATTTTCTATTCCAGTAGACCTCAGAGGGTATAACCTCTGGATGGGAAGCTTACCTTAAGAATGACATTGTGTTTATGCCCACAGGAAAAATATATAGCAAGTTGTTCTCTAAACTGAATAGCTAGGTTACAGTCCTGGTTTTCACTACAAAATCTTGACTTTTAATGTTTAAAAATTTCTATTTTCTAGGCATCTGTTCACTATATGCAAAGATTCAGGCACAGAGACATGCTGTCCTTCAACAGCCATTTTCAAAAAAACTCAGCAACAACAACAGGCAGGAAACATTCAAAAAACTTTATTCTATTAAAAAGACTGAATTTAGTTCAGACTAGGAAGAGCTGGGTGATGCACGGTTTCAAATGTTTAACATCCTGAATCCTATAATAAATTTTTCATTTTATATGTACCTGGAGTATATATGAATATAAACCTCTTGGATCATTCAGTCCAGTAATGTACTACTGCAGGCAATTATGTCATGTCATCTACTATAGTTATCTAAATGCAACATGACATTTCTGCATCCATTAGGGATGCAAAATCCAGGGGTTATTTTAGATTTGCCCATTAGGAAGTTATCCTGGAATGGTAAATTGCAGCTCTGCTCTCCTCTGCTCAGGGGCCACTCAAAGCTGATCCACTGATGCCCTGCAGTAAATGAGAGGCAGCTAACTGCTCTTCCACTAAATGAAAAGCTGCCTCACTTGGTCTTATTTCTGCTGAGAGAGTGAGCCTACGTGTGGACAGACACCATGAGTGAGTGACTGATTAAACCCTTGTATATGTGGGTGATAAAAGCCCAGTTACCTTCTGTGGAAGTAAGGCAGGTTAGCTTACATTTACCACTGCAAAGGAGAAGCTTCCTATCACAGTGAGAGTATCCATGCTTTTATACCTCATTAACTTGGGATTATTCAAAGTAGCTTATTCTGAACTTATTTAAAATACTTTTGCTAACATGACCTTCTGAAGTTTAAATTCAGGTCCTTTTCAGTTGAGTTAAACACAATGATCTAACACCTACCTTAAAATAATGATTTGTGTTCCTTTATAGGGAAGTCTTTTCAGAAACCAACTTTCTGATGGTTAGACATTTGGTTTTGAATTCCCATTTAAATTTATTCATGATGAGTTATCGTTGTTTGTTCTTGGGCTAACATTTCCCTTCAGTTTATGTAACATTTATTCCCCAGTGCACCTACAGGTAGCAGCCCTGTTCCTTCACAGCTTCTGTTTTGGTAGACAAGATGAAACTCATTTATCTCACCCTGTGTGTTAGACTCCCTTCTCTGATACAGCTGGTAGCCTTTCTTCAAATCTGCATTCCAAATTCATCTTCCTTGAATGTGTGTACAATGTGTACATTACTACCAGTGAAGTTTCAACAGGGTCTTTTAAGAAGGAATTATTATGATCCTCATGTGTATTAGAATATCCTTACTAAAGCAACTTCAGATAAATTAACTTTTTCAGAATCACAATGTATTTGTTGTTCATAAATATCTTGTGACTATCTAATACACTTAGGTGATTGTCTCCCTGTGTTTCTTCTGCTTATTGATCTCACAGATAAATGCAAAAAGCCATGGGTTTTAATTTTTCTTGTTGAATTTCTCTCATTTCTATTCACTCAAGAACTTTTCTCATACAATACTGCAGTCCTTCTATACTGACAATGTCCTTAAACTTGTGTCGTTGTCAAATGTCAGTAATGCTAACCAGTTTTCATACCAATATAATAAACTGAGGAATGCACTACTCGCATCTCCCCACTTTAAATCATCTTTTCATCACAACCAGCTACCTTCTTGTCTTTAACTAATTTCATACTCATTCAGCAATTTTTCTGTCAACCACCATCATCTCTAATTTAACTGCTTTTCCACTACACTGTACAAATTAATTATTTTTTTTAATCCTACAAGACCAGGTGTTTTATCAAAGAAATATAGAAGACTGGTTTGGCACTCCTACCCTGGGAATCTAATTGCTCTTAACCTAATTTCCATTTTGCAGTGGCTATAGTAAATTCCTCTTTCAATACCTGTTCTGTAACCTGGCACACCATGACATCAGACTAATGAAGCTATGTTCTTCATGGACATATCCAGTGACAGTAAGTTGTTTGGGGTTTTTTTATCTGAAAACATAATTCCTGCCTTTATTTCCTATTTATAAATGATAAGAAAGTAGACTTTGGTCTTCCTTGGCTTTGCAAGAATATCATATTAAATGTCTCAAAAATGTTTAGGACCATTCTTTAGCTGAGGAGGCTCCATGTTGACATTTTGAAAAAGATTTTATGTCAGACAGGGGTGTGTAAATTACTAGAACTAAATAGATGTTAACTAAACTCCAAACAGTTTAGTCAATATGACTTTTCCTTTCTCAGTCATGCAGGACCCTTCTGTGTTGTGATTAGAAAAATAACTCCAAGACTTACAAGATCTGAATATACAAGAAAAGATCCAAGAAAATTGACTACATTTGGGCTAAAGACCCATTTATAGTGCATCAAAAGAAATTGACTATTATTTTTTCATATCACCTGTAGCAATAAATCTGAACAACAAATAATGAGATAATATTAAGTACCAACAGAAAGGTTCTCTCGTAAAGGCTCCATATGATGAGGCAACACTGTGACAACATTCCATCCAAATGCTCTAAGATTCACTAGATCTTTTAAACTTTGGATATGCATTTGGGTTAACAAATATATTTTAAAGTAATAAACTGTATTTTTAAAGTGGAGTAAATAATTGCAAAGAATCTGGATGACCTGACTCCTTATCTAACAGAAACAGATACTGTTAGTGGTCTAACTCCATTAGGTTATACTTGGTTTTTACACTCACACGCAGAATCAAAATCAGACTCACGCAAGGCCACTCCATCAGTGCTGAATGGCCCAGCTGGTTCTAAGGATTAAATGGAATCACAAGAGGTCAAGCAATCACCCAGTGAAAAAAAAATGTAGAAGAGCCTGGAAAAAAGCTAGAGATGAGGATCTCCATTTTATCTTTTTACTGATTGGACATATTAAACATGAACTGAATGTCTACGATGAAAGCTATGGTAATATCAGTGGTAGACAGAGAAGAGGAAATTTTAAAGTGTTTTGAAAGAATAGGCTGAGTTTACATAGTACTGCAATTCAAAGAAATGAAGTTACTTTGCAACTAATATAGAAAAACCTCTAATGGGATGACTGCAACAAACCCCATCATTTCTTTCATCATATGAACCCCACAGAGCATCACAAGAGATATTGGCCTCAATCATTCTCTTCATTTAACTTCATTTTCATCAAGTCAGTAAAGCAAAGAACTCTTGTGCCAACCTGCTCAGCACAATCTGTTCAGCCTCAAGTTGAGGGTGTTTATTGCCTGTACACTGCTACTTTAATATTACTGACATAGAGAATATAAACGTAAGATGTGCCAGGAAAGCTGCTGTATGCTTCAGTTGTCCCCCGAAAATGGAGCAATGTTTCAGTATCAGAGATACCCTATAAAGTGTGGGGCAGCCATGATCTTACTTGGTCTACATTAGCAGGATGATGTGCTGTCTTTGCTCTATCTTCCCACGAGACATGTCCTGGTTTCACTCTCTGTGCCCCTTGGCTACACCATGTCAGAGAAAATCTTTGGGGCCAATTCATACATCAAGCAAAGGATATTTATGAACTTCTGTTGGGTCATTTCCCTTTATAAGTAAATGTTCACAATGTTTTATAGGCCAAATTGCATCTTTTATATGATTGTCAACATCATCCCAGAAAAAGCTTTTGTCAGTGAAAGGGGTCTATTGTCAAAGTACCCAGTACAGATAAATATATACTTCAATCCCTTAAAAGTTATATATCAGAAAATATTTTTCAGAAGAATAAAAAAAATCATTCTTGGGGCAGATGGAAAAGAAATAATTTCCTTTCCATCATATAATAAGAGTATAAAAATGCATTCAAGTATTTATGTCTGGAAAGCCATTTCAATATAAAAAATTTACCCATTTTGGAAAATCTATAGGCGTGGAATATATGAAACAGGAAAGAATTATACTGTCTTGAGCATTGAATTTACCTTTCCATTATCTTATGTTGATGATTAAATTATGCTGATGTGAGGGTTATTGTGCCCTTGAGCCAAAGTTTAACAGTCCACTTACAGTCTAGTAATAGAGATTTTAAGGAATGATGATTCTGTCATACTGCTGCTGTTATAAGAGATATATTTGGATGGCTGTTCACAGACAAATGTATTTAAATGAAATGAGCATCATATCAATCATGATCTGCAACACATCTCAGATTTTTTCTGGCACTTTATCTATTTAAATTACATCAAATTATAAATACTGTGAATATCAGCAGTTAAAGTAATCTTAACCTAACAACAAAGGAGATAGCAGAAATTTTTTGTTACTTCATTGTGATCTACATCATTGCATTTTGTGAAATTATTGGCAGAACTTGCCTCACCATTTTCACTTTGTAGAGATTTCTACATCATTCTTAAAATTCATTATACTGCAGAGGCACAGACCATTGTTGAGAGGTGATATATCATATGCCTCAAAATATATACTTGCCGACTGCATGGTCTATAAGGCCCTGAAATAAGGTGCCCAATCTTAATAATTGCCATACAATAATAATTGAACTTTAACATTACAAGGCTTTTTAAAGGTTTTTTTTAACATTATAGGTGTGAAGCATTTCATGTACTTCAGTTGGTGTGACACCTTACCTGCTTGTATCCTACCCTAGTGATGTTTTCTTAAACATATTTTCTGAGACAAAGTGACAATGACTAAACTTCAGAACTGTATCCAGTAGCAGGTATATGCCTTGAAATAAAATCTCTTTTCCTAAGGACATTGTCTGTTCTTTCTCTTTTCCAGAATTAGGGGGTGGGGTGGGGGGTGGGGGGGGGAATAAAAAAAAAATAAAAGAAGGTCCATCAAATCACAGACTTTATTAACAAAAGCTATTAGATAAATAAAAATTATTATCTAAGCTTCTGGAAAATCTGTCAGACTAAATATAATCACAAAGTTTTTGGAGTAAGCCAAGCTGTTCCTTTTATTAAGTGTAACATGATCTGTGCAACTTAGCAGGGAGGAAGGGGCCAGTTGCATATCCTAGGTGTGCTTATGGCAAAGGATACACATGGAAAAACAGTATATGTGGGTCTCACTTGCACACCTCCCTGACCTGAGAATAAATACATGTATGGAAGAGTATGTGGGTCCCAAAGCCCTGCAATCAGTTAAAACAACAGAAGGACCCCAAGAGCAAAATATTAGTCTGTCTCAATGTTCTCCTTGTGCCAGCGGCTAGAAGAGGATTCCTGGGGAACAATATAGGAAGCATGATCTGTACGAATTGATCATTTCTAGAAAGAGTAATTTAGTACCTTGAACCAGAGGTTGTGGTTGAGCCATAATGTTAAATGTTCTCCAATGGAGCTCAACTTTATGAATTTCTTTTTGAACCCATTTATACTTTGACCTCCATGAGACCTGTGGCAATGAGATCCACAGTTTAATAATGGAGAAATAGTGACAAACTGTTTCCAGTTTACCTTCTTCACGCAATATATGCTTTTATGAACTTCCATTGTCTTTCCCTTCAGCTGTCTCTTTCTAATCTGAAGACTCATAGACTGCTTTGTGTCTTTACATTTCTGTTTTTACAGCACCCTGTGGTAATGAGTTCCACAGTTAAATAAATGAGAAAACAAAGTAAAATAATTCCCAGCTTCCTTCTCCACAATATTTACATTGGTACAAACCCTTATGTTATCTTTCTTTAAACTGTCTTTTCTAATCAAAAGAGTTCTGGTCCATTTTATAGGTAAGCTTTACTTTTTAGTAGGAGGTTGCTTCACACCTTTAATTATTTTTGCTACATTTCTCTGTGCCTTTCTTAGTGCTTTTTTTCTTTTTGATAAAGGAAGACTAGAACTTGCAGAAGTGTTTAGAAGGAACACCGTGGATTCTTAGTGGCATGATTGCTCTATTTGCTTTTCTTTCCTTTTCAAATAATCCTAAACACTCTGTTTTTCTGACCGTTGTGGAGCATGTGATGAGCTTTTCAGAGAACTATTTAATAAGATCTTTTTTTTCTGAGTGATTGTAAGTAATTTAAAGTCTATCATTATGCATATATTTTTCCACATGTGCATCCCTTCTCAGTTACCTGCACTGAATTTCATTTGCATTTTTCACCTAATCATTCAGTCCTGTTTCTCTAGGCAACCAGTTGTAGTTTTTACAGTAAGAATACTGTTTCAGAGCCAGATAACAAGGGTCAATCACAAAGACCTGTTGTCATGTGACAGAAGTTAGTTATTGTCTTTTCTGACCTGTATTCAAGAACCAATGATAAGGTACATACATTTATCCAGTTTAGATATTTATATGTATCTTTATGGCCAGAGTGATATAAAATACAGGTTGATACAAAACATACTTTTTTTTAAAAAAAAAAATCACACTTTATAATGAGATGTACACAATGACTTAACAAAACTGGTGTGAGAAGGGAGGATTTACTTCTCACTAAGGCAAAAGTTGTTTATTAGCTAGCAAAGTAGACAAAATGACATCTGATTGAACAAAGATAGATTAGCATTTCCAAGGATGTGAATTAATTCACTTCTTTGGATTAAGAGACATGACAAGCTGTCTGTCTCTTGAAGAAGGAAGACATAAAAAAAGTTTTGGGAAAAGAGATTATATGTCTGGAACCTTGGAGAATTTCAAAGGAGAGATTGGCTATAAAAGCTGACATGCATCACTAGGACAGGGTGCTCGCTAATAATACAACATAAGGAGCATGATAAGCAAAAATAGAAAATCCGTGACAATCACCTTCTCTGGACAACTTAGCACAAATCACCTAAATATGACAAAAAGGAAGAAAAAGATAGGTGATTCTCACCCTAACATTAGAGCAAGCATGTTAAGCATAGTTCTTTCTTTTCACCCTTCTTTCTTTTGTAAAGTTTTGTAGCTGTTTTGCCTCTTTTGCATGTTGTAAACAAATCATTTACTCTGCAGTTCACTTACTATGGTTCAAGTTAGAAGTATGGTAGAGTGAAATACAACTGGTACATGAGTAACAATAAGGCATTCCTCACACAAAAGTGAAATTTATCTATTAAACAAGCTTCCTAAAATGCCCATGACAGAGCTCAAACTTCCAGAATACTTTTCTGACTATCCAAAGCATAAAAGGGTGTGTCTATTTTCATCTACTTAAAGCAGATAGAGAAGTGGCAACTGGGGTGTGATGGGGGGAAGGCAGTCAGGAGTGATTAGTGTGTCCTGTAACTATTTGGAATTAGGATGGTTTTCTGTACTGGGAACTCCGACTGGACCCTGTAAAAGCCTTGTAAGTTTTCTTCAGCTGCTTTTTATGATTGGGTATGAGAACTTTTCAATTCATTATTCTTCACCCTTGTGACTTTTTTTAATGAGGTACTGAACAGCAGAGATCTAAGCACAAAATCTTGGGTATAACTTTTCTACCACTGAGAAGACTGTTCACCTGTCCCCATCTTATGTTCCTTATTCTTCAGTCATTTTCTAATCCTTACAAGAGGACCTTCCTCTTATGCTTTTTGAGGTTTGTTTAAACCCAAGTTGAGTATTTCACATGCATCGGTTGCCCACACACTCACTGATTCCTTCTGAAACACCTGTGTAATGCATCTTACTTCCAAGTCACCTGTTCTACAGTGGGAACATTTTTCCATGTGTTTATTCATCCTGATCTTCATTAGAGTTTTTAACAAGCTGCCTGATACGGAAATCTGGTCTATAATCCTAAATTAATTCTTCAAACACTTTCAAGTTTTAAATCCTATTTTCCGCCATCCATTCCTTGAATCAGGTTTGCTATAAGCAGTAGGTTGTACCCGAATTAGAAATTTATCAGTTTCAATTTTGAGTGTCTCATGAACTTTTGGGTAAACGTCTTTAATTTCATCTTTCTCTATTTGTGTTTTCAGCAGCTTCTCAAAGTCTTAAATATCAAAAATAACAGTCACAATTCTGGTCAGAGTAAAGATCTAATGACCTTTCCTTTTGACCGCATCTTTCAGACTAGTTCTTGACTAGACACATTCAGTGACCAGAATATTTCTGTGATGAACTATAATATTTTATGATATACCACACTTTGTCTGAATAAAACAAAAACCTTTTCAAGTGAATTAAAATGCTATCTTAGTATAAATTAAACTCCTTTTGAAGCTAAGCAGAGAGCAAAAAATAAAGTGAAAATATCATGATCAATGAGAAAAGATGAATTAAATTCTTCACTAACTGTTTCTATATATGCATCATTCAAAGTTGTTGAATCAACCAGCAGCCACCTCAGCAAAAATCTTAGAGTACCATTCTCTTTCATGATCTAAAGCATCACCAAAAGATGATCAGTCAAAAATCTGAATTCACAAAAATATCAGGCTTTGTTATAAAAGCCTAACAAGTTCTATTTTTCACTATAGAAAGATATAGATGCTTCTCTACAGTGAGTCATTATTTTTATTCCTGTAGTAGGACTGTTTCCTGTGAGAGGACATAGTCCTCTAATTTCTGCATCTTTTTATTGCCATCCTGAGGTGAGACAGTAGGGTTGTTTAGGAAATTCAGAAAAGGGGTTCATTTTGCTCCAAGCCTGAACACCCAAAAATATTTTCGTTTCACCCTGTCTCAGTCTTCCCACACAGCAGAGAAGACTTTGAAAATTTTTTACTTTAGTCAGAATGACACGGTTACCAAAAAATAATGTGGTTTGA
Organism: Strix uralensis; assembly: GCF_047716275.1. Taxonomy (NCBI): domain Eukaryota; kingdom Metazoa; phylum Chordata; class Aves; order Strigiformes; family Strigidae; genus Strix; species Strix uralensis. The sequence goes on along the minus strand of NC_133976.1, from coordinate 31,650,522 downwards.
AGATGAGTATATAAGGGTGAGTCACCTTTCCTAAAATGGATGTCTCTGATGAATTAGGCTTTGGAATTCTATATCTCTCCAGTGACAGATTCATTCTCTTGAAGAAGTTCTCAACTGGTTTTGTCTAGTCACTGAACTGAAGGGCCTGAAGTGTGATGCACAAAGTTCTACTCACACAGTGCTAATGGATAAAATGACCATTTTTTCACTTTACTTTGTTTAAATTATGCAGCATTCTGGCTGCATTCTGGCCATAATTCTTCTCTTAACACCAAAAAATCATTTAAAGCTGGATGAGGTAAACTGTAGATTGCAGAGATAACTCTCTATTAACTCATAGGAAAAAAAAGCTTATCATATTCATGAAGATTTGATGACATTTTTACAAAATTAATCCAAACAATAATCCTTTCACTGATTGCTAACCATAGATAGTGGCATAAACTGAAATAGATTTTAGAATTAGTATAAAGAGGACATTTGTGTATCAGCCTCTTGCCAGGTAAATGGGTAGAAGTAAAATGGCACAGCAAATTGGCAGAGAAACAGCCAGATTAACTGTGAAAATTAAAGCTTTGTAGAGCAGTCTTTAGAAGATAAGTTATTTTCTATTTTTTTAAAATGAAAAATGTTAATGAATTTCTCAGCGTTTGAGTAAAATACAAATATAATGATTAAATATACAAAGCAACCGCACAGATTAAAAGCGTTTTAGCAGCCAGCCAAGACATCTATAAACAGAAGCATTATAACCACTGATGTAGTGAAGAAAAAAACTATTTGGTTTCCACTTTTAAGAAGGTTATATAATGGCATACAAAACTGATTGATGTGGTGCACAGCAAGCAGCATATCATCCTTCTAAGCAGAAGGATTTTTAAGCATGTTCATGTGTTATTTTACAACACAATTCATCTGGAGCCATTGCAATACTCAAGCCTGTATGAATTTTCTGGAAATCCAAAATTGTCTAAGTAAATTATTTCTAGCTGATCTACTTCTCATCTCAAAATTCAAAGTTCAATTACTATACGAGTGGTATTTTTTTTTCTTATGTGAAATAGGTAAAATAAAACAAATAGGAACCAATATAGATATGAGGTAGGATTAGTTGCTCTAATGCCAGTATGTGAAGATACAACTGGTTCCAAGCTAGTAACATGTGGTCAAGGAGAGAAACAGGATTTCTCAGAGAGCAGTTCTATTGGCTGAGGTGGATAGCTGACAAAGAGCAGCTCAGTCTCACTTTGTGGTATCCATTTCTGTCCAACAATTATACTGGTAGCCTAAGGAAATTACCTGCCTCTAGCGTTTAGATATCTGAATTTAGGAGAGATGAAGCATGTCTTTATTGACTGTCACACAAAGACATTGTAGTTAAATGAAGCAAACAGATGAATGTGGGTCAATGGGGACAGAGAAGATAACAAGAGTTTCTAATTCCTTCTAAGGTCATTTTTCAAATAAAATAAAAAAAAAAATCCCCAATGACTACAATCTTGTCATGGGACCATGTTACCCTCTACACATTTTGCACCCACACAGTGCCTAGTCTGCTTTGGTTTTACTGGTGTTGCACTACTACAAAGGTGTGCTGCCCTTCCCTTTTCCTCATCAGCAGGTGAACAGCAACCCTCTTCATGCACAGATTATGTATTGCATGTATTGTACTGGGTATGTGTTGTTAGTATGGGCCCACTGACTCTAATTCCAGTCCACAAGCGGGGAATTAACAGTGCTTGCCTAAGGCAAAATATCTTCACTACTTTGTTTCTTGGGGGAGAAAGCCATTTATCATTGCATCCTCAGAACACATTTCTGTAACATGGAGAATATTACAAAGCCATTTCTTTATAAAATAACCTTCCTATCTCTTCTCATGTAATTTCATACTTTCCCTCTAAAGAAGAAATTGTGTATAAGTAGATTCTACTGCTTTAGCCACTGATCATTTTATCCAACACCATGCAAATCTCATTCTTCCAGATGCAAAGCTACCCTTTTATTTTCATCCTTGCACTTTGTCTCTGGCCACTTATCTCCAGAACCTTGCTCCCCCTGCCCTCCTGGGTTCCCTCAATCTCTTCCCATTACAGCTACAAAGAGATGGAGACTGCAGCTGGAGAGGGGATATGATTTGTGGAAAAAAAGACTCCACAACTCGAAATAGAGTTATAAAGCAGGTATGTTTTACTCCGGCTGGGATGCAAGTGGATTTCTCCAGAAAGCTTGCACACCAACAGCACTTTTTACCAAAAACTTATAGAGTGTGGATATACATATTCATTGGATTACATAACACAAACATACATACATATGAGTAAGGCTGGGTTAGTTCGGAAGGTTGGTGTCAGCAGTTTATGTTCTCTTTGAGCCTGCGCATTGCCTCCTGGTGGTCATCTTCGGGGGTCTTCGGGAGGAAGGCCCGTAGTCTTTCTCACCTTGTTTTTTCCCCCGGAGCATGAGCAGATTCTCTTAGCCAATTTCTTGAACAACAAAAATGTTTTTCAGCCAGTTTACTCATCCTATCTTATTTAAGGGAACCAATGAAATTTCTACAATCCGTTTATGGCTATCTTTACTCATTACTGAGGCCCAACTAGTTAGAGCACACCTATTCCTCAAGGACAAAAACATGATATTTTGCTGAATACTGCAGTTCTTGGTAGATTTTCACAGTAAACTGCTTTGTTTTGATGAACACAGTAGTCCTTGATAAAACTCCACAGAACAGTCTGGGCAAGCAGGATTCTTAGCAATGTTAAAAAAAAATACTATAAGTAATACTATAACTTGATATAAGTAAGTAAATAAGTTGCTAAGCAGTTTTCTATAAGTAAATAAGTAAATAAGTCTTAAGTAATCATTTCTCTGTATCAGATAGGAACACATATTTATACTAAACGTTCAGTACAACTGGTATTTAGACAAAGAATTTGCCTGCAGCCAGTAGGAGAATGAGGTAGATTAAATTGGTTTGATTTGTAAAGAAGTGAGTGACTTTTTAATATTTTAATTAAGTGAGAGTAGCAACTATGAGAAGATAGGAATGCAAGAGCAGGGAGGAGAGCAAAAGAAAGGAAATAAAACAGCAGCTTGCAGGAAAATATGAATAAATAAGATTATTTTTTAGATTCTGTATTGTAAAGCAGGGGATTATAGCAGGATGAATATGAGAATTTGAAGCTAACAGGAAATATAAGCAGGACTGCAATTCTAATGTTTGAAATGACCCTTTTATCATAGAGTCTGCAACAGAGAATAATATGTCAATCAACAAAGCTAATTTTAAAAGGACATTCTGGGTACTACTGTTATTTAATGTACCTTGTTTAATATCCTGGTTTTTCATCAAAAATAATATATAATGGGTCAGATTCCATTTCACTGCACATGTTGAGTAGTCATTCCTTACTCATTGAATAGTCACACTGGTTTCAAGGAGACAACTTAGCAAGTAAGATGTTACTTAGTAAAGCTCAGACCTGACCAAATGTTTTTGTCTGTCTATCTAGTTCAGGTGTTAAATGTAATACAGGAAAATAATTATGAATTATGCCCCAAATCTGGCTGATTTATACAAAGAGGCATTGGTGTACTTTGAGGTTAAATCTTGGAGATCATGGACCAGATTATTTCTATCCAAATTGAGGCATGTACAGATCATTCATCAAAAAGCCTAACCAACCAGAGCTTCTACACTACTCATGGAGGGATAAAGGTTTCAAATGGGGGTTGATTCAGATCCAGTGTAGTTGGACCTCTCCATTTTCTCAGCATGACAGTACAAGTTCCCAACAATGACAAATGGTGTCTGCTAAATGTCCACAAGGGTACATTCTTTCTTTTTAGTATATTACAGTTCTGTGTTGTTTTTAATATAAACTTCTTCCAAATATCTTAGATGTATTTAATATCATAAGCCAATGCCAAACTTTATCCATTAAGTATCCATAACATTAATGCTGAAATATTCTAGTTGCCTAACTAATTTCTTGTAAGACTATCTACTACATTTAATTGATGTTATCGGAATGTTATCGGAAAGTATGAAACAAAATATTGCCTTCTAGGGGTGCCAATCACTCTCACTACCTGAAGAATAAACTTATATGATCAATTTAAATTAAGCACCTAACCTGCTGAAGTTTATGTGTGCATTGAGTCTTGCATTATGAGGGTTTTGAAGCATCCAACTTTGACAGCCGTACAGAATAAGCAACCGGATATAACATTTAATAGTATCTGACAGTTTTGTTAATGGACATTCCTATGACACAGAAACCTAGGAACTTGTGTAATGTGGAATGCACTTTTTGCAAGAATGGCCCAATTCTACTCCTCATTTTATACCTTATTATCACAGTCAATGCAAAGAAAAATTCATTGATCAGCACTCTGACCACAGAGGTACTGAAAGTGCCAACCTTGCACTTTGATTTGATCTGACTTTTGTCATTCATTCCTCTTTTCTAAAATGTATTTACAGTCTGTAATTCTTATTGCAAGTCATATCTCCAAATGATTTCTTGTGGTTGGAATCTTAAATTCAAACATTCTGCTTTAGTAGGGAGATGTGTTAACTTTGACTCAAGTTAAAGTGAAATTATCATCATGTTTTTGATGTGTCACTAGCTAGACTGTAAACACCACAAACTTTTCTTTGTACCTTTGTTGTATATGTTAGGTGCAGACACAGAAAATAATCTTTATTTTGCAATACTCAGATGTTTCAGGGACTTTTTATCTGAATACTTTCTGCAGTCAGAATAGGCATTCTTATTAACAAGGTTATCAGTCTCTCTTTTTCAAATGATCTTTAATATTAGTGTCTGGAGGTAGAAGGATTGGCAAATATGCAGATGCAACCACTGCATGTTGGAAAATTTCTCAGCTACAAATCAACATAGATTAAACTATATAAAGCAAAGTGTATTTATGAAGAAGATCTGACCTTAACACATTGATTCCAGAGTTTCCTAAGGCAGTGAAACATAATACTGTTTTAATGGACTTAAATTAAAACATATGGTACAGGTTCATATATAGAAAAGAATTTGTGACAACAGACTAATAGTGGCAATGGTTTTTAAGCTAATGTGGTTTATTTCCCCAGCTGGTGTATTTTCGCCTTTGTAATCTCCACAGTCACTCATTGTATTTATGTGCCTGACTTGGCCTCACAAGAAGATTTTTGTAGAAATCAGACAGTGTGAAGTGTTAATGTCTTTCCAATTGACTAGACTTTTTTGAAACTAACTTTTGCAGTAATATTGGAATCTAAGGTTCTTCCACCTCTTAAGGTAGCATTAGTGCTTTTTGCTGGGTCACAAGCATGTGATTATCTGAATATTTCTCAGTTAATTTGTAAACTCTTTGTGGTAGAATTGTCCTCCTTTCTTTGTGCATATCCACACAAATAAGCAAATCATCATAGCTATTTGAGGGTTTTTTTCCCACACTCTTTTCTAATTACAAAGTGATGGCAATTGTTTTTGACAGGGTGAAACATCCTAGTTCAAGTAGCAGCAATAACAAAGGTGTTAAAAGTATTCTTCTGTATGCTCAAATGGGGGTAAGGCATAATGTTTTACTACTTTGTAGGGAGTTATAACAAGTGTTTTAAATGTAAAGGTGCAGTGAGCAGTTTAGCAACTATCTGAACTCTGGAGAACAGTAAAGTGCTTCTAAGACTCACTTGAGTAAATTCACAACCTAAAGGGAAATAGCACAAGTGAGAAAAAATTTTGAAACATTACTCTAATTACTACAATTCCTAAATGCTCACAGATGTTACTTGTGTTTAGAAAGTCAGTTCACCTTACCCATGCCATCTAATATACTTTCTAGCCTTTTCCTTTTAGAATCAAATGAATGTAGATGAATGTTTGCAAAGACTTGCACAATTTGAAATGTAATACATCATGTTATAACTCTCAGGGAGAATTCAATGATAGAAAAGTCCTACTACAGTGCATGATATGACTGTCTTTCCCCTTTTGATCAACATTTCCATCTGTGTTCACATATAGGACAGAAAATAATTGTTTTGCACAGGCACACAGAGAGTTTCTTAAAAGCTGAAAAACTAATAGTGTTTAGTTGCTCCAGTAGGCAAATAAACACTACAGTCTGCTTGTGCCTTTCTTGAATTGTGGGGACCAGAACTGGACACAGTACTCCAGGCCTGACAAGCAATGAGTAGATTGGGATGATCACATCTCTCTTCTAGCAATGCCCCTGTGGATGAAGCCCAGGAGCCAATGTGCCTTTCTTGCTGCAGCGACACATTCATGTTGCCCACCAGGACCCCCAGGTCCCTTTCAACACGGCTGCTCCCCAGCCACACAGATCCCAGCCTGTACTGGGCTCTTTGCTTATGTTGTCTCAGGTGCAGGAACTTGCACTTGACTTTGCTGAACTTCATACAGTCCTTGCTTGCCCACTCTTCCAGCCTGTCCAGGTCTCTCTGTAAGATGGGTCTCCCTTCTGACCTATCCACCTCACCACCCAGTTTAGTGTCATCAGCAAACTTGGTGAGGGTGCTTTCGGTCTCATTGTGCAGATCATTTATGAAGATGTTGAACATCATAGGACTCACTATTGATCCCTGGGGGACCTCACTTGTGACAGGCTGCCAACCTGAGTAAAATCCACTGATCACCACCCTCTGAGTGTGACCTGTTAGCCAACTTCCTACTCATCTCACAGACCAACCACCCAATCTGTATCTTGCCAAGTTGTCTAGGAGGAGGCTGGGAAACAGTGTTCAGTGCTTTGCTGAAGTCCAGGTAAACAAAATGCACTGCTCTCCCCATGTTGACAGAAGATATTATTTTGTTGTAGAAGGTGATAAGGTTAGTCAGGTAAGATTTGCCTTTGCTAAATCTGTGCTGGCTTTTCACAACCACCTGATTTATTTGGCTTCTAATTGTTTCTAAGAGGACTCATTCCATTACTTTCCCAGGGATCAAAGTAAGACTAACAGGCCTCTAGTTTCCTGAGTCCTCTTTTGGGCTCTTCTTGTAGGTAGGTATAACATTTGCCCTCTTTCAGTCATCAAAGATATCCCCTGTCTTCCACAGCTTTTCAAAGGTTAGAAACAGTGGACACTGGCTTTGCAACAATATCAGTCACTTCTCTTAATACTCTGGGGTGGATTTCTTCCAGGCCCATAGATTTATGTTGGTTCAGCCCTTGCAAGAGACCACAGGCCCACTACTGCTGGGCTGACACATGAGTTGTGGTAGCTACTTGATCCTGTGATCTGGGGTCCAGCTGTGCCTCAAAGGCAGAGCCAAAGAAGTCATTGAGAACCTCTGCCTCATCAGCATTAGTAGTAACTAGTTTCCCTGCACTGTTTATCAATGGGCCTATGTCTTTCCTCTGCTTCTGCTTACTGCTTATGTATCTGGAGAACCGTTTCTGATACAAGGAAATGATCACCTGCTTTGCAACTTATTTACCTATAGCAACTTATAATGATTTCAGAATATTGCTTAATAATCCTGCTTGCCCTGACTGTTCTGTGGAAGCTTACCAAGGACTACTGTGTTCATCAAAACAAAGCAGTTTTCTGAGGAAACTTACCAAGAACTACTATGTTCAGCAAAATAAGAGACATGTCCTAGGAAAGCAGAGGTGTTCTAGCAAGTTGAGTCTTTGTAGACTATATATGGACAGTAGAAACTAATAAGCTAGTGCTTTTAGATAAGATAGAGGTGGTAAACAGGCTGGAACCACTCTTGTTGTTCAAGAAATTGGCTAAGAGAATCTGCGCATGCTCCGAGGAAAAGTACAAGGTGAGGAAGACTGTGAGCCTTCCTCCTAAAGATCCCTGAAGATGCCCACCAGGAGGCAATGCGCAGGTGCAAAGATAACATAAACTGCTGACACCAGCCTTTCGAACTAACCCAGCCTTACTTATGCATATGTATGTTTGTATTATGTAATCTAATGAATATGTATATCCACACTCTATAAGTTTCTGGTAAAATGTGTGGTGGGTGTGCAAGCTTTGCAGAGAAATCCCCTTGCACCCTGGCACCAGAGTAAACATACCTGCTTTATAAGTCTCCGAGTTGTAGAGTTTGTTTCCACGCATCGGTTTCTTTTTGTTCTTGACATCTTTGGTCAATTTCAATTTTAGCTGAGCCTTAGCCTTCCTGACTGCATCTCTGCATGCCCTAGCAAGGTTCTTGTAGTCCCCAGTGGGACTACAGAGGGACTACTGAGTCTTAATACTTAACTATGAAGGCAAAGAGTCACACAGTCAGAAGTTGGTTCAATCTCTCTAGCCAGCCTATTATCTCATCTATGCAGATGACAGGTTGGGGAGTTCTTGAACCACTCATGGAATTAACAACTTAAAAGCACTGGATATGTGTACAGATACAGCCTTGATACCCAGCTATATCACAATTAAACTAAAGAACAAACTTAATTTTCATGCTTGTAATTTAAATCCCACTGCTCTTGTCACACTTGCGTAATCTAAATTTTATACAAGATAAAAATGGATTTCATAGAAGCATAGACTCATACAGGTTAGAAGGGACCTCTGAAGACTGTCTAGTCCAACATTCTATGCAGAGCTGATCCAGCTAAAGCAGGATGCTCAAGGCCTTGTTCAATTCTGGTTTGACTGTCTCTAAGGATAGAGAAACTACAACTTCTTTGACAAAACAATGTTTGACTTCCCTCATTATGAGTATTTTTTTACTGATGTCTAATCAGAATTTCCTGTGCTGCAATATTTGACCATTGCCTCTTTTCATTATCACTTTGTACTTCCGAGAAGAGTCTGGCTTGTCTTATCTGTATTTTCTACTATGTAGTCGAATACAGCAGTAAGATCATTCACTTAAGTTTTTCTAATTAAAATGGAACAAACTCCTGAACCTTCTTGGTCATCTTCCATGGGACTCATTCCAATATGTTAGTCTTTCTCGTACTGAGAAATGCAAAACTGGACAAAGTACTCCAGATGCAATTGCACAAGTGTCAGAGTGATAGGAATAATCATTGCACTTCCTCTGCTGGCTACTGTCTTGCCAGTATAGGCCAGTATGTAGCTGGCTGCCTTCACCTCAGGGGCACACTGATGACTAACATTGTTTGCTGTCTGCCAACACTCCACAGTGATTTCCTACACAGCTGCTTTCTATCCCATCAATTCCCAGCTGCTATACATCTCCAGGTGCAGGACTTGGCATTTGCCTTTGTTGAACTTTCTGAGATACCTGCCAGCACATTTCTCCAGCATATATAGCTTGCTGAACACATAGTAGACCTGCCCGCCAGTGGTATCAACTATAAACTTGTTAACATCCCATTCCATTGTCCAGGCCACTAACAAACATATTAAATATCATCAAACACATTATCAGTCCCTGAGGGATGCCACTCATTGTGACCAGACACTAGCTAGACTTCGGATCCCCTATCTCAATATTTTGATGCCAGAATCCAACGAGCTTTCCATCCACTCAATATTTCCTCAATATGACTCTAAGGATACTATAGGAGAACATGTTGAATGCCTTGCTAAAAACAAGGTAAACAGCATCCACTGCTCTTCTCATGTCCACAAAGTCACCTATCTCATCACAGAAAGCTGTCCGCTTCATCAGACTTGTTTTGCCCCTTGAAAAGTCACAAATCCACAAACCCAAAAAGGAGTCTTCTGTTGTCCTGATCCAATGTTGGGGGAGGTTTCAATATGATCCCAAGAGTGAGATTAAGACACAAATGACGTCAAATGCCATACACCCAAAACAGTTTTTATTATTGAAAGTGAAGAGTGGTAGCAATAGGACAGAATGGAAGGAAAGGACAGAAATCAAGTAATCAACCAGAATAGAGTCACAAGAATAGTCACCACCATGGATCTACAGCATCCTGGGGCCTTCAGTTGTTCAGTGGTGGGTTCACACCCAGCAAACTTCTCTGTTGCCTTTTAAGTTCATCTTATGAGCTGATTAGCATACTAGATGATGAGGGGCAGGTGTTCCACAAACTCATTTCCATGAGAGATGAGGAAAAAGGTGGAGCATGGGTTCTGCACATACACTGAGGGGGAATGGGTTGCATGGACCCCTTGTCCAACTGAATTGGTTGCCCTGCCCAAATTTGGTTTTGCCTCAGTTCCCACAGATCTGCTGACTTCATGCTTCTTGAGCAACCATCCGGCTTCTGGGGCAAAAATGCTCACCTCTTATCAGTTCTTATTACCTCCTCACTGGTGAAGTTGCAATGTTTGTAAGGTATGCATGGCATCTGGTGTACACAATAGAGACACAAAATATTGGGCTTACACAGTGATCAGCAGTCCTCCTGCTTGATGAGAAACACCTGGTTTCACTCAGTTCATGTTTCCCCCTCTTTGAGGCTTATCTAAGGAGTTTATCAATACAACTGCGAGGGAGCGGGAGGGTGCATCCTTCGATACACTCCTGCTTCCTTGGGTGACATTCCTTAGACTAATTCCAAAGGCCACAGCTGGTCCTTGATGAATGTTCAAGACATTACTTACACCGCCCTGTGACTCAAAACACACACACAAGCAAGCTTTGAGACAATTATCTGACATTTCAGTCTCTCACATCTGTTTATATCTTAAAACTCATTTTTCTATGTTCTCCAAAATTATAAGTAAAATTTGATGAAAAGAAGACATGAATTTCTTTCAGTTTCCAATCACTTTGTTTTAGTTAATTGGGCTTTTATGCATAGACTCCTACTACGATATTGACAATTATGTCATTTAAAAGATGTAAGTAAATTATGATATGTGAACTATTTATTTAAAGCTCCTAATTGAAAAATATTGCTTCTATTTCTACTAATTATAAAACATGCAATTAGTCCTGTAAAACTGATTAGTAATGTGCCAAGAAAGATTAATGAGTTTCAGTATCCTGCAGTATTGAAACAGATGTGACATTTCTATATTCAGCAAATTTAGTTAAACACTTGCTACCATCTTGGAAATAGTTCACACCAACCATTATTGTGTTAGCACATCTTAATGAATAAAACAACTTTAGTCTTTATGTCTCTGTGTATGCAAAAGCATATTTTCACCTTTGTGTTAAATTTTTAATCAATAGTGTAAAGCTAGTTTTGGAAGTTGGGACTATTATTCACCTGAAGGGATTAAAATTCAAATGCTTCCACTGTATCTCCATTAAGATAAAAAGGGGTTTGTAAACAGTCATTTTGCTAAAATTTTGTGCTATCTTGGACAGCCCAAGGTCTTATAATTTACATTGCCTAATGTGTTACTGATTGTTACTGATTTGTTATTAATTTGAGTTTATGATTTTTGGAGATTTTGATAAGGAATGATTAAGACTAATGAATTAAACGGAATCACACAGAAATATCAGTTTTTATAGAAGATAGTGGTGTAATGTTTTAAGTAGTCATAGAGATGTTGTGTTTAGTTTAATGTAACCATACAACCATTTATGCTGCTGGACGAGGTACCATCGTTAGACTGTTTGGTAAGGATGATTTATAGTCCTGGAGACTAGGTGTTTTAAAAGTTGATTTGTGAAAAGGCCTCAAAGCATGTTAAAATTGCAATGTGAGCCAAAGTCCTTGAGTCAAGGGCATTGGAGGGTCTTTCTTTTAGGTCAGTAGTCCGTGGTGGTCGCAAAAGCAGCCCCCCGACTCATTTCAGGACTCAAGTGCGCATGACTGGAAAGAGGTGGGAATATGAAAATGAGTTACAGGTATTAATATGTTTATGTATGAGAACTTGATTAATATGCATTACTGTATCCAATATAATCAGCATTTTACACGAGTCAGGTGTGTGTTGTTGGTGAGATGACTCCCCTGTGCACCCAGCCATTAATAAAGGAGTGTCTGCTTATCTACATCACATTGGTGTCCATAAGTTCTTTTATTCCGTTTGGTGACATAAGAAAAAATGCATAGGTGTGTCTTGGAAAGATAGCCAGCCAGCCGACATAGTGAATGATGATGGCTGGGCTGAATTCATAGATTTTTAAAATTTGGCTTTTGATTATTCAAAGCAGCTCTAACCCTAAAGGTCTGAGTTTCAAGTGGAAACAGAAGCCCTTCACTGGATAAGAGTAACTGGAGAAAAATTGTTTGGGCTAAGATAGAGAAGGCTCGTTCTAAAAAATGATAAGCCAGTGTTCTTCAGCTTAACCAACATGCACCCAAAAGTGAAGAGTAAGGAAATCTGAATGAGGAGAACATGCTGGTGTTTTTTGTTATGAAAAATATTAACTACTGTTACAATGAAAGGTATGTAATAATAGATCTCTTTATTCAAACTACTGTTTTGCATGAACATTTTGCTACTAAACATTTCATGTGGAAATTTCCACATACCCAGATACTATTTTGACACAAATTGTGATAGATGCTGATATATCCTTGATAATTACCTTGTATTTAAACATGTAATAGCTTGGTTTGCTTTGCAATAAAGATCACCTTTTCTTTTATCCAGTCAACTTCTAAATGGTAGAAAATGGATTTGTTAATTTCCCTTAATTTGTTTGAATATCTGCAGCAGTGTTGTCTGATAACTTCAGTAATGTCACAGGCCACTGTAACAGTTTTCCTTACATATTTGTTATATAGCATACATTAGACAATATAAATATCAGTTATTTGAAACTCTGAAGATACATTCAAAATCTGCTGCGTTTATTTTCCTTTAACTTGTGTTGGCATAGGTATTTGTCCAGATTTCTGGTTCATAAATCACATTCAATGGAAAAAATTTCTGTTTCATATGACATCTCTAAAACCCTATGTTTTTTTGATTGAAAATGTTGCCACTTTCTGAAAATTAGATTTTGGTAACAGCTCACTGTAGTGTGCAAATGCTTAGCACATTTACTAGAGTTGTAGAATTTCTTTGACAGTAGAGAAATCTGCTATTATTATTATTTCCCTTCTTCACAGAATGAAAGTTATATTCCTTTGCAGCCATAAAGAATTCCATATCTTTATATACAGGATACCTGTTCTTTGATTTAGAAGTTGATTTTCATTTTACAGCTACTTATTTAATCTGCTGCACTTTGCGGAGTTCTTTAAAAATGTGTTTCCAACCCATGTTCTACATTTTCAGGTGAAATTATTTTTCACCTAGTGGCTACATGAATTCATAAAAGAGAGAAGCTTTCTAATACCTGATTCCTAATGCATGTACATGATTTAGCTGTTCAGATTGCTTGAAAGGAACAAGCAAAAGCTATAATTTGCTGGGCAAAGGTTGAAGAGGTTAACGTACATCATGTTTCACCGAGGAACCAGATGTGCTTGCAAGCACATTTACACTAATGATGGAACCATGTTCTGAGAATTTTTGTATACACTTGAACTTTATGAGCTTGAGATTTCCTAAAGGAATTGAACTACAAAGGCCTGAAATATGTTAAAAGCAGTTTTCTTTTAGCTCTGCAGTGGTACTCAGTGAATACCAGAGGGATAGGAGAGCAAGGGCAAAAACGGGAAAACTTGTAAACAGAGTAAATTTCTGTTCTTACATATTTGTTAAAAATAATCCCATAGATTTGTATAGAATAACTGTTTATGAGGTGAATACTGGTGAAGTCTTTCCAAAATTTCCTCCCCTTTCAGAATATTTTTCCTAATATTTCTGCCTCTAAATTTTGTATACATAGTTAAAAGAGAAAATACACACTTACTCTTTTTCTCTAAATGTACACACAGACACACACACTCACTCACAAATAGGTAGAATATATATAAATATACACACAGACACGTGTGTGCAGAGAGATAATCAGGGAGTTAGACAAAAATTATATTGACTTATAAGTGGAGTTAATAAAACCACCTATTATCAGAATTGCTCGGCTTTCTGCAATATGATCTGGAACCAATGTACAGCTTTCAGCAGAGCCAAAATTTAATCCTTGAGGTGAATTTTTACAATGTGTCAGGGATTTTTCTTCTTTTTTTTTTTTATTTTGCTTTTGATCATGAAACTGCACTTTTCAAAGAATCTAGGGAAAATATGTATCTTTATACTGTAAAAAAAAAAAATGGGGAGTTTTACTTTAAACATTATTTTCTACCCGGTTTGAACTTGAAGGTGAAAGGATAGTTTTATTGCTAAAGATGTTGTGTCTTTTGTTTATTCCATGAAAATATCTCCAAGGTGGTTAAACATTAGGACTTTACTATATACTGCATGACCATACAAACCAGAAATCCATTTTGGAAAAGTGGAGTAGCCTTCCTTGATCTTTCTTTGTTTATTGGAAGGAAAAAAATTCTAAAAATTATTTCAGAATATTCTGACCACTATTTAATGTCCATTATCCCACAGATACAACTGCCTGTGACTTCAGAGTATCTATATTGTTAAAGAAAAGGCACCAAATATACACGATTTTGTAGCATCAGAAGGAAATATAACAGCAGCACCCTCTGAAATAAGAAGTTAATTATCCTCTTAGATTTTTAAATATTTATGTTCCAAGAACATGTTTCTTAAGTTCCAAAGCAGTTCCACTTTCTTCCCAGGTGGCAAGATTATCTGCTATGGGGAACTATAAACTTTACCCTTTATTCCTCCTTCCTTATGGTTTTATTTCAGGAAAAAGAATTAAAAGAAAAAAAGAAGGGGAAAAAAAGAAAAAACACTACAAAGAACTATTAATGAAATTGCATGTCAAAGATTTAGAAGTTTAAATCAGTTTTGGACAGGACAGTATCTCATACTGAGACATGTAAACCACTTTAAAAAGTGTTTTCCAGAAATACATGTCAATACACATTTCTTTATTAAATAAATTTCTTTAAAGATTATTACTATTGCAGCTTTCCATTCCACCAAAAGAAGTGTTTGTAATGGATGGTTCCCAATAAAATACACCTATTTGAAGTCACCTGTACTTCTTACAAAAGATGACTAGATAAGGAAAAAATTATTATTCCCAAGCAAATAAATTCAAAAGTCTACTGGTAAATGCTCATCATGTACTGGTTTTCACAGATGGAGTCTCCAGTTCCTTCTCTCTTTTCAGTAACAAATTTCCATAAACTGTGGCTTTAACTGTAATTAATTTTTACAGTCTTCTAGGGAATAGGATAGCTTAAAGACATTTAATTTGCCATTATGAGGAACAGGAAGAGGGTGGAATCAGAAGAGGAGATCTAAATTTAGAGATTTCTGTTGGATGCCCTGTATAAATAATAGGTTTAGGATCCCATTATAATCAGTGATATCTCTAGTCAATACACTTAATAGAGCCTAGAGGTAGATTCAGGTCCTGCTACAGGTGTGAAAAAGTAAAGGCATGTAGTGCTGTCTGAGGTATCCCAACATAACTGAGGCACTCACATGATTCTGCCAGTTATGGCAAAGGCCCTACAATATACATCCTTCTGGCACAGCAGCTGGCAGGTAGGCAGGGTGCCCTGACCCATCATGAAGGAAGCCTGAGACCTGCATTTAGTCAGTTGAACCCAATCTCACTGGCTGATAAGATCTATTAATTTTCTAGGGCCTCTATTCAGTGGCCTAAACATAGGCTGTAGTGTCATGTGAGTCACTGCTGGCTGTCTACAGATGCTGCAATACAACAGAGCAGTTTCACAGAATCAGAGAACATCTGAGGTTGTAAGGAACCTCTTGACATCACAGAATCACAGAATGATTTGGGTTGGAAGGGACCTTAGAGATCATGTAGTTCCAATCACCCCACCATGGGCAGGGACACCTTCCACTAGACCAGGTTGCTCAAAGCCCCATTCGACCTGGCCTTGAACACTTCCGGAGAGGGAGCGTCCACAGCATCTCTGCACAACCTGTTCCAGTGTCTCACCACCCTCACAGTAAAGAATTTCTTCCTTATATCTAATCTAAATCTACCCTCTTTCAGTTTAAAACTGTTACCCTTCATCCTATCACTACACTCCCTGATAAAGAGTCCCTCCCCATCTTTCTGTAGGCCCCCTTTAGGTACTGGAAGGCCGCTATAAGGTCTCCCCGGAGCCTTCTCTTCTCTAGGCTGAACAACGCCATGTCATGGTTTTAACCCAGCTGGCAACCGAACATCACGCAGCTGCTCACTCACTCTTCCCCTCATGGGGAATGGGGGGAAAGAATTAGAGGGATAAAGGTAAGGAGACTCGTAGGGAGACTTATAATTTGAGATAAAAAGAGTTTAATAATTTAAATAAAGTAAAACAATAATAATATAGAAAAGACAAATGGGTAATGCACAATGTGATTTCTCACCACCCACTGACTGATACCCAGCCCATTCCCAGCTAGCGATCCCAGAGAAGCCAAGATCCCAAAACCTCCATCCTGGAAGTAAGAGAGTGCCCCCCTTCCCAGCCAATACTCCTCTATATACTGAGCATGATATAACATGATATGGAATATTTCATTGACCAATTTGGGTCCATTGCTCTGACTCTGCTCCCTTTCAGCGTTTTGTGTACCTGCATAACAGGACATGGGAAGTTGGAAAGTCCTTGACTTCTTAGCAACAACAGAAAGCATCAGTGTATTATCAACATTCTTCTCATACCAAATCCCATAATGAATCCAAAGCATAGCACTACAGCACTATTCTAGCTACTAAGAAGAAAAATTAACTCTATCTCAGCTGAAACCAGGACACCCCAACTCTCTCAGCCTGTCTTCATAAGGGAGGTGCTTCAGCCCCCTGATATCTTTGTGGCCTCCTCTGGAACCTGCACTAACAGGTCCATGTCTTTCCTATGCTGGGGGCCCCAGAGCTGAACACAGTACTGCAGATGGGGTCTCACGAGAGCAGAATAGATGGGGAGAATCACCTCCCTTGACCTGCTGGCCACACTTTTCTTGATGCAGCCTAGGATATGGTTGGCTTTCTTGGCTGCGAGTGTACATTGCTGGCTCATAGTCAGTTTTCCATCCACTAATACCTCCAAGGCTGCTCTCAATCTGCTCATCACTCAGCCTTGTGTATTTGTGCCTGGGATTGCCTTGACCCATGTGCAGGACCTTGCATTTGGCCTTGTTGCACTTTTCACACAGACCTACCTCTCAAACCTGTCAAGGTCCCTCTGGATGGCATCCCTTCTCTCCAGTGTGTCGACCGCACCACACGGCTTGGTGTAACTGGCAAACTTGCTGAGGGTGCACTCAATCCCACTGTCCATGTCACCAACAAAGATGTTAAATAGCACAGGTCCCAGTAGAGATCCCTGAGGAACACTACTTGTCACTGCTGTCCACTTGGAAATCAAGCCATTGACCACAACTCTTTGAGTGTGACCATCCAGCCAATTCCTTATCCACTGAGTGGTCCATCCATCAAACTCTTCGCTCTCCAATTTAGAGACAAGGATATCATGCAGGAAGGACAATGTCAAATACTTTGTACAATGTCATGTCCCGCTCAGATGTGGGAGACAAATGACCTAGATTCGTAAATCCCTGTGAAGGTTTGAACTCAGCCAGCAGCCAGATGCCACGTGGCTGGCCATTCGCCTCCCCCTCCCTACTCTGGTAAGATAGGGGAGGAACAAAAGAAGAGAATTCGTGGGTTGAATAAAAAGAAAGAATTTACTAAATATAACAAGAGAACAACCGTAACAATAGTAAATTCAAAAAGAAAACGGGTAAAATGCAGCAGTGGCTTACCGAGTGCGACAACCGCCCCCCCCCAGCAACAATACCACCCGATGAGCGGATGGCCGGCATGCGCAAGAGAGAGCAAGAGCAAGCGAGAGAGCCTGCCTACCTGGGCATGACATCACATGGTATGAAATACTCCAATGAAAATTAACTCCATCCTGGTCGAAACCAGGACAATCCCCAATGTAGTGAACAGTGGTGAGACAAGTCTCAAAGTTCATGCACAGACATTTATTATTTCCCACAATGTACTAATTTGATATATGATAATTGGCTAAGTATATAGCAAGTTATGGCAAGTGATATTCTATGCCTTGTGTTACATAATGGTAATAAGGGAAAAGGGGGAAAAGAAAAGAGAGAGAGAGAAGAGAAATAGAGATCACCGGTCCAGGTTCCTGCATTGGTCTCATCCAAGTTCATCAGAGATGCATCCATCTGCTTCTCTTCTTCATGTCTTTTTTCTTTTCTTTTTCTTTTCTTTTCTTTTCTTTTCTTTTCTTTTCTTTTCTTTTCTTTTCTTTTCTTTTCTTTTCTTTTCTTTTCTTTTCTTTTCTTTTCTTTTCTTTTCTTTTCTTTTCTTTTCTTTTCTTTTCTTTTCTTTTCTTTTCTTTTCTTTTCTTTTCTTTTCTTTTCTTTTCTTTTCTTTTCTTTTCTTTTCTTTTCTTTTCTTTTCTTTTCTCTCCTTGCCCCCCCCCTCAATTTATACACACTTTCCTTGGGTCCCTCCCCTAGGTCAACCTATCTATCTACATATCACAGGTATGGGGAGGGGTAAGGTGCTTAATGGGATGATGTAATTAGCATGATCTTGTTAATCTTCATTAGCATATTCAGGGATGTCAACTTTAATATTCATTTTGTGGATAATGAAGCAAAGGTTGTTCACTGGACAGATGGCCCTTGAAACTTTACAAGATGCACCAGAGCAGAACTGTCCTGTCTTCACAGGTCTCCCCCCTCCAGCTGCATCCTGTGCTATCCAGGCGGCCTTATCAGCTCCAAACTCCATACTATCCACCCTGTGACTATAGTTTCATTACTTGTGAGTGTCTGAGACATTCCTCAGCTCAGAGGGCCTCCACTCCCCCCATCCCTTAACTCCTTCTCAGGTTGTTTTTCTCTCAGGCCTGTTTCTCTCAGGCCCTGTTTCGGGGAGTTACAAGTCCTGGTGGTTTGACCTTGGCTAAATGCCAGGTACCCACCAAGTCGCTCTATCACTTCCCCCCCCTTCCCCCTTTTATCTCAACAGGGCAAAAAAGGGAAAGAAAATAAGATAGGAAAAAACCTAACTCTTGCGGGTAAAACAAAAGCAGTTTTAATATAAGCAAAGCGAATCCCTCTGGTCCTCTTATAGATAGGCATCACATTGGCCAATTTCCAATCTGTCAGGACCTCCCCGGTCAGCCAGGACTGCTGGTAAATGATGGAAAGTGGCTTGGCGAGCACCCCAGCCAGCTCCTTCAGCACCCTCAGGTGTATCCCATCCGGTCCCATAGACTTGTGTACGTCTATGTGATGCAGTAGGTCACTGACTGTCTCCTCCTGGAATATGGGGGGGTGTTCTCCTGTTCTCTGTCTTCTGGCTGAGGAGGCTGGATTCCCTCAGTACAACTAGTCTTGTTATTAAAGACTGAGGCAAAGAAGGAATTAAGCACCTCAGCCTTTTCCTCATCACTTGTTACCATGTTTCCTCCTGCGTCTAGCAGGGGATGGAGGCTCTCCGTGGTCTTTCTTTTGCTGTTGACATACTTATAGAAACATTTCTTGTTGCCCTTGATTGCTGAAGCCAGATTAATTTCCAGCTGGGCTTTAGACCTCCTGATTTCTGCCCTGCATAACCTCACAGCATCTTTGTAATCATTGTGAGTCACTATCCCCTTCTTCCAAAGGCCGTAAACTCTCCTTTTCTCCCTGAGTTGCAGCCAAAGCTCCCTGTTTAGCCAGGGTGGTCTTCTCTGTCGCCGGCTTCTCTTACAACACCTGGGGACTGCCTGCTCCTGAGCCATTAAGACTTCCTTCTTAAAGAGTGTCCAGTCTTCCTGGACCCCTATACCCTTCAGGACCCTCTCCCAAGGGATTCTGTCAAGCAGGTGACTAAACAAGACAAAGTCCACACTTTGGATGTCAGTTCTGCTGCCCCCTCTCCTGGCCTCTCTAAGAATAGAGAACTCTATTATTTCATGATCGCTGTGTACTAGTTGGCCTCCAACCGCCACATCATTCACCAGTCCTTCTCTGTTCACAAAGAGCAGGTCCAGCACAGCACCTTCTCTGGTTGGTTCACTCACCAGCTGTGTTAGGAAGTTGTCTCCCACACATTCCAGGAATCTCCAGGACTGGTCTCACTGTGCAGTGTTGTATTTCCAGCAGATGTCTGGAAAGTTAAAGCCTTCCACAAGAACAAGGGCAAGTGACCGTGAGATTTCTCCTAAGTACCTATAGAATATTTCATCCACCTCTGTGTCCTGGTTGGGTGGCCTATAGTAGACTCCTACTACAACATCTGCCCTGTTGGCCTTCCTCCTGATTCTAACACAAAGACATTCCACCCTGTCTTCACTGTACTTGTGCTCAAAGCAATCATAACAGTCCCTAACATACAGCACCACCCCACCAAATCTCCTTCCTTGTCTATCCCTTCTGAAGAGATGGTAGCTATCATTGGTGCACTCCAGTCATAGCAGACATCCCACTGTGTTTCTGTAATAGCCACTACATCATAATTTTCCTGCTGCATCGTGGCTTCAAGCTCCTCTTGTTTGTTACCCATGCTGTGTGCATTGGTATAGATGCACTTCAGATGGGCTGATGTCCCCAGCACCTTTTTGCATTTAGAGTTCCTAAGTCTGGCCTGACCTTTCTCAGGTGTTACCACAGTTACTGATCCATCCATATCCTTTGCATCTTTGTTGTGCTGCATGTCTCCATCCCTTGCCTCCACTGGGATAGCAGGGTGAGGGTTGTTGCTGGTACAACAGCCCACAAACTCTGGTGATCTACCATGAGGCTTATGTCTGGGAGTTCCAGTTTTGTCCCCTTCTGAAGTGCTAAGGCTTGGACAACTGGCCCAAGCCAGAGTTGACCTATAGATGAATCCTGTATATTTTATAACTGATAACCATTGTGCTAGTAGGTATTGTACTAAGTTATAACAACCCACTTATGCTGATGTAAAAAGTGCTAAAGCATTGAAATACTGCAGCCTGAACAACAGGCCCCAAGTTGAAGCTGCTAACTTAGCATGTAGTCATTAATAAAATATGTAAACTTGCTAGTGAAAGACAAAATATAATCAGTAGTGAGGAGAGAATGTATTCAACTTTCCTTTCGCAGCCTTGTTCAAGGCTGAGAACCCAAGTATTTGGCCTTGTTAGAAACTCCCTTGGTTCCCCCCCCGAGCCCTGGCCAAGCTTTGGGTGGAATCCAACAGGAGAATGAGACCAGAAATTTTCCGCTCAAAACAAAGGTGCCAGCTATTCTGGCTTGTTGATCTCTGGTATATAAGGCTGGGCCTGTTTGCAGCGACTTTGGATGCCTCACCTATGGGTGGACGCACCGCGTAGGATTTCCCACTTGCCGGGACAGGCTCTCCAAATCCTCGCTGTAACCGGGACTCCCCAGCGTCTGCGGATCTGGATGATGATGATAATATATGCAAGTGGTGATGTATTTCTCTTAATCACTATTCTCTTTCTCATACTCTGTATTTTCTTGTTTGTTGCTTTAAGTGAACTGTTCTGCTTCTTCTTACTACATGTTTTCTGTATTACGCTGTTACATTACTTGGTTATCACTAGTAAAGTACGCCTACTCTTTTCACTCTGGTGTCCGAGTTTAATTGGTATCCTTAATCAGCAAAACACCTTCCCCCTTCAAATCTAGTTTAAAGCTATCTCAATAAGAGTAGCTAATTCCTGCCCAAAGATACTTTTCCCCCTCTGGGACAGGTGCATCCCGTCTGATGCCAAAAGGTCTGGCGTCCTGTATACTAACCCATGATTGAAAAATCCAAAGCCCTGCTGACAACACCAGTCTCGGAGCCACAGGTTCATCTGTTGAGTTCTCCTGTAATCTTCTTCAACCATCCCAACAACTGAAGAGATGGAGGAGAACACAGTTTTTGCCCCCGACCCCTTAACCAGTTTCCCCAAGGCCTTGAAATCTCTCTTCATCGATTTAGGACTTCTGGTAATATCGTCGGTACCTACCTGAAAAACCAAGAGAGGGTAGTAGTCCTTGGGTCTCACTAGAGCAGGGAGTTTTGCCGTGAGGTCCTTTACCCGGGCCCCAGGAAGGCAGCAGACTTCCCTATGAAGTGGGTCCCATCTGCATATGGGGCCTTCGACACCCCTCAGAATGGTGTTACCCACTACAATGACTCTTCTGGGGTTCTTTTTAGAATTGTTTTTAATACCTGCTCTAGAGCGACTGGGCCTTGGTGGACCTTGATCTTCCTCCTTGTTTGACTCATTCTCTTCATCCTTTTCTACTTCATTCAAAAGTTCCAGGGCCTCATATTTATTGTGAAGGGGCACCATGGAAGGTGAGGGTGGTCGGGAGGCAGGAACCTGTTTTCAGTCTCCCCCATCTCTTAGGTCCCCTCCTTCTGCCTGGTAGCAGGAGGGTGAGGGATCACCTGTCTCTTTTGGAGCCTCCATTTGCTTCTTTTGCTTCTGGGGTGCTAAGTTGCTACTCCACCAATAAATCTCCCTTTCACACTCCCTAATACTTCTTAATGTTGTGACCTCTTCTATGAGTTCCGCCACCAGGCTCAGCAGGTCATCCAGCTGATCACAACACACACAGGTGTTGTCACTGCTGCCCTCTGACAGGATTGACAGGCTCAGGCACTCCCTGCAGGCTGGGACCTGGACCACTGCATGTTTGCATGGCAGCTCTGTCTGGGTTGTCACATTCTTCCTGGTGGTGGTTCTGACACGAGTGGAGACCATAGTTCCATCTACTTGGGGAGGACTATAAGATGACAACTAGTTCAGATGAGCTCTAGACCCAGGAGAGAGCCTAAGCCCTGTCCGCTCGCCCTGCCTGTGCGAACTGCCACGCAAACTGACTAGATCATCTTGTCCAACACCCTGTTCAAGCAGGGCCAGTTAAAGCAGGTTGCCCAGGACCACATCCAGTTGGATTTCGAATATCTCCACAGCTGGACACTCTACAACCTCTTCAGGAATTCTCTTCCAGTGTTTGACCATTCCCAAACAAAAAAAAAAAAAAAAAAAATTCTTGTTTTCAGACAGAATTTCATGTTTGTCAGTTTATGCCATTACCTCTTGTCCTGTTGGTGGGCACTAGTGAGGTGAGTCTGGCTCCCTCTTCTTCATTCCCTCCCATCATATATTTATAGATGTTGACAAGATCCCTTCCCCCTCCCTAAGTCTTCTGTTTCCAGGCTCAACAGTCCCAGCTACGTCAGCACCTCCTTGTATGAAAGGCACTCCAGTCCCTTAATCATCTTCTGGGCCCTGTGTTTCACTTGCTTCAGCAAGTCCTATGTTTCTTTTACTGGGGAGCCCAGAACTGGACACGGTACTCCAGATGTGGCTAGTGTAGAGACATTTCAGAGAGACACCCAAGCATGCTGATTCTCCAGAACAGACTTGAAAGATTTTCCCATAAGGTTTCCCATAAGCCTTTGGGTCATTTCTGCCAACCCATCCACATATCCTGGATACCTTAGGGCATGGAATCTTAGAACTGTTGAGGTTGGAAAAGACCTTTAAGATCATTGAGTCCAATCATTAACCTAACATTGTCAAGTCCACCACTAAATCATGTCCTTAAGTGCCACATTTACACATCTTTTAAGTACCTCCAGGGATGGTAACTCAACCACTTCCCTGGGCATCCTGTTCCAATTCTGGACAACCAGAATTGAATTCTTTCTGTGAATAATTTTTTCCTAATATCCAGTCTAAACCTCCCTTGGTGCAACTTGAGGCCATTTGCCTTGTTCTATCTCTTGTTACTTGGGAAAACAGACTGACCTTGCTACAACTTCCTTCCAGGTAGTTGTACAGAGTGATGAGATCTTCCCAGAGCCTCCTTTTCTCCAGGCTAAGCAACTCCAGTTCCCTCAGCCGCTCCTCATAAGACTTGTGCTCTAGAGCCTTCACTAGCTTCATTGGCCTTCTTTGGACATTCTCCAGCACCTCAACATCTTTCTTGTAGTGAGGGCCCAAATCTGAACACGGTATTCAACCTGTGGCCTCACCAGTTCCAAGTACAGGGGAACATTCACTTCCCTAGTCCTGCTGGTCACACTATTTCTGATACCATCCAGAATGCTGTTGGCCTTCTTGGCCACCTGGGCATACTGTCAGTTCATATTCAGCCTGCTGTTGACCAATAGCCCCATATCCTTTTCCCGGGGGCAACCTTCCAGCCACAAGCCTGTAGAGTTACATGGGGTTGTTATGACCCAAGTGTCATAACAACCCCAACACTTGGCCTTGTTGAACCTCACACAACTGGCCTCAGCCCATTGATCCAGCCTGTCCAGATTCCTCTGTAAGGCCTTTCTTCCCTCAAGCAGGTCAACACTCCTGCCCAACTTGGTGTCATATGCAAACTTACCAAGGGTGCACATGATCTCCTCATCCAGATTGTTGATAAAGATACTAAACACAATTTGCCCCAACACTGCATGATAATGGACAAGCCACAGGTCTGTACTTCCACACTGAGAAAACAATGTCAAATGCATACAGTTTATGACATGAGCTTCTGTAAAGTAACTTGAAGTTTTTTCATGAAAGATGGTAAAAATGCAAAAAACAGATTGTGCTGGGTTTGTGTGGTAGGGTTTTTGGTAGTGGGGGAGGGGGCTACAGTGGTGGTCCCTTGTGAGAACTTTCTTGAAGCTCCTCCGGCTCCAAGTCAGACCCACCTCTGGCCAAGATGAAGCCAATTAGTGATGGTGGACACAACTCTGTGATAACATATTTAAGAAGGGGAATCTGCGAGGAGGTTGGGGACTTGTGAGGAGGAGTTACAAGAAGCACACATGTGCAAACACCAAGGTCAGTGGAAAGAAAGAGGAGGAAGGGACGAAGGTGCTCCGGAGCATGGAGCTTCCCTGTATCCCATAGTGAGATGGCCGGGCTGTGCCCCCTACCACCCATGAGGGTCCATGGTGGAGTAGAAATCTGCCTGTGGCCTGTGGAGGACCCCACACTAGAGCAGGTGACTGCGCCCGAAGAAGACCAGGACTCTGTGGAAAGAAGAAGCCCCTGTTATAGTTCGGCACTGGGAGAACTGCAACAAGTAGGGGTGACCCATGCCGGAGCAGCCTGGGAACAGCTGCAGCCTGTGGGAAGAACTCACAACAGAGTTCATGGAGTACTGGAATTCTGATGATAATGAAATGAAAGATAACACTGCAAAGACAGGTGAAATTATACTAACAACATAGCTTTAAGGTAAGCCAAGAGTTATTTGGGAAAAAAAGAGCTCGTAAAAATATTGATTGATTTTCTAACGTATTTTAATACAGATCCTCTTCAGTCTCCCTTATATTCAGTTATGGCACTTTGGAAAGATGAGAAGATACATGAAGAAATGCGGTGCCATTGAAATAGAGCATCAGCAGAGTTAGAACAGTGATCAGGGACTTAAGTTTTAATCTGTGGGACTGATTGAGTCACCAATTATAGTATCATTAAGTGTAGGATGTGCTTCTAGAAGTACTGAAAATCCCCTCATGCTGGCTGTTGAAGAGACTTAGAAGTCTAGCAGTCACACTTGGCAATGCAATCTAAACATATATTGATGGACAAAAAAAAAAAATTATGATTTTGAAAGGGTGAAGTGCAATATATTACTAGCTACAATACATGAGCAGGCACATTTGTGTGAGTTTTGTGGTGCTCCTGAGATGTAGAATAAAAATGCATCTAACAAACGTAATAAGTATGTAGAAAAAATATTAAAGGAACATTATTTAACTTCTACTCAAGGTCATTCAAGGTATATGCTGAGGTATTCAGCTGTCTCAAAGACTTCTTTGAACCCAGACCTTTGATTATGCTATAAACACTTCTTTTACTATTAAAGTTATGTTAGAAAGTAGAAAATCTAATAAATGAATTTGTTTCTTCATTTAGAGTATTCTTCCCAGAGGGTCTGAGATTGAAGACAAATTGTGTGTTCTTTTGTCTCTATAATACACTTTCCACAAAAACAATACATGCAATACACACTGCAGCATCATTTCTGGGGTGTTTATATGTAATATATTATATTGTTGCCAAATAATGTCTTAACATTTTAAAAGGGTGTTTTTCAAGTTCTTTGAATTGCCGAATGTGTCTGAAGGACTGTTTGGGAAAACAGTCCCTCCTTCTCATGCCATGCAGCAATAAAATTCATTGTAGAAAAACAAACACTTTGATGTTTTAATGAAATGAGAATGCTGTGTAATCCACATGAGGAAGCAGTCTTCAAAACACATTCTGAATTATCCTATGTAACACTCATACAGTTGCATAGTCTATCATCAGAATTTATCTGGGAAAGACAAGAGCTGAAAATATTAAAATTTAAAAGGCACATTTGCAGAGAATATGTAATGAGTTCAAGAAAGATGATTGCAGTCAACTATTGTAAAGAACACGTGTAATAAAAAAATCAGAACATATTTCAGGAAGAGATAGAAACAGTAAAATCTTTATTAATACTCATAAAATCTAAGTGTCAGAAAGCAGCATAGAAATCAACGAGATTAAGCAAAAGTCAAAAGGCAGATATCAGGCATTTCAAATGCAGATACGATAGCATAAACAGAAGAATGTGCAGATTTTTAAAGCAAGCAAAGCAAGTGAAGCAATAGTACAGTGTGATTAGTTCTCTGGTTTAGGTTCACAAGGACAGGGAGAACAGAACTAAATACTGTTCTTCCCATGCATAAACTAAATAAGAACTTCTTACAGAGATTAACTTTTGGATAAGGAGTAGGGAGAACATGGAGGTAACTAATAAAAAGGCATATTTAAATAGAAAAAAATTAAATAAGTTTCTAAAATGAGGAGAAAGTTTCTACTGTAGACTGAATGTATTAAACTAGACCTTTAGTATGTCATTGTAGTTCCATTACTAACATTGGACCTAGGCCCTGGTATGGAAACAATGTGACTGGAGAAAAAAAGAAGCTCTTTCCCCACAAAGTGGTGTACACCACCTGTCATCCTGTCAGTACAGGTATAGAATGACAGTTCCCTCTCTTGTAAGTTCATATATGTAAAGACATATTGCCTATGTCTAAGGATCTATTTAAAAAAAAGCTTCATGTATCTTGAAAATAATATGGTAGCATTAAAAAGAAGATACTTTCCTTTGCATATGCAAAAATATTTCAGGCAGAATATTAAAAAACCGAACTCAATAAAAAATGATCAGGATGGTAATGTCAGGAAAATCAAATCCTTCCTCATCAAGAATCAACAAGAACAGACTAAGTAATATCACCGTTAAGTCTCTTTACCTAATGTAAAGCATAGAGAAACTCAGAATTTTCCCCCCAAAGAACGAAGATTTGACAAATGGAAGAATTTTAGAGGTTTGATGTTAATATATGTAAATATAAACTTATTATAAAGAACAATATATTAAAAAGAAAACAGCAAATTCATTAAAAGAATTAAAAAAAATGTTACAAAGCAGTATCAGCAAATAATAGTGCTTTTGACCAGGAAAGTATCCCAAGGGTTCTGCCTAGTCATAAATACTTCAGCTACTTTCAGTTTTGCATGATACTTGATATGGTAGAATGAGTGCATTGGCTGTATGCTGTTCGACACTAACACAGGCAATCTCCATATTACTCTGGAGGACTTGTCAGACCATATATACAAGGGTAAATTTTAAATATGGACAGGCAAGCTGGGCCCTCCATTTTACTATGGATATTTGTGCAAGTGATAAACTGGGTCAGATCCTGTTTCAAATTAAAGGATAAAAGTCTCTAGTGTTTAATAGACGTAACATTAGGTTTGCTGATCAGAAGAGACACAAAGATTAGCAGATGATTCTTTTTTGTAGAAATTATTGATAGACAGGTGCCATCTCTTGCACTGCTGGAAAATGGTGTTGCACAAATTCTCTGGTTCAGAGATTCACCACCAAAAACTGTTCTATGTCTATATTATATTAGAGATACAATACCAAGGAATGAAGGACATGATTCCTTCCAAAACATATTTCCAAATATATCAAGATAAATGGGTAAAGATGGCCTTCAGTTTTGCTTAGAAAGGGTACTGGAAAGTGAAGATGAGCTTGAATTTAATCCAGTACCATACTGGCAGCATTATAGGGAATGTTATTCAGTAGATAGGCATAAATTATATCTACTGGAAGGATGTGTAAGCAGTAAATTCACACTTGTAAATCACATCAGGATCTAACATTGTAGGACCAAAGTAAAATGTCGAGTTTCATTAAGTTCAGAGATGCAGAAGAAGGAAGTTAAAAAAGGTGTGCTCTGACCCAAACAGTATTTTGATTTTAACATATTCTGATTTTCTTTTTTCAGTGGGAGGTGAGCTCCCTAATTTCATAGGAAACTGAGATCTTGGGAAACAAACTGAGCATGTGGCTTGACTTGGTGTGAATGAAATACAATTCATCTAGCCATTTTTAGAGAATAAAATGCTCATTTCCAAACTCTTGGTCCATGGAGATAATCTTTAATAGAATGGAATTCCCTTACCTCTAAACCTCTCCTCACGTTAATAACGGCCAGTCATCAGCTTTCTCTTGGAGACTGAAATCAATAGAAAAAGCTCAGGCTTTAATGTATGACCTATAGGGGTAAAGGTTGCAGGCCTCTCCACTTTTTTTTTTTTTTTTTTTTGTGAATTTAATTTGTAATTGGAAGATAAATTCACTGATATGTTTTCTTTCATGCTTCTGCAGTGGCACAAAGCAACTTTGAAAAGATCTGCATTGACAGACATAAACTTAGTTTAAGTGGCAAGTTGTGGCAGGCTTGCAGCTGCTTTTGTACTGCTGAAGGACAGTGATAAATCTGACCCTGTGTTTCTAGTCATTGTGTCAGCCCCAGGAATTGTATAATAAAGCTGAAGAGTATATATTCAACTATACCACAACCTATGACATTGTGATAAATGTCAGAAATAAGAGAATCTGAAAAAAAAAAAAAATTAATCAAAGCAATGTAAAGCATAAAGAATTATTCTGTCCAGTTATTTTGAAACATACACAGGCTTTCCTCCTTTCTTTTCCAGCTCTATTAGCACAGCAACCTGATGAGTTTCTGTTTCTTCAGAAGAATGTAAGCTAGGTGGTACAAAAATATGCCCCCATGAAACTGGCAGTGGAACCAGTTCTTATCTCAATGCCTTTGACAGGAAAACTTATCAAGAAGTTGAGACAATTTTCCTATGAATCAATGCTACTTCATCAATAAATGGAGAAGGTGCTGCTCAATAGCAATTTGTAAAGTACCATTTTCATTATGATTCCTTAAACTAAGATAACATTTATAAGCATTGCATTAATAATGATTCCTAGAAGTAGGCTTCTGAATAAATTATCTCTATTATAACATATTGCCGAGAAAATTACTCTGAAATACTCAATAAATTATTTAGTGGCAACCTTTAACAATGTGGTTGAAGTGATGATTTTTAAACAGCTCTCAATCAGGAAAATTTCCTTTGCAAGAGGAAATGCCATGTTTTTCAAAGATCCAGCCTTTGCGTATAGATTTATGATGTATATTGTGGGTGTGCACAACACTTGTACACATTCAAAGCTGGAAAAATAAATGGTCTACCCAGGATAGCATGGCACCGTGCCTGCACCAGCTGAGACCAGATGCACTGCCACACTACTGCTGTATGAACAAGATTTTTCAAGCTCAAATAATGCCAGGTTGAACTAATATGTCTGCTATATAGAGCAAAAATATACTTTTTGTTAGACAGAAACCGTATCAGATATGCTACTACATATCTCTACTACTTTTTTTAAATTTAAAAACATACCCATTAATTAGTTTATGATTCAAAATCAATTAAAATCTTGTGGCCTTTTAAGAATTTTGACATCTGTGTCAGTCTTTATTTTGTCCCAAATGATCATAGAAATGGAATAAAACAGATGTTTAGACTTTCTGTCATTAACATTCATTGAAATTTTGTGCATAAACCATATCTGAGGAAATTAGGTTGTAATTTAGCTTCTCGCTAATTGTTATGATTACATAAACTATAGACAGGTCAGGCTAACAGCACATGTAACTCATCAGTGTGACTACTGTGACAACAGAGGTAGTAGCTAGTCACCTTACCCTCTTTTAAAACTAATTTGCATGCAGTAATTCAATTTGTTTCAATGAATGACTGCTATTAACGTGCCAAGAATTCTGATTTGTAAGTTTTTCATTCAACTGTTGATGCTTTTTAAAGGTTCTGTGGCCAATTGCTTTTTGGGCACTTGGGCATGAATAACACTTTACAGCACTGCTGCCTTGTCAATACTGCTTAAATTACTCTACATCAGGGAAGAAACAGAAAAAGGAGCACAGGGGAAATCCTTCAATGCAAGAGACAATAAACCTGTCTGCAGAGACATTAGAACTGTCTTTGCCCTCTCTTTAGACTATAGACTACTCTAAAAGCAGGGAGAAATAATATGAGGACAATAAAAATGAAAAATCAGATTAATACCACTTGGGACTACAAACAGTAAAATAAATTGGTGCCCTCTTTTGCCAGTACCACAGGAATTAGTTAAGTGAGCACTTCCAGATTATAACATGCTTGATTTCCTGTAAAGGTCATTAGGTTTGGCATAATCATAACAGCTCCCCATTAAATTAATGATGAACATTTCCATTCTAAACCAAATTTTCATTAAGTTTTGTTTCTTGAATGATATAAAGTAACACTATGTTAAATTCATCATGTTAAGTGATTTCATATTATTTTGTGGTTTTTTACTAGAACTTTATTTTATATATAGACATTATGCATTATGTATAGCCATTTATATTATGTATATGTGAATCCATATAGAATATTTATATACTAGGTGAATTCAAGCTGCAACCAAAGATCTAGTTTAAGAATTTTCTTCTATTCAGTATATATATTTTCTTTGAGGAAATTTTTATATTTATTTACATTTTAAAAACTTAGAGTTAATGAAATAGCTATGTGGGAGACTCAGATGAAAAGACTGATGATTATATAGTTGTTACTGCTTGATAGTCCAGGTGGTACTATTAATTATTACTAATCATCTATATAGTACTATGAACATAAGTGCCATTGTATGAAAGATAAATTGTCTGTGCTGTGGAGATCATAATAACAAGCTATACAAAAGAAACAAAGAGAAAGCATGGGACACATGGGAAGCTATAGAGAGAGAATAGTGATAAGATGAGTAATATAGAGAAGATTGCCTAAAAAAACGAGTTCTCCGAAAGGGTTTAAAGGAAGAGATAAAGGTATATGGTCTGTTCACAGGGCTGCCAGTCTGTTCACAGGGCTGCCAGAGACCTCTTGGGTCAGCTCCCTGCAGACATATCAAACATGATATCACTTTCATAAACTCTCCAAGTTCTGTCTTTAAAGCATTTGGGGGTGAATTGCCCTCAGTACTTGTGCCTGGAAGACTGACCCAGAACTGTGCTCTGAGAGTTAGAACCCATCTTCTCTTCCAGTTTCCACTTACTCATAGCCAGTTGATAGCCACCTGTTCCCATGTCAGCCTGATCTTTTATCTTAAGAAGTAGTTCTCCCTCACATGCTTGCCCCCATGACATACTCATATAGAGTGACAATATCTTCCCTCATGTTTCATTTTGCTGGATTAATCTCTTTCCCTGAGAGATATGCTCTTCATTACCCTGAAAAACCCTACATCCCTTCTCTCCAGCTGTTGTGAATTCAGTTCATCTTTCCTTAATATGTTGACCAAAATGGAACATGATATTAGAATTGAGATCTCACCAGGGCCTTTAAAATGACAGAGACATTTCACCCTGTCAGTTCAGCTCCTGGGAGCACCTCTCCAGATATACTATAGAATCGCCACTGAATTTTCATGGTCATTTCTCTGTGATAGGAGATAGCAATACTGTAATCCTGTCACTAGCTAGTACAACTAGGTAGTCATTTCCCAGACAAAGTATGTCCTAGCAGATATTCTTCTTGTTACTCCATACATTAGGATGCTTCAGCAAGTGGACAAAATTAGCCTACAAGAATGCTTGTCAGATGCCAGCAATGCTATAGTTCCCAAAAAGGCCCTAAGATCTGATTGACTCCTCTACATACTGCACACAACTGAAAGAAGATGGATGATTCTGTTATCTCATCCAAAAGCATCATCACCAAAGGGCGGTAGGAACTCAGAACTAAATAGAAGAATCATCATATGCAAATTTCTGTTAGCATGATACCATATTGATCTGGTTTTCCTGACTTGTTAGTGTCGAGATTTTATTGTTTGCTAGAGTTCAAACATTGCTTACACCAACATGAATCCTTCCTTTCCATTGCAGGATCCTATTTCCTCTCTTCTTTCTTAAGGAAATGTTTATTTCCTCTATTGGGCTTGCATCCCTTCTTTACAAAGTTGTTGCTCTTATTAAAGAAACAGGCTCTCACATCCCTTATCCACTTCACTTCAATAACCAGTTTCCCTCAGTGTATCTAATCATCTTTTAATATTAATATTGAATCTTAGTTACTCACTTGCTCCTCTGAGTCTTTCATTTGATTTGTACTCAAATCCAAATCTCATTGTAGGTGCTTTTAGCAGTCACAGCTTTATCACAGTAAAACTTTTATTAGATTTTCACACTGGTTCTTTCCACTGTTAGGTTCTCAGATTTTAAGCCTATTACCTAATTCAGTTCTGCTGCCTCATTCAAGGGTAGCAATTAACTGCTTCCTGCACTCCCTCACACACTTAACTGCTTCTGTGCTACCCTCAGCACAGGATCCCTAACAGTCTCTATAAGTTGTGGACTACAAACACACTATCCTTACGAAACACAACAAAGTCCTTGGGTCTCACCCTTACAATGGAAGACACAGCAAGAGACTGGGCACAGTCAAAGTCAAAGGAATCTACAAAATTCACCACAGTTTCATGTCCATACATCAAATTGTCAATGACATTGTCATCTATAAGAAATAAAGAAATGAAAGAAGATTGAGAAGTGAAATTCTGTGTGTCTACAGAAGACATATCTAAAAGAACACGTAGAGAAATGAAATTGGAAACAATTTGATGATCCCACACAGACTGTGGTTTTTTCACATAAAATTCAAATTGTCATAAGTAAAATGATATGGAGTATGTCTGTTTATGACTGTCAGTGATGTCTCATTTATCACCTTGTTTAGGTTACCATTACATACATATTTAAGAGTTGCTTACATGTGTAAATATGGAATGCCTCCATAAATAAATTGTTAACCCTCTAATGAGGTCTTGATTTAGGCAGAACATTGCAGGAATTCTTCCAATCAGCCTCAGAGTTGTAAGACACATTTACAGTTATTTATACAGCTGCATCTCTGGTGTATCGGAGCATTTCTCAAACATTAATGAACTAACCTTTTGCTACTTCACTGTAAAGACTCTCAGGTCTCACCCCTGTGCCTTAAACACAAAGCCTTCCATAAATCAGGTTGGATTATGAAGAGCTCTCTCAGGCCTTTGATTACAATTCAAACTAAAAGGGTCATTTAAAAAGCATAAAAAATATCAGTTAATTTCAATGTTTGATTCTTGGCTTTCTTGTTTCAGTTAAGGTCAAAACCAGTAGCACCAAATTCCTGAAAGAAACATCATGACTTTATTCACCATTTGGTTAAATAAGTTCCTGACATGCTACTTATACAGCATTCAGTGTTTCCTATTAGAAAAAAGTTAGTGGTATATGCACATACTGTTACTGACTTTAAGGGCTAGCCCTTGTTATTAGATTTATCTGTGACTTCCACTGTGCCATCCAAGGGTTATAGCTCTATCTTTCAGAGATTTCTAACAGCTGTCTTTGAGACCTGTGCAGTAAGATGCACTAAATTTCTGCTTTACAAACAGAACAATGCTAACTATTGGCTCAGAAAAACCGGCATTGATTTTAAAGTTTGAAACTTACTTAGTTTTTCCTTACAAAGCATAAACTTATGTGTGTATATATATATCTTTATACACCTACTCTTTTATCTAGATCATACTGCCACCACTCTAGACATTAGAGAAATTCAAGTAGGCTTCCCTCTAAGGACCATTCAAGGGACACTACTAGGGAACTTGGTCCCTGAGGAATGCCTTAGTTTATCAGTTCTTGGTTATCTTTAAGGGAAGAGATTTATCCTTCCAGAGACTTTGGGAAGGCAAGCTGACAGTTTAGGCCACTATATATGGAAATTTGATCTGCTTTTCATTTGTTTATTTTACCTTATCATTGGTACTTCTTTAATAAGTAGCTTGTGTTTGATCCTTACTAAGACAAGCAGTGGCTAAAATACAACACTCTATGAAGATTATGCTTTCATTCATTTATGAAAATCAGGCTTTGTTTGGTTCTGCGTTCATGGTGCTAAGATAAATGTAGAGATTATGTTGTCTCTGCTTCTTTCACAGGGTAAGATGTCAGGTATTAGGATGGATCCCTGGCAATAATCTTTTTTGTAGCTAATATTAGCTGTTATGCAGAGTAGTCCCAGGAAGTAGCAATACAACTGTTAAAGCAAATCAACAGGCTTTTAGTTTTATGACCCAGAAATTTACAAACTTCTAAACTTTTTGTGTGTTTTAGCATTTGTGAAAATGTTAGTGAAATTTTCCTAGGCGGTTTGTCATGGAAGAGAAATGTCATAAATAGTACAGGTAAAACATCACCAATAATGACCTAAGAACTTGGTATAGCTTGGCCCTTGTGTTTGAGTGCCTTTCTGGTCTAGCAGCTAGTGATCTGTGTTTTCCACAGAAAGCAGGGGAGATGTTGCCACTGTGAATAACATGGCTGTGAATGAATGCTAGTGAAATCTTTATCACATCAGCTTGTATTTTCTTTCTCTTTG
This sequence comes from Strix uralensis, assembly GCF_047716275.1. NCBI lineage: Eukaryota > Metazoa > Chordata > Aves > Strigiformes > Strigidae > Strix > Strix uralensis. The sequence goes on along the minus strand of NC_133976.1, from coordinate 31,615,770 downwards.
TTTTGAAATACATAATTACATTTGGGTGGATGCATATAGTCATGAAATTTTAAAACCTTATAAGAAATGTTTACAATCTCAATAAAGGCAAAAAGTGTCATATTAATTAAATTTCTTGTTGCTATGTGACAAAAACGTTACTGACTATTTTTATCTTGGTGCTAATATATAGTGTTGTGGCATTACAATGGCTTGCATATAGCTATCAGGTATTAATTGCCATCTGTGAAAAAGTGATTTTATTCTGTAGAAAAAACAGTCAGTGTATCATGTCACACTGTTTTCATTTCTGAAATACATTGTTGCCACCAACTTCCAGGCTGAAGTAGAAGTTCAGTAGGAATTTTCTGTACCTCTAAGGAAGAGATGACCTTGCATTGTTCGACATCAAGTTATTAGGATTCAGCTATCCAGATGAACTGGAGATTTCAGTCTGGAGACATATTCAGGATTAATCATACAAAATATATTGGTATTACAAGAAACTAACACCAGTATGACTTTGTAACTCAAAAATGAGTGCACAGTCCATGAACTTCATAGCCAGGCAAGGTGCTATACGATCATAATAAAAAAGTAATTACTTCTTCTAGAAATGGTGTGCTGCTATACATTTTTATAGTAGGATTTTAAGGGAAAAAAATACTGTATCTATTATGCAGTACCATTCAGTATAAAAATGACTCTCAAAATTTATAGTTGTATTTTATCATCAATAGTTAAATATGAAACAAATTAATATATTTTTCCTCTGTAGAAATAGAACACAGTGTTTTCCTTCACTTACTCTTTCCTCACCATAATTTTTCACATAAAAGCTGCCATTTTTAAATCAAGCTCTGTAATAGAATGTCTTTACATTTGACATAAATCTGCTTTTCAACTATTTCACACTTTTTTTTTTTTTTTGAAAAAAGGACAAAGCAGGTTAAAGCTCAACTGACATGAATTAATTCTATCATTGTAACTTAAAAAATCTTCACATGTTATTTTGATAACACAGGTAGCATTTTGCATTATAGTACTGTGTTCTTCATGGACATAATACTTAAGCAAGGTTTTAGAGAAATCTGAACTTCACCTTGAGGTCTGTGTTTGCCCAAATCACTATATTAGACAGGGATGCTATCCAGTGTTTTCAGTAACTCCAGTCAAAGCAGCTGTGTGTGAAATGTCAAATTGCTTTGTGCATGCACAGATTAACAGAACATGTATGATTCATCTGCGCACAGGCAGTAACCCTTTGTGGTGGGTTGACCCTGGCTGGACACCAGGTGCCCACCAAAGCCACTCTATCACTCCCCTCTGCTGGACAAGGGAGAGAAAATATAACAAAAGGCTTGTGGGTGGAGGTAAGGACAGGGGGAGATCATTCATCAATTACCATCATGGGCAAACCAGACTTGACTCGGGAAAAAAAATTAATTTAATTTATTACCAATCAAATCAGAGTAGGATAATGAGAAATAAAACCCAAAGCTTAAAAGCACCTTCCTCCCACCTCTCCCTTCTTCCCAGGCTTAACTTTGCTCCCAGGTTCTCTACCTCCTCCCCCTGAGCAGCGCAGGGGAACAGGGAATGGGGGTTGCAGTCAGTTCATCACATGCTGTTTCTTCTGCTCCTTCCTCCTCAGGGGGACTCGTCACACTCTTCCCCTGCTCCAGCGTGGGATACCTCACATGGGAGACAGTTCTCCATGAACTTCCCCAACAGGAATCCTTCCCATGGGATGATGTTCTTCCTTAACTGCTCCAGCATGGATCCCTTCCATGGGGTGCAGTCCTTCAGGCACAGACTGCCCCAGTGTGGGTCCCCCACGGGATCACAAGTCCTGCCAGCAAACCTGCTCCAGCGTGGGCTCCTCTCTCCACGGGGCCACAGGTCCTGCCAGGAGCTTGCTCCATCAAGGGCTTCCCACGGGGTCACAGCCTCCTTCAGGCATCCACCTGCTCTGGCATGGGGTCCTCCATGGGCTGCAGGTGGAGATCTGCTCCACCATGGGCCTCCATGGGCTGCAGGGCACAGCTGCCTCACCATGGGCTGCATCACGGGCTGCAGGGGAATCTCTGCTCTGGTGCCTTGAGCACCTCCTCCACCTCCTTCTTCACTGACCTTGTCTGGAGAGTTGTTTCTCTCACATAGTCTCAGTCCTCTCTCCTAGCTGCAGCTGCCGTTGTGCAGCAATTTTCACCCTTTCTTAAATATGTTATGGCAGAGGCGCTACCACCATCACTGATGGGCTCGGCCTTAGCCAGCAATGGGTCTGTCTTGGCACCAGCTGGCCTTGGCTCCATCCGGCATAGGGGAAGCTTCTAGCAGCTTCTCAAAGAAGCCACCCCTGTAGCCCTCCTGCTACCCAAACCTTGCCACATAAACACAATACACCCTTCTTTGTGTATTTCTCATGTTGGACAAAGGCCCTGGGTTTAGCTATATAGGACAGGAAATACCATACCATACCATCCAGGATATTTATCAATCATAGCACCAGATGGGAATCTTGGGGATCTAGAACATCAGATTTTACCTATTAGTAGAGAGTATCAGACTCAGTACCATAAAATGTCACACTGAAATTCAGGACCTTTCATTCAACTTAACCCATTTCTCATTCTCAGATTTCTCCCTCCCTCAATACATTTTTCAGATTTTGATGAAGGAACTTTATTGGGGGGAAAAAAGTGGCAAAAATGAATCTGAGACCAATTAGCAGGTTCTGTAATTTGCTGACCTAAAAGCAATTTTTATTTTTGATCATACACTTGCACTTCGGTGAGGTTCCTTGACATTTTGCCCTAAATAAGGAAATTCTACTTTTAAGGGTTAAATTTCTGACTTTTTTTGCAGTGTCCTGTGAAAATCATTGAATTTGAGTCACCTTCTGTCAAATCTTTAATATATATATTTGAAATTTGGGACATTAAGTTTTGCACATTTTTACACAAGCAGATATTAAATATTGAGTCCTATGAATGTAGGAACCTAACATTAACATCTTATACTTCTTACTATTTTCTATTAGATGTGATAGTTATTTTTCAGTAAAGAAATGTGTTGATTCAAAATTCCCATCTTCCTCTAAATGATTTTTCTTCTAAAGGAGATGCCCATTTTGAATCACACCCTTCCATCATCCCTCACTTCCTTGTTACTGTAAAACAAAAATAATACAAGTCTGGGGAACAAACCATACAAGAATCCTTTGCACCACAGTCCTTCCAAGGAACACTAGAGAGAGACCAAAGAAATTTTGACAAGACTATATTCCAGGCTGCTTGATCTCTCAATTCAAGCAAACAAATATATGGGCCATTTCTAAACAAAACAGTAGTCCAACTTTTTCCACCTCTATTTAGGACTGCACTGTGGACCTATTTGTATGGAGGGGTGCAGTCTGATTCAAGATAACCCAGTAAACTTCCCACAAAACCGCTCTATGGAAAGGTCCGCATTTGTTGGACATGAGCCAGCCCAGGCTTACAGTAGTGCAGCTACATGACCACAGCCAATATCTCTCCTCAGAACAATGTTTTCCTTATTCACTTAAGAGCCTTCTCAGGAAGAACAGATCTCTCTCAATCGTTCCAATAACTATGTATGTTCAAATTCATTTGTGGAGTAATATTTTTCCTTGTGAAATTCCATTTTACAATAATGTCATTACTGACATTAAGAAAACATTCCTTCCCTAGGAATTATTGCTCAGCTGATGTAAATGGAATTACTCCAATGAGTCCAAAAAACTGCATCAGTTTACAACAGTAATACTCTGCCTGGTGTCGTCAGCCACTTTTGTCCACTTCGTTTCTACTTTATTTGCATGCCTTTGTCCATGCTTCTAATTGTAACTAATCAATGTGTCTTCATTATTTCTCCAGATAGTTCAAACCGTAAATTTCACTGGTCCCAAAACCTATCTTTTAACTACAACTTGGTTGTATTCCTCTTTATTTTTAACCTATGCCTTTCAGTCTGATCATAATAATTCTTAAACTTACAATTATGATTTTTATACCATGATGTTTTGTGTAACATTTTGGTTTGGTCTGATCTAGAGACAACAAACATAGTTTCCAGCCAATGAAAAAATATTTTTATTGGTATCCCTTGTGTTGAATTATTTAATAAAAATGAAGTTTTTATTATAATCTTTCAAGAATTATTCTCATTTTTTCTTGTGTCCCTGCAAGGGTTTGTACAAATCAGACCCCGTAGAGTTTGTAACATTATTTGGAGTGGACAATGGCTAACATCTGCATTTTTACCTCATTTTCACTGAGAAATATCTTTAATCTCTCAGAAACAAATTGTAGATCATTAACCATAAAACTGACTCTTCAGAAAAGCCATGCACTTTCAAAGTCAAGCTGCTAAAATGTCTTATCAGACATATATCAGGCACATATATGATTCCTGTCCAAATCATCTAGTAATAATTATGCTAAGTACATTGCTGGTCCTCCTCCACAAGGCTTCAAAGCCTTCTCCCATGAACCCCATGGTGACAGTCTGGACCTTTCTCCTGTTGGTACCAAAGAACAAGGCCCTGTTACCTAATTCCTTGTGGGACAGAACCAGAACATTTTACTTCCTCAATTGTTTAGACATAAATTTATTACAAAGATAACTGAACAAATTAAGGGATATCACGCTATCTAAAAATCCAAGGAAATTTAATGTAGTCTGAGCTTTGCCCCAATATGCCCTGATCCTCCTAGAGCTCTATGATGGGTACAGCCTACTTCCCTAAACAATATAAAGTTTCCATCCCCACCATCTCTTGTAAACTAAAGCAGCTTGCAATACAATTAGAAAGATGAAGCCCATTACATAAGATAGCAAACCTGGACAAATTTATCAAATTGGCACTATTTCTACTTTGTTTCAGTACAATAGTCCTGCATCTGTTCATTGCTTGTGTAGTGAAAAAATGACTATGTTTTCTTGAATGCTTTTCTCTAGAGATCCATAATGCTCAGACCACACTTTTTGCTTGGAGGACTTTCCATCAAATCAATTCCATCTTCATCGTTAGTGATTTTCTTGTTGCATCATCAGATCCAATTAAACAAATCATGCCTTTTCAATTAACTACAATTACCTTAATTAGATGAGAATAACAACAAGAAGAAAAGGAAAACAACTTTCAAAGTTAATTAAGTTAGTGTCTCCTTATTTATAGACTGCTATCAGGCCACTGTATGTTTTAGTCCAGTTTCCAGCTTCAGCACAAGCCAACCTCAAAGAACCTTAGAACAGCAGCAATATACAGTCAGCTCAATTCAGAGAGAGAAATCATGGGTTTTATTAAACTTAGAGATCAAACAGTGTAACCTGACAGGTAGATGTAAAGCAAGTAACTTTCCCTACCCAGCCAGTGGCAAGTACTCAACCCCAGAGCTATGGTCTAGTCTCTAGAACCTGCTATTTATCCCTTTGGCAAAGATGAATAGCATACCCAGGAGGATGCCTCGTTCCATTTTAGGCTCAGGTTAAAGTAATTTAAATCCTTTACAACTATGAGAATAAAACTTATCTTAAATGAAAGCAGAGAAGGCAGTCATACTCAAACCCTCCCAAATCTTGTCTGTTTAGTCCGAGATTATAGCTTACATTACACAACTCTTCCATCAAATTCACTCTATGAAAGTGTCCCTTCCTTCCCACTATTTATTTTCTTTCTACAGCATGCATGACTGTCTCATTCATATCACAACATTCTTTTGTGTAAACTACTGCAATATTCTCAGCTGTCTTTTCTTTCTGCTTTCTAAACACGTAAAGAACTGTTTTGGCTTCTCTTGACCACAGCTTCCCATGGAATGTATAATCTGTCTTCTACTGAATTGCCTAGATCAAGTTCCCTGGAGCAAAAATTACTTCCTAAACCTCTACCAGGAATACTCTAGATGACTCCTGTGTTTCGTCATGATAAAAATTTTTAGCAAAGAGAAAATTTTTCACAGTAAAAGACAGAATTTTTCTTGGATATCAATCCAAAATCTTAAACATGGTCCAAATTTAACCTATTATCCAAAACTGTAGTTTTCTTCTCATGGTAAGGTTTCTTTGTTCACATCAGATCAAAATTAAAACAAGGCAATTTGATGGAAAAAAAAAAAAAAAAAAAAAAAGGCAAATGAAATTTTAATAAAACAGCTTTTCCCTGAAAAAAAAATAAAAGAAAAATAAAAAAAAAAGTGCAAGCCAATGGTATTTACCAATGATAATTACAAAAAATACTGTGGTCATATATACAGTACACAAATTCATACAAGATAAAATAAATTCAGGCTTTCCAACCCCTCTCTTGTAGAAACTGAGATGTCAAGAAAAAATTCTGTATGTGAATTTTTACCACTAAGAAGACACTTCTCTGCAGTTTGAGATAGCAGTAAGATGGGTGTAAATTTATATGAAAATTGAAAAGTTCTTTGATGCTGATGAAAATGATTCAGAAGAAAGAAACTGTAACAAAGAGACAGACAAGTGCAGCTAATATAAAGGAAAACATTCACTGTTCTTTAAAAGATAGGAAGTATACATTAAATGAGAAATCTGGATTCTCTGAACAAGTCAAATATCTCTAACACAAGTTAACATGTTAAAAAGAGGAGATTAAGTAAGCACAAATTGGTGTTTTGTGTAAAATTTGAGACTTCTATGCATTGCTATAAATTGGTATTTTACGAGTTTAATCTTTGTTTTAAATATAGAATTGGACTCTCTTTTCCTTTTATAGGTTTTATATTACTGTAAACTCACTGAGATGATGGAAAAGAATGGGTACTCTGGAAAACCTGGTAGTTCTTCATTTAACAAATTTAGATAACTGGATGAGGAATTGGACATAATTTTTATATTAACACATATTTTTAGGAGTAATTTCCACAGAATGAAAATAATTTCATTTATACTCAGTCCTAAAGCTAGTTTGTTCCAGGTTTTGCATCCAACATTATGTATGTTGTTTGGGGTTTGCTACTTATATGTCAGTTTACAGGAAAAGAAAGCACAGTTTATATTTTCTTAAATGGCCAATGATTTCTATGGTATATTTTTAATTCATCAAGAGTTAATAAATCCCACGTCTTCATCACTGTCTTGGAGCACTAGTGTTTCTTGTGAATAAACTCTACATTCACTGACTGTGGGTTGATACATTTGAAGGGCAGTTCTGAAGTGCATGGACTACATTCCTTTTCAGTGGTTACTAAACTGGAAGCTCTGCTCCTGAAATACATTAAATACATTCAAACTCCCAATGGAAAAATAAGTATCCAAAATAAAAAATTATTGTCTTCAGACAGCTTTGGTTGAGAGACAAGGTGTGTTGGTTTTGGCTGGGATAGAGTTGATTTTCTTCACAGTAGCTATTAGGGGGCTGGTTTGGATTTCTGCTGAAAACAGCGTTGATAATACAGGGATGTTTTAGTTATTGCTGAGCAGGGCTTACACAGAGTCAAGGCCTTTTCTGCCTCTCACCCCACCACACCAGCAAGTAGGCTGGGGGTGCACAAGGAACTGGGAGGGGACACAGCCGGGACAGCTGACCCCAACTGACCAAAGGGATATTCCTTACCATATGGCGTCACGCTCAGCGTGTAAAGCTGGGGGAGGAAGAAGGAAGGGGGAGACTTTCAGAGTGATAGCATTTCTCTTCCCAAGCAACCATTATGCGTGATGGAGCCCTGCTTTCCTGGAGATGGTTGAACACCTGCCTGTCCATGGGAAGTGCTGAATGAATTCCTTGTTTCGCTTTGCTTGTGCACGTGGCTTTTGTTTTACCTATTAGGCTGTCTTCATCTTAACCCACAGAGCTTTCTCACTTTTACCCTTATGACTTCTCCCCCATTCCACCAGGGCGGAGTGAGTGACTGGGTGGGGCTGAGGTGCCTTCCGGGGTTAAACCACAACACAAGGTGACAAAAAATATGGCATACATGCAATGGGATGATCATTTCATGAGACCAATCTAAACCTGGGCTGGAGCACAACCCCCAAATCAGATGTGAAGCAAATGTAAGAGGTGGGTCTCAACAGCAACAAATTCAATGTATACATCTAGTGAACTGCACTAGATCACTAGCTAATGGAGACATAGCCCAAGTTATGGAATATTGGCACTGATGAATTGGATATGGGATTGTCTCTTTCCCACAGTAAGCTAAATAAAGAATGGGAAGTGATGTGAAATGTAATCCAAACTAATACACTAAACCCATATTGCTGTGACAACAATGAGGCATACTGACATTTGTACATGTCCATCTTCTTTTAGACTATCTATTTCTCATGTGTAGCCTTTGTCTCCTTTCTTTCCTGGAGAACATAAGCAATTTCTTTGCCAGCACTGAAACTATCTGAAGTCAAACTAATAGTGTTTCACCCAGGATCATGTCCTTACAACATGTTCCATTAGCCAGTATTGGGACAATTTTATAGCACAGCTGGCAGGATAATAAAGCTGCAGAATTCTCAAAAGATTAATTTGTTACAGCTGAAATTAAAACAATTAGCTTCATACTACTACCACCCCAACTAGTATGCTGCAAGCATGTTATTTCTCTCCATCAAACATAATTCTTGACAAAAAAGTGGATACAAGAGTGAAAATATATGGATGCCTTTATGAACAGTAATAAGTGGGGACAAAGCCTATGAAAAATACATTCTGTGTTCCTGAAATACTTCCTTCATTCATGTGTGTAGAGAAGCATTGCCTGCCTTTCATTTTAAACATTTATAGCTCACTACCAACTTATAGCAATTTATAGCCCAATACCAAGGAACAATTTTTTTAATAACTCAAATTAAATACAGTTATGTTCAGGAATTTCTTCCATATTAGTGCATGCTTTATTTGTAGGCATTGCTTGTAGAATGGGAAGAGGAGGATGAAAATCAGTTCCTAGCCTGATTTGAAGTAATTTGAAGCAATTTTAAAAAGCCCGTTCTTTGTAACTTTCTTCGAGCTAGCTTATTGGAATCACTTTTATGCGCTTATAATTCATTGAAGGAAGAAACTTTATTAACTTTCAGCCAATTTTTACTTTTCTATGCAGCTAGAACTCCTTACAAGAATGGCTAGGAACTGATTTAGCAACTCAGTACTCCCAAACATAAATATAGGTAAAAAGAAGATTTGGGGGAAAAAAAATGAAAAATTGATTTAGATACCTGTATTTTAGTGAAGGGAAGGAAAGGATTTCTAGATAATTTCTGACCTACAAGGGTGAGCACTAAAACCGATTTAGTTTGCAAAGGTTTTTTACTATTATTTTTTCCTCAGCTCAGGTTACTGTTAAACACGACAATAAAATTTATTCCCAAATCTCTGCCATCAACATTCAACGCTGAATTGTTCTTCATTTTTATTCTAGTTTTTGGCTTCATCTGAGCAAAGAGGAGTAAAATCTGCCAAATTTTATGTTGATATTGGATGGAAGGCAGATGTTAATGAGAAACTAAGTTGAGACTTCAAGATTTATTTCAAAGGAGAATAAATTTCATTTTCATTGTTTCCCCAGAGTAATGGTGCACTGCAAGAGTTCAATCTATAATGTTTCCCTTTCTATTTTATAAAATAGAGCTCTTGATGGTGATACTTTAATATAGAATTTTTAAATATACCTTAGTGATGACTTGTACCATGAAAAAATGAGTAAAGAAATTTGGACTAAGATACATATCAAGTATATGTGCATGTTTATCTGACAGCATAGCTTATGACAGAGCTGTAGAAGTGAACTTCCTTCTCCAAGTTTCTTTTCAGCCTCTGACAAAAGGCAGTGTACCACATTGGCTGGTTGGTTGGTTTTCTCCAAATATACTGCTTCCACAGATCTATTTTGTGATACTGCATGCCTTACGCTGCATCAGTGGAACCTATTTTAAATCTACTGAAGGAGCTCAGAATCAAACTTTCTCTTCCGTTACCCAATAAGCAACAGTCTAAAATCCCCTGACCTATGAATGTTACTTCCATAACATCTAAGTTCTCAGACTAGCAGGCACCATAAAACAAATGCTCACTCCCCAAGTGCCCAATCAGCCCAAGCTGATTCCAAAATTAGAGGTCAAAAACCCTTAATAATTTTTTTTTGTCTATCAAAGTAGAGGAACTCACGTGGTGAGGCAAGCATTCAAACAAAACAAACAAGGAAAAATAGTTAAAATCCACAGCCATGCAAAAGACTTATCTGCACTTTGTATAGTACAAGTTTTGCTATTATTATTACTATATTGGCTATTATATAGCTATATTAGCTATTATATACTTATTGTTATATTACACTTTGTATAGGTTTAAGTTTTCACATCCATTTAATTTGACAGGAACAAACAGCTCAAAAAGAGGGAGGCACTATGATTTCAGATTAGAACATACATACATAAATGCAAACATGCATCCCTCAGAGCTAATTAGCAGCGTGACTTCTCATCAGCATCACAGAAATCACAGGAGTACCTCCCTAATTCATATGTGCTTTAAAAGGCAACAAAGCTTCCTAGGTGCATAGGAGAGTCTAAACAGAAAGAATTGGTAACTCGGAGATTTGGCAGAATTAACTCCTCAAATCTGTAAAGCAATGAGTTATTGATCACTCAAAATGAATACCGTTCTTTCCGCTCCTCCTTAGTTACATCTGAAACAAAGAAGTCCAGTAAGTAACTCAGTGAAAGAAAAAGGCCAATGAGATTGCTAATTCTAGTTTTTGGTTCGGTTAGACATTCTCTAAAAAATGTCCCTGCCTCTAGGTAAGTTTAATAATCCTAACATCTACATTTTTCTTTCTGTTTTCTTTCCCTGTGTAGATGAAATGCATGGACTATTTTCCCTCAAGGACATGCATATCATAGTTTCCATGGCACTGTTTGTTTAAAGTATAAAATGCATTTGGCCACACTTCAAACAGTATGCCATGTAATTCATCTTTCAGCCATTCTGAAAAAATGAAGTACATGAGGTCTGGTAATGATGAGGATGTTTTTGTGTATCACTCATTCAGGTGAAACCTAAAAAGGTGAAATCAAGTCTATTAGCGATTAAGAAATGCTGCAGTGAGTAGATGCAATCAGGCTGACAAAATGTCACACCTCAGACCCGTTTTGGGGTCATTTAGAGATCAAAGAATGGCCCAGTGCAAGACATGACAGATAATAAACTAAAGCACTTTGACTAGTTTTCACTGCTTTGCAATAGCTAAAGATTAGAAATCAACTTTTCATTGTATTCTCTTTTCCTTTGATTCCAATATTTTTTTTCTCAGTGCCTGCCATTTAATGCAGGCTGTGTGCCAAAACCGTCTTAGAAAGTCTGCTATGCCAGATGTCACCCTTTAGCCCTTTTGCCCTGTGTGCAGATTTTCTTTTAACAGCATTTGAAACTAAGTTAGTGAGCATACATTTTCTAGTAAAAGAGGCATTATGAATAACACCTTTTGTGTTTCTGAATAACACCCACAAAGTGCGGAACACATTATACACCAACTATATCAAGTATATATTTAAAAAAGGTTATTCTTAATTCTTAGCTATGTGGAGTGTATCTTAATGGTGTCATTCTTTTAAATATATATAACAGCTATGATGGAAGCTAATAAGAAGGGTTAATAAAACCACACAGAGATGGATTTTATATTAAATTTGACCTGTGCAGGGTAAAGACGAGCTATTTAATTTTACATACTTCTAAGTTTTTCAGCTTCTTGTATGCAAAAGGTCTATTCTGTTATTTCCAAAGGAGAAAACTGTTCCTATCTGAATTCCTTATGTAGGAAGAGGACTGATTTTCTAAGGCTTTGTTCTTTAAACCATGAATTTCTAGAAAGTAGCAGTTCCCATTAATTCTCAAGTTATAGACATGAACAGAAATATTTTATGTTCATTAAAAGAAAATGAGACACATATAAACCTTAATTTTCTCAGGCCTCTCCCATTCTTCAAGTACCAGGGACTAATCAAACAGTTAAAGATTGTTTTAAAATAGGGGGGTGGGGTGATCTCTTTGTAGACAAGAGAATTTAAATATTTCTTTTTTAAAAAATCTCTAAATATTACCACGTATCTGGTTACATTGTAGACTTGTAGACTCACTTGGTTTGGCCACTGGAGATAACCATTATGTGTTGTCATGTGTGGGATGTTTTTGTTGTTTGGGTTCTTTTTTCAGTAGAAGTTGGGCAGAGGTTGTGGGTCACTCCTCCTTTAGGATTAACCATGAAACAAAACAAAATGAAACAAACAAACTAACTAACCAAAAAAATCCCAGCTAACATATCCACACGCTGGTTCACTAAGGTGAAGGGACCATAATATGAACAAAATATCCTGGTTATACATACAAATTGGTAGATGAGAGGCTGGAGAGTGGAAAGATATCTGGGGGTTTGGGTTGATGGCAAGTTGAACATGAGTCAACAGTGTGCCCTGACAGCCAAAAGGGCCAACCGTGTCCTGGGGTGCACCAAGCACAGCATAGCTGGCCAATTGAGGGAGGTGATTGTCCCACTCTACACTGCACTTGTGCAGCCCCACCTCAAGTATACCATGTGCAGTTTAGGGAACCTCAGTATAAGAAGGACATCAGGCTATTAGAGTGGGCCCAGAGGAGGGTGACCAAGATTGTGAAAGGTCTCAAGGGTAAGACTTATGAGGACTGGCTGAGGTCACTTGGCTTGTTCAGCCTGGAGAAGAGAAGGTTGCAGGGTGACCTCATCAACAGTCTACAACTTCCTCAAGGGGAGGAGTGGACGGGGAGGTGCTGATCTCCTCTCTCTGGTGACCAGCAACAGGACATGAGGAAATGGAATGAAGCTGTGTCAGGGAAAGTTCAGGTTAAACATTAAGAAAAGGTTCTTCACTGAGAGGGTGGTCAGTCACTGGAACAGGGTTTCGAGGGAAGTGGTCATGGCACAAAGCCTGTCTAGAGTTCAAGGAGCATCTGGACGATGCTCTTACTCATATGATTTAGTTTTAGGTAGTCCTGTGAGGAGCAGGGAGTTGGACTTGACGGTCTCTTCCAACTCGAGAAATTCTATGATTTTATTAAAATATTAAAATACTCAGAAAAATTAAAGCCACTGAACTGTAACTGTGGTATTGTTCATACCAGGTCATGAAACCAAGTGGTCTGAGATAGCTGTCCAGACTCCCTTTGCATTCAGTGGGGAGAAATAGGCACTTTAAGGGCATGCTTTATTTTAGCTTAAAATCTTATTACAAAACAGAGCAGAAAAATTATTTGTACACCTGTTTATGTCTATTGACTAAAATGAAACCTACACTGGCTAGTTCAGATGTAGCCAACTACACTGTAAAGTCCAAAGCTATGTGTGAAGACGTTCATTCCTGTCCTGGGAATCCCATGAGCAAAGGAGCACAAGTTAGCACCACCAGTGGCACATTCACCAGTATCAGAATTGAGGTGCTAGGGAAACTTGACTGCCACACATATATGTACCTGGGGAATGTAGGACACCACAGGGTTAAGAATGGTTTTGCACATGTAAATTTCTGGGTAAGTGCTGAAAAAAAAATCACCACCTCTTCCTCTTTATGGAAACAATATCTATTACCCTCCATTGACATAAGAAGGTGACTTTACATAGGCTAATTTCAGATAGAAGCATCCATACTGCAGGTGTCTATAGATGAAATTAATCCAGCTCTTGATGTTTGAGTTAAATACAATGAATTACCTCAGGAAATATTTCTGTATTGACAAAAGCAGAAACCTTATTCTACTGAAGAATAAAATGTGTGCTGTTCAACCTCTGTTATTGAAATATGAACCAGTGCAGAATGATGTCCAGCATAAGGCCATTGAGAGTGTACCCATAAACGTACTGCATGTGCAACTCTCATCTTGTTATTTCTGTTACCCTTATTTTTTTTTTTTAATATTATATTTTGGTGGATTTAGGAGAGCTGTGACATACAGAATAGATAAAAAAAATATGTAATTTACACAGCGTTTGAAGACTGAGCCTACTTGAGGGAAATAAAGCCAAATTTAAGTTCTAGATAGATAGAATGCCAATATTTTTATGCAAAGTAAAAGGACATGTCATTAATGAAATTATTTGTAAAACACTCTCCTTTCTACAATAACCTATGATAAAAATTATCCTTAAGTAAACATGTAGAATTCCTGAATTATGTAAATTTGTACTAATCTATATATCAGCACTCTTTTCATAGCCACATGCACCCTTCCTCGTCTTGAAATTGTTCAAAAATGTTTGTGACAAGGTTTTGAAAGTTTTCAGTGAATTCTGCTTTGAAAATAGCTCTTGATAATTAGCTCTTGAAATTCATGTTTTGAATCATGAAAAGCAGTTTAATAAAGCAATATGTAGTTGAAAATATTTTTTGAAAGGTCAGATCACTTCTGTGTCTGCTCTGTCTTTTTGTAAGGATACTCTAAAAAATGAAAGGAAGAACACTATTTACCTTGCTAAGAATAAATGTCAAAGTCATATCTAAAGGAGCAACACTAAAATTTTTACTGAAGACCAGCTGCCAAAATGCAAATTAACACCTACAAAGAAATACTGGACAATTCCCTTTAATAGTAACAAGACAAATATGAATTTAAAGGTTGATGTCAAATGGAATGTTCATTAATATAAGCTGATATACGTTACATGGTAGGGCACAGAAATTTGATGTTGATCTTCACGAATGGGAAAATTGTTCCTTCTCAACCTTTAGTGTTATTCATTTCTTTTAATACTTTGCTAGGCTTTAACACCAGTGCAATGTTTTCTGTAAACCTGTCATATTCTAGACATCTAATACTGGCCAGCTGCCAGAATGCAAATTAACACCTACAAAGAAATATTGGACAGTTTCTCTTTCCCTTGTAATTTTTCATTATTACAATTGAACAAAGTTGAATTTTCATCTATCCATTAAATTTCAGGTCATTATTCTAAAAAAGATTGTTTTTGACATAGGCCTTCCTACACCATCTTCTCCTTCAGGACTTTTTTCTTCATCAGCCATAAGTAAAAGCATATTCTTATGTCAGTTTCAGGATTAAGACTTTCACATATGTATAAAAATCTTATTCTCTTACAAACTCAGTAACAGATTAATAAACACTACCCTTTAATTATAACTAAAAGGAATCAAGTCCGAACCCAATAATCTTTGTTGAAAAGTGTAGTTGTTTCCAAAGTTTACAACTGCAGTAGTGTCATTTATGGTTTCTTGTATGCATTAACAGCTAGTGAAGGAGGCTATCTTTAAAATGTTATAAAATTTCATGGTTCCAGTGTATGTGCATGTTCTACTGCAGAAGGGAAGATGGTTCCCTTTGATAATCAGATCTCTTAATTCAGTATATTGTTGCATTACCAGAAAGCTAGCAAAAAGAGAAAAGCATGAAAACTAACATTCGACTGCAGTTTAGCAGAGACATACTGAAGTGCTAGGGCTTGGACAACAGGCCCAAGCCAGAGCTGACTTATAGATGAATCCTGTATATTTTATAAGTGATAACCATCGTGCTAGTAGGTATTGTGCTAGGTTATAACAAACCACCTATGCCGATGTAAAAAGTGCTAAAGTATTGAAGTATTGAAGCCTGAACAACAGGCCCCAAGCCAAAGCTGCTAACCTAGTATGTAATCATTAACAAAGTATGTAAGCTCACTAGTGAAAGATGCAGCTTAGACAGAATATAATCAGTAGTGAGGATGAGATGATAGGGAATGTATCCAATTTCCCTTGTCTAGCCTTGTTCAAGGCTGAGAACCTGAGTGTTTGGCCTTGTTAGAAACTCCCTTGGTCTCCCCGCCCCGAGCCCTGGCCAGGCTTTGGGTGGAATCCAACAGGAGGATGAAACCAGATGTTTCTGCTCAAAACAAATGTGCCAGTTGTTCTGGCTTGCTGATTTTTGGTATATAAAGCTGGACCTGTTTGCCGCGACTTTGGATGCCTCACCTATGGGTGGACGCACCGCGTAGGATTTCCCACTTGCCGGGACAGGCTCTCCAAATCCTCGCTGTAACCGGGGCTCCCCAGCGACTGCGGATCTGGATGATGGTAATGTATGCAAGTGGTGATGTGTCTTTCTTAATCACTATTCTCTCTCTCATGTAGTAATGATTTGATTCATTACCCTGTATTTTCCTATTTGTTTGCTTTAAGTACATTATTCTGTCTTTTCTTACTGCATGTTTCTGTATTACTCTGTGACATTATTTATCACTAGTAAAATACGCCTACTCTTTTCACTCTGGTGTCCGAGTTTAATTGGTATCCTTAATCAGCAAAACACATACTCATGTGAAGTCATTCAGCTAATCATTCCACATATTACTGGGATGTGTCTGAAAACAAATTCTGTGATTATTTCATGGGATAATTTAATTGTTTTGACACTTTTTTCAGTCACTAAAATTTAACTGCAAGAATTGAATTACCTAAACTTGTATTTTTGTCCTGTAATAAGTAAATCTAACATAGTTGATTGGTTTGACTTGGTTTTGTTTGGGTTTATCTTTGTTGTTGTTTTAAAGCACCTGTGATATGAAATTCCTGGTAATAGGGAAGATCACACTAAACTTCCAAATACAGAGTAGCATCTTCATGAGAGGTATTTTATATATTTTTTAAATTACTATTAGTCTCAGTCAGTAATCTGGAATTTGGCAGTCAGTTAGAAGTTCTTTCTATCCAGTTCATACAAAAGAAAATCCTGAGTATTTCCATCTTTTTCTTTTTTTTTTTTTTTTTAGGGAGGGGGCTGGTGGTGGTAGATTGATGTTACATTTTTAAAATTCATTATTTTAATTACTAAACACTTTAATTCTGAATTTTTCTTTTAGACCCCTGAAGTCTAGATGTATTTCAAGGAAGCAGGTGTCAGAATTCAGCTAACCTAGGACTCTATTTCAGGAACATACTCTTGTTGTACTTACCAAGATAATGGTGTATTTCACACTATTCTTTATTTTTAATTGTGCTATCACCTTCATTTATAACATTAATAATTTTTAGTTGAAAAATACTGTTCCAATTTTGGTAAACCATAGCTGAAGTTTAATTAAGCTTTTGCCTCCCCTATAGTAAGACACAAATAGAAAATAAAACACACATGCAAAAAAAACCCTAAGCAGTTGTGAAGAAGAGAAGTGGGTGCCTTGGGAGATGTGGAGGAAAATAAACTTATTCAGCTATTTGACTAGTTGATTACTTATTTAATATCCAGCTCCAGTACCCTAAATTTTAAGTTTCACAGTATGATGTGTTCAGTTATATAAAATTAAAAAAAAAAAAAAAAAACAAAACACACCACAACAAAACCAAAACAAACCAACAACAAAAACAACTCTCTAAATTGACTAAAGGCAATAGGATTAATTAGAAGACCAGAAATGACTAGTTTGTAATATAATCAAGCATTGGTTTACCTGGCAAATATAAAGGAGTTACATTAACACTACACATATACCCAAACACATATTCAAACACACAAAGTTGAAAGATACCAAAAATTATCTTCACCAAATAAAAACAACATCTGAAATTAAAGAAGTTTCATCATACTGTGTCAGGGTTTTTTTGCCAGAGCTACAGATGTAGCATTTAGGCTGAAGCTTGTCAGTGATCAACCTCCAGTATATGAGTTTTTTAAGCATAATCCATATGAGATGTCATACAGTGTTGCAGAAGCAATCTATATTAGAACACAAGCCATCAGTACATGGACTGATTGGCAGTCTACAAGTACGATAATCTCACTCCATAAGAAAAAGTTCTAAATCTGCAACAATGTTAGTAAAAAATCAGTACTGTGAAACAACATTCAAAGGCAACTGCATTTCTTTTACATTCAGAAACATAATTTGTTCTGTACATCCTTTTGTTTTGCTTATGGCTTTCATTTTATCTCTTTTTTTTCCTTTTATTCTTTATAGAGAAACCGATAAAATGCCAGGCATCTAATTGGACAGTAAAAGCAAATAGTAAGAAGATATCTCTTCTAGAGTATCAAGTAATATGTTGAAGCTAGGTTCAATCATATTTCCTAAAATTCTTTCAGATGCAATGACTAGCAGAATGATAAAAATGAGATTAATTATTTACCAGCTCAGTGGGAGTTCTTCATTAATTGACTTCAGGACATCTACCAAAGTCTTCATTTTCAGCCTATACTCCCATAATGCATATGTTTAATTGCCTAAAATACTGCAAATAAACAAAAGGTACCTCAAATAATAACCTTGCATTTGTTATTCATGTTGTTATTGATGAAAATATGTTATCAAAAGTTATAATCACATCAGTGACTTTGGCATCAGTGATATTCTCAAACTCCCTGCCCAATTTTGTAGATACTGACTCTTCCATTTGAAAATTCCCACGGAATTTATAGGTCTCACAAATGAACTCTATCCCATCATCCCAATAGCACTCACCTGCTCAGCGCTTGTCATCTGCCTGTGTATGGTATAACAAAGGGCTTCAATTACTCATACCACATCCTGGCAGAAATCACTAGAAAACATAACTAGGAAAGGTGGAGTTGACAGTGGTGTTTATGATGCTCCAGCCTCACTTAATCCATGAATGTAAAGGTTATAGCCATTCATCAGGAATGTGTCCAAATCACCCCTGCCAAAAGGAGTTTGAAACCCCACTCCAGGGAATGGCCTCATCAGCCTCCATGTGACCTACATAAGCAGGACACTGTCTGTACTTCCTGTTGTGAATGTTCCACTTGACAAGGAGGATACATCAAAATACAAGGAGAGATCATGAAAGAATGATTTCATAGTCTGGTGGTAATAGCATTGCTGGGAAGAGCAAACGAAGTCAGAGTCACTGCTTTGGTGAATATGGTGTATGTAATTCCAAACAGCCAGCTGGCTGCATTTCCCTATGCACTAAAAGTATCTCAGCTTGAGTCACATAATTTTCCTTGTCACTTCCAACCAGTTAATTCCTCTCAACATAACAGTTGTTGAGAATTTTCTACTCTCACTGTAGACCTAAAGACCTAAATTTTCTATGCTCACTGTAAAGGAAACCCTAATTCTTAATACTGATGTTTTGGAAGGAGGCATAGCAACCGTTTAGCATTGTGAAAGGAAACATTGCCCACCTAATCTCCACTTAGTGAGTCAGTCCTGAAGAGATTAGTGAGACAAAAATCAGGGTCAAGATGCATCACAGCAGACCCAGAGGACACTGCCTCTTTACATCTTTGATAATGACCCCGGAGAGGACACCAGTGGTGCAGAGCTCCACAGACTCCAGGCAAGGAAATGTTAGAGGCTTTAAAGGATAAACGAGCCTAAATGGTAGTAAATAAAATCATTAAATGTATCTCACTGTTAATGTGAATGCCAGTTGTGGCTGTTGTTCATCTCCTACACTGAATACTCATTCTATCAGAGAAAACACCTACTTCATACTTCTAATGCTTTTTCTTCTCCATGGCAGTTTTACGGGGAAACTGGTGTGATCCTGGAATCTGATTTATGAGTCTTTTGAAGACCAACAGTTGTCATGCACAAACTTCCACCACATGAGTAATGCTTCTCTTCTATTCTTCCTTTGCAAGTTTTATTGGACCTCATGAAGCTATTCAAGGCAAAATGTTCCATAGATCTAGAAACACTAAAAAGTTTGCAATATGATTTTTCAGTATGTCTGTTTAGAATACATTGAGAATTGGAAAACGTTCTATGCAATTCTTCAAATTTCATAGTCAAATATAACGAACATTTTAAAATTTTCACCAACAGCCTCCCTGAAACTCCAGAAATTGAAGAAAAACAGAAATTAAAGCCTTATCCTCTTAATTTTAGATTGTGTAACAATTTTTTTTCAAGAGAATCTTCTATTTTGAGCCAATTTTCTCTTCCAAAATTAATTAAAAAAATAATTTCAAAAAGCAATTTCCAAAAAATTACATTTTAACAAACCACTTGACACTTAGAACATTATAATATTCAAATATAATATTTTGATAGAGAATTTTCAAAATAATACTTGTTTGGGATAAAAATGATTAAATGAATTCAGAATATTTTCATTCATAACTTCTAATATTGGTTAAATTCACCACATAAATGAAATGAAATGAAATGAAATGAAATGAAATGAAATGAAATGAAATGAAATGAAGTTTACCTAGAAAATTTTATAAATAAAATACTGAAGTGTTCTATTTAAAGTACAAAGATAAATATTTCTATATATTTTGACTTTTAAAATATTTTAACTTCTACCTCTTATGTTCACTATCACTAACGCTTCTCTTTGTGAACAGAGAAGGACTGGTGGATGATGTGGCAGTTGGAGGCTGACTAGGGCACAGCCATCATGAAATAATAGAGTTCTCTATTCTTAGAGAGGCCAGGAGAGGGCTAAACAGAACTGACATGCTGGACTCCCAAAGGGCTGACTTGGTCTTGTTTGGGCACCTGCTTGACAGGATCCCTTGGGAGAGGGTCCTGAAGGGTATAGGGGTCCAGGAAGACTGGACACTCTTTAAGAAGGAAGTCTTAATGGCTCAGGAGCAGGCAGTCCCCAGGTGTTGTAAGAGAAGCCGGCGACAGAGAAGACCACCCTGGCTAAACAGGGAGCTTTGGCTGCAACTCAGGGAGAAAAGGAGAGTTTACAGCCTTTGGAAGAAGGGACTAGCCACTCACAATGATTACAAAGATGCTGTGAGGCTATGCAGGGCAGAAATCAGGAGGTCTATAGCCCATCTGGAAATTAATCTGGCTTCAGCAATCAAGGGCAACAAGAAATGTTTCTATAAGTATGTCAACAGCAAAAGAAAGACCAGGGAGAGCCTCCATCCCCTGCTAGATGCAGGAGGAAACATGGTAACAAGTGATGAGGAAAAGGCTGAGGTCCTTAATGCCTTCTTTGCCTCAGTCTTTAATAGAAAGACTAGTTGTATTGAGGGAATCCAGCCTCCTCAGCCAGAAGACAGAGACTGGGAGAACGACCCCCCCCATATTCCAGGAGGAGACAGTCAGTGACCTACTGCATCACATAGACATACACAAGTCTATGGGACCAGATGGGATACACCCGAGGGTGCTGAAGGAGCTGGCTGGGGTGCTCGCCAAGCCACTTTCCATCATTTACCAGCAGTCCTGGCTGACTGGGGAGGTCCTGGCAGATTGGAAATTGGCCAACGTGACACCCATTTATAAGAAGGGTGGGAAGGATGATCCAGGAAATTACAGGCCTGTCAGCTTGACTTCGGTGCCCAGGAAACTGATGGAGCAGCTCATCCAGAGTACCATCATACAACACATGCAGGACAACCAGATGATCAGGCCCAGTCAGCATGGGTTTATGAAAGGCAGGTCCTGCTTGACAAACCTGATCTCCATCTACAACAGGGCAACCCGCTTATTGGATGAGGGAAAGGCTGTGGATGTTGTCTGCCTTGACTTTAGTAAAGCCTTTGACACCGTTTCCCACAGCATTCTCCTGGCAAAACTGGCTGCTCGTGGCTTGGATGGGCATACGCTTTGCTGGGTAAAAAACTGTCCGGATGGCCGGGCCCAAAGAGTTGTGGTGAACAGAGTTAAATCTGGTTGGCGGCCGGTCACGAGTGGTGTCCCCCAGGGCTCAGTTTTGGGGCCACTCCTGTTTAACATCTTTATTCATGATCTAGACGAGGGGATCAAGTGCACCCTCAGTAAGTTTGCAGATGACACCAAGTTGGGTGGGAGGGTTGATCTGCTCAAGGGTAGGGAGGCTCTGCAGAGAGATCTGGACAGGCTGGAGCAATGGGTTAAGGCCAACTTTATGAGGTTCAATAAGGCCAAATGCCGGGTGCTGCACTTTGGCCACAACAACCCCCAGCAGTGTTACAGGCTTGGGGAGGAGTGGCTGGAGAGCTGCCAGTCAGAGAGGGACCTGGGGGTGTTGATTGACAGCCGGCTGAACAGGAGCCAGCAGTGTGCCCAGGTGGCCAAGAAGGCCAATGGCATCCTGGCTTGTATCAGAAACAATGTGGCCAGCAGGGACAGGGAAGTGATCTTACCCCTGTACTCGGCACTGGTGAGGCCACACCTCGATGACTGTGTTCAGTTTTGGGCCCCTCACTACAAAAGAGACATTGAATTACTCGAGCGTGTCCAGAGAAGGGCAACGAAGCTGGTGAAGGGTCTGGAGGACAGGTCTTACAAGGAGAGGCTAAGAGAACTGGGGTTGTTTAGCCTGGAGAAGAGGAGGCTGAGGGGAGACCTCATCGCCCTCTACAGCTACCTGAAAGGAGGTTGCAGAGAGCTGGGGATGAGTCTCTTTAAGCAAGTAACAAGTGATAGGACAAGAGGTAATGGCCTCAAGTTGCACCAGGGAAGGTTTAGACTGGATATTAGGAAGCATTTTTTTACAGAACAGGTTGTTAGGTGTTGGAATGGGCTGCCCAGGGCAGTGGTGGAGTCCCTGTCCCTGGAGGTGTTTAAGAGTTGGGTCGACATAGTGCTTAGGGATATGGTGTAGTGGAGAACAGTCCGTGTTAGGTTAATGATTGGACTAGATGATCTTCAAGGTCTTTTCCAACCTAGATGATTCTGTGATTCTGTGAATGTCATCTCATTGTAGATACACTCAAAAACAACTCTGGCTATCTCCTCATAATAAACATGGATCTCTACAATCACAATGTTCCTGCCAGAACTCGGACTGTCTCAGTTCAGGTTACATGTGTAGAAACTAATGTCAGGGCATTTTTAAGGAAGGAGCTAATAAAGTTGAGAATCCTCTGAAAAAGAGTTACAGCTGGCTCTCCTGCATGACTTTGACTTTGCTATTTGGTTGAATAAGCTTCACAGAAGCAGCTAAGCCAGGCTCAAAGTGATCAATGCTATCTTCAAGTGCAAATTACATGTCACGCCAGAAACTGTCTCTCCTCTCCTCTAACATTACCAGTGAACTCATCTCCTGACCAACACTGGAGGTTTGCCAACATGGTGTGCAGCTGGATTAATTTATCACTGAATATGGTCTGAAAGCAATGCTTGTGCTACGTTATAGCCAAAAGACGGAAAAGCAGCAGTATTGTCATCACTGGAGACGTAGAGGTTTTCAGAGAAGTGAATGTCAGGAGTAAAGAAAATCCAAGATTTCCCAGGAGATACACTGCAGAAGACTGCAAGCTATTCAGCTATAACTGTAATATGGGCTCAAAGTCTTGGAGTCCGGATGCGATGTATTTTCAACTACTTACTAACAATAAAAAAGGACATCAGGCCAAATTTATTCAGAGCAAATGAAGTAGTGACTTCGAACACCAAGAACGTGTTATGGTAGAGTCAGATAAATTTGTGGCCAAAAATGGGATTGTTGTAACCACACAGTAAGGTTCTCCCAGGAATTAAAATTTTTGATGGCATTTTTGTTGTAATAGAGATAGATGTCAAGGAAGAAGCAATCCAGAACCATAATAGAAGCTGAAATGACTACTAGGCATGTTCCAGTAACAGCCTGCATGCTGGCAAGCTGAAACTGAGGACACCTGAAGTCTTCCATTTTGGTTATATTGGCATCTAGAGAAACTGAGTGACTGAAAGCTGAGGCACATCACAAATAAATAAAATTCAATAATTTTTGGGAATGGTAAATCATTTTTCCACAGTCTACCCATCCATCATATTAAAAAGTATCAGGAAAAAACCACTACTGAATTCTGTAACTCACTTTACAGTGATACAGTGGAAAGGTAAGTCAAAGAAAAGTTCTGTGACCAGACAGCACATTGCAGACCAAAACATAGACACCTTCCAGGCAGCAGTTCTGTAGCACAAAAGACAAGATTTATCCATGTGATACAGTTGCTGTGCATCTCTCCAGAAAGCCTCAAACAACCCAAAAAGACTTTGATGTGAAGCTGTTCCATCCATTAAAACAATGCTTACTCTAGAATGTAGGATCCAATGCTAAAGACACCTGCTGCCAGCTTATTTGTGGATGAGCTGTGAATGCAAGATAGTCTTAACCAGGAATGCAGGAGCTGACACTGAGACGAGCAAACATTTCATACTTAACATAAAACAATATGCGTGGAGCAAGCCAAAAGTCATGACTACAGGCCATGAATTTTTTGAACATATATATTGAACAGCACGAAATGCACAACTGTTCAGACATCATAAAACTCTCCAACCTCATTAAATCACAACCCAATGCTCAAATGAGTAAGGCAGACAACATTTTTAAAGGCAGGAGTTCCCCTTTGTGTTTAGTAAACACTAATTCCTGAAAGGTTCTCCTGAACTCAGAGTTGGGAACTGACAGAAATTTCAGGCACATTTTTCAAGTAGACATCAACAACAGAAAAAAACAGAAGTTTGTAGCCACTATGTGTGCTTCAAGATAGCTACACAAACAGTCACAAAAAGTAATGATGAAAGATTAATCCTGGGCATATAACTAGAACTCAGGGCAGAGGAAATTAAATCAAGTATGCTTGCAGAGCACAGGCAGGTCAAAAGCCAGAACGAAGTCAGTGGTTATAGCAGTAAGGTTATAAACAGTAAGTTTAAGGAAATAGCAGTAAGTTGTTCAGTAAATACAAAGAACTGGTGGCCATGCCAAAACGGGCTGCTGATAAAGGCCATATCAATATGATACCATATTTACTAATCACTTCTTGCCCGATCAAGTCAGGCAACACTCACAGAAGATACAGGAGAACTACAGGCTGCTAACATAAGGAGTAGCTAACTGATTGTAACTTGGAAGAAGGAATCCAGGATGAAAGGGAGCACCAAGAAATTAGTCTTATATGCACATAACCTGAGTGCTACCTGCAGTTTCCACCTCTCTGTAGAAGGTTTTTTTATAAAGAGCATATCCAACTCTAAAAATGGGGTAGAAACATGAGAGAGAACACAGGCTAGTACTGGCTGTCTGCTAAAAAGTGAAAAAAAAAAACAAAACAAAACAAAACAAAAAAACCCCAAACCTTAAAGGAAGTCTGAAAGTATTACTATAAATGATACGAATATAAACACAACATGAAGCAAGCTTAACTCAGTTTGTAGGTAAGCTATTATTACAGCATAATTATTGTTATTTATTATTATACCACAAAGATACTTACTGGTTCCTGTGGAGGTCAGAGAAAGGAACAACATAATTTCTAGAATGTTGAAATTTACACAGTGTAACAGCAAACTATTTTAACATGCATTTTAGGTAAAGCCAGCAAACAAACCCCCCTTTTATATTCCTGTATTAGGAAGAGTCATAGGGGAGAATTACATCATCTGTGACCGAAACTGTTACTGTAATCAATGAGCATTTGGATATTCCCTGGCATCTGCACTGTGCAAGTCTCAAGACACCCCCATTTGTTTAAGATAATGTGTGTGAAATTAGAGTGAGGAGATAGTCATGCTTAAATTTTCCTTTTTAAGCAAGGTTCATTAGGATTGGGTAGAAGAATGTGAAAGTATAAACTTGTGGGTGTTAGACAATAAATATCATTTGCAGTCTCTTGGCAGCAGCTTGGAAATAACAATTTCTGCAATATCAAGTCATGTCAAATAATCTACCATCCATAAAAGCCACAACAATGAATGCAAACTAATGAGGAATGCTGAATCTGGGAACAATTAAAACTGTCAACTAAACATCACATGACAGGCATGAAAGGTGCAATGCTGTCCAAACACACAGCAAATGCTCTGTAGCTTTTAATATACTCCCTCTAGATGGATTTGGTAAAAGTAGAAGAAATGGACAAAAACTTTCACAAATTTGGTTGGTTCCTGGATTGCAGCTTCCCCAGTGAAAAGTTCAAATAGTCACTGTTTGCTACTTGTTCCTCAGATAATCAGGCTCTATAAAAATGCTCAAAGGCCTCTGTCAATAAAACATGCTTAAAGCTGGCAGTAGTGCCTGCTTCAGTCTAGGGAATGAAAGTGAAGAAAAAGCCAGTTCTGGGTGACCATTTCTAGAAGCCATGCCTCAGGAGATGGATAGGGTGACCACCAAAAGGGCAGGAAAGCTTCACAAGGATTTAGCAAGCCTCGGTTAAAACCTTATATAAGGTCCTGATGAATCTCCTATAGATTTCCATAAATGCTCAGTAAAAAATTAGATTTTTTTAAAGAACGTGTTATTTTTGCTACGTTACTAGGCTAAATGGACCACGTATTAGCTCTAATCTGGATTTTTTTGACAAGTAAACATGTTTACAAAGTTGTAAACTACAAAGAAAATTTCTATTAGAAAGAATGCCTCTGAAATAGTGTACCTGTAACTGATGAAAATAATACATCACCTGTTAGTTTATAATAGCAGGAGTCTAGAAATGACAACCCAAAGGAAACATCCCAAGCCTAAAGTCTGATTTCATGTTTTGCCTGGCCCTACACAATGTTCCCCATGGGAACAAATGTGATTTGAAGACATAGAGGCTGACTGAAGCTGGGAAAGAAGTTATTCTCTTTGTCTTTCTTTACAAGAAGAATTCATTCCTAAAGAAGAACTGTATGAGGAAAAATCAAATCATGCACTGTATTTTCAGAATAAGCCATAGCACAGTTTAAAATGAAATGTATAAATTGGAAAAACACAGGCAGCTTAATCTACCTTGAGGTTGTTTCCATCCTAAAAAAATCCTACATGCATGAAAATGGAAGATTTTTTTGAAAATTGTCATCTGCTCTTCCTTTGCCTTGGCAAGAATAATGAGAAGATGAGAAGTCTGTCCTTGTCTAAGCCTGTGAGTGTCATTGTGGATGGGTACAACTTGAGCCTTTCTAACTACATTAGGCAGAAGAACAACCTGAGACAAGCAGATCTGGCTCTCCCAGCCTGTGCTGAGGGGAAGCTCTGACACTGAAGAAGCCAGATATACCAGCAGAAAGATGTGACCTTATTGGAATGGAGGTTAGTTGATTGTCCCTGTTCAAAGCCATTTCCAATTACAGTGTTTTAACCACTTTGTTTAATGAAGGAAATAGAAAACATTTCTGCCTGGTCCCTGGACTGAATCAAGCCATTCTTCTGTGAGTCATTCAGATCTACAGAAGAACTTAATCTCATGCACAAGAATATTATTAAAATTGCTTTCATATAACCTTTTCATTTCTGGGAGTGGAGAATAGGGTAGGAAAACACTATAAGAAAAGCTGTGTGTACAGTCTGTATTTTTGATCTAACCAGAGGAAGCAAGTATTCAAAAACAGGCAAAACCAGATCTTTGTTGAGTTTTCCTAGTTTTGTATATTACCATTGAACTCAGATTATCATGTCGTGTGATGCAAAAGATATAGAATTCAATGAAATAAACATGAAAGGGATTAACTATTTTGAATCTCACATGCATATACTCTGGTGATTTCTGCCTACTGAGCTTCCAAGTTGAGCAACAGTCAGCTGATGCCCTCAAGAAGGCTTGACCATCATGGATCATACATTAGGCTATCTTAACATTGGAATTGACAGCATCATTCAGCAATATGGAAGTTATCAAGCAATCATTTGAAAGCTTCTTTTTTTTCACTGGAAGCTGCATGAAAATCCACAAACTAAGCTTATCAAAGAGCAAGAGAATAGAATTTAATTTGAGTGGATAGATCTCAATGAAAGCTGAAAGAAATCAGCATGGATTAGATGACTGTTAACACTGAATATTCACGTCACCTTGACTTTCAAAAGGAACATGACACATACCACTTTAGGATAGACTGATATACTCACAAGGTATTTTCTTTATATCCTTGTGTTTCTAAACCTTCTATAATACTACACACTTTAGCAAGGGGGAAAACACAAGCAAAATATAAGACAATCTGATTCTAGGGAGAGACTAGACTGTGATATGTCATTTCTATGAAACAGTATTCCACTGGATCATGAAAATGCTTCAGGAGGTCTAATTTAGATGACGCAACTGGTTTCACATCAGCAAACAAGATATCCAGTAAAAAGTTAACTCTATTGCTAATATAAATCATATGTAAATTTTGTAAGAGTAATGAACGTTGTTGAAAATATATAAACAGGACATCTTGAACAATCTTTTATCAGCATTTTTTTACTAATCTAAACAGTAACAACAGCCTCAGACAATGTGTTTTAACAGACTTAATACTCCAGAAATATCACCAGTTTCAAAGTTTAGCCAGAAAGAAGTAAAGATAAAAAAAGGGAAGCAATCTAGGAAGCACACCGAATTTTAGAGATTATAAATCATAGCAAGTGGGGTTTTCTTTGTTCTTCGTTTATCAGATGTCAATTGACTACCAGGTCAGACTGCATAAATGTGTACAGAATGATAAGAATAAGGCTAGAAGTTCTCTTCTTCAAATAAAGTAGCCATTGCAAGAAAGGGACAATGTGCATCTTATAGTATCATAGTCAAGGATACCTGTGAACTCAGGAAGGACTGCAAAAAACATTTCCTTAAGAATCAGGTCCCATGGACTTGTACATGTCCAGTTTCTTTAAATGTTCCACAGCCTGAGTCTTCCTCTAACATGGGTAAGGTTTTCTTTCTCTAGACTTTCCCGCTAGTCTCAGGGACCTGGGAATCCTGAAAACAAATCATACTAGTAAAGACTGAGTACAAAAAAGCACTGAGTACCTCAGTCTTTTCCATGTCCTTTGTTACCACATCCTATTCAGCATCATGCTCCCATTTCCCCTAGTCTTCATTTTCTGCTTGTACACCTGAGAAGCCCTTCTTACTTTTCTAATGTCCCTCAACATATTCAACTCTAGATAAGCTTTGGCTTTCCTAGCTCCATCCTTTCTCTCTGGGACAGTATCTCTATACAACTGGGTTACCTGACCCTACTTCCACTTCTCATATGCTGCCACTTGATAGTAGGAGATGTCAAGGAAAAAGTTGGGTCTAGGATTTTTAACTCCAAGGTAAAGATTAAAATATTCCCTCTAGTAAGGATTCACAACTCTGAGTCAGGAATCAAATGGGATGCTTATTCCATGAAATAAAATATGGTATAAAGGGTCTTGAGCTAATTCTAGTTGGGCTGGCATGAGTATATGGTGGAGTGCAAGGCCATGCAGAGACAACAGCTTGAGTGCCAAGAGCATTATAAACAATTAAAGCAGCAGCAAATGAAAGCTTGAAAACCCTGCTTCTAAATACAATTAAGCAGCTCAGGTGCCACATTGCTTTCATATGCATATATTGTTTCAACTTTGGGAGCTAGCTCCATTGGCACTAGCTTTGCCCATATGCTGTGTTTTGGTATAAATATAGTACGAGGCAATTACTTTTTTTTTTTTTTTACCTTACACAAAACAAAAGCAGAAGAAAGACAAATTTTCATACATCCACATCCATTTACCCAATGCTTAGGGAACTCATTTGGGAAAAACTCAAGCTGAAAACTTCTGATTTAAGTGATTTGGAATGAGAATTTGATCTCACATCCTTTTAGCATGCCCTAAATACTAGATTAAAATAGACAACAAGGTTGTGTTTTTTCTGTTTTTCAGGTATTACTATGTCAGAAGAAAAATAAAGAGCTCAAGTCTGGCTTTGAAAGTCTGCCGGAGATTCCTTCATCAGGGCCAAGGGAGGTGATCTCAGTCTTCCTGTATCTGGGAGATCACTGATTACTTTCTTGTGGTTTTACACCAGCTACATTTACAACCTTCTTGGATGTCTTCTTCTTGACAGGGGTCTTTCCTCGCAATTCATGTACACAAGCTTCCAACTTAAAGGTGGGTTGACCATCCCACTTCCTCATGTCCTCCCCCTGGTCACGCAGGAAGAACCAAAGTTCGCCACGTGTCACGTGCGTGGGGTTCCCATTCTCTCTGACTGGGGCGGAAGAGAACTGATTTCTTGGAGTGCTCCTGACATCCAGGGCGTTCCCTGTAGAGATGAGGAGGTACCAAGACTCTCTTCAAAGTTCTGAAGCCAGGAAGATACTGCCTCCACAGTTGGTGTACGTCTTAGTCCTTCTCCCACATCCATTTCTAGGTAGTACATCGCTGCCAAGCCGGCAGAATATGAGGATGGCACACCTTTAATCACCTTCCTCCACATGGCCCGTGTGCACAGGACATCCTCTGGATTTTTAGGGGCTTCATCATTATCTGGATCACCATAGATGACTTCCAGCACTGCTAATTCTCACAGGTACTGGACACCTTCATCTGCAGTAGCCCACTTCCCTGGGTAGTTGTCCATAAGATCTTCCTTGAAAGGATATCTTGCTCTAACACTTGAAAGGAGCCGTCTCCACAGACTGCAAATTGCTGTTTCTTTTCCAATTCCCCTTTCAATTCCTCGATTTCTAGCAAGGGAACCCAGCTGTTGGGCTTCCTTACCTTCCAGTTGTTGAGCGTCAGCCCCATTATCCCAGCATCGAAGCAGCCAGGCAGCAATCCGCTCACCCAGCTGGCGGCTATAGTCTTTCCGCAGATCTTGCAGTTCTGATGACGTCAGGGACCGGGTAGTTTCCACCTCCTGTTGGAGTTCTGTTATTCCCTCTTCCAATCCCTTTGCTGAAGGACCAGCTTCTTCCTCTTATTCCTCCTCCCTTATTAATCCAGGGTATGGGCCTGTTGTTCTCCTCGTCGACTGTTTCTTTTTTACTACTGGGGCAATCTCTGCTGTTGTTGTTATTGTTTGAGTTCCCATCTCAACCACAGTCCTTTGAGTGCACTGAACTGCAGCTCCATAAGCATAGGCCAGGCCCCAGTACAGCTCTAGGAGTTGCTGATTTTCACTGGGATAGGCAAGGCACCCTTCTATCAGGTGTTGTGTCAATTTTGTGGGGTTTCTTGCCTGTTCAGGGGTAAGATCGCAGGCTACAGGAGGTGATAACGTCCTGGGAGTCAGTCCAAATCCTTCCACTCCCCCTGCCAGCAGGGACAGGCCGCCTCAGGGCACATTTTGGTATTGACTCACCCAAAATTTGCCTTCTCTTACACCAAAAACATACCGAGCTCCACACAACGCACAACAGGCGAACAGCATTAATGAACAGTATCAAAGAGCTAACATAAGGGTGAATAAGTACCTTGGGAGCCTGCAGAATAAAACCACCCATGATGTTCCCAATTTCTTCCAGCATGTTCCTGAGTTTAGCAAAATAAAGATAAGCAGAGCAATAAACAAACCCGTGACCAGCACAAGAGCTTGTTGCTTAATAACTGCTATAGCTATGGCACAATTAATATAAAACTGCTGTTGTCTTGCCCCACATTGGGCGCCAAAAAGACTGTGGTGGTTTGACCTTGGCTTAATGACAGGTACCCACCAAGTCGCTCTATCACTTCCCCTCCCTTCCCCCTTTTTTCTCAACAGGGCAAAGAGGGGAAAGAAAATAAGATTGGTTAAAAAAAAAAACAAAAACAAAAACAAAAAAAACCCCAACCCTTGAGGGTAAAACAAAAGCAGTTTTAATATAAGCAAAGCGAAGCAAAGGTCTGCACACAGAAGCAGAAAAGAAAACAGATTTATTCTCTACTTCCCATTAACAGGCAATGTCGGGCCTTCTCAGGAAGCAGGGCTCCAATACGCGTAGTGGTTGCCTTGGAGGACCAAGGGTGATCCCGCCCCCTTCCTCCTTTCTCCCAGCTTTATACTGAGCAGACGTCATATGGTATGGAATATCCCTTTGGTCAGTTTGGGTCAGCTGTCCTGGTTGTGTCCCCTCCCAAGATCTTGCCCACCCCGTCCCACTGGGTGGGCAAATGTCGGAAAGAGCCTTGGTGCTGTGTAAGCACCACTCAGCAGTAGCCACAACACCAGTGTGCTATCAACACCCTGCCAGCTCCCAACATAAAACACAGCACCATGAGGGATGCTATAGGGGAAAACCAATTCCGGCTCAGCCAGACCCAGTACAGTGCTCCAACAGATATTTAATACTCACTTGTGAAGCAGAACTTCAACAGACAAGATCCATATGAATATTCCTCATCTATACAATACTCACTAGTTAGATGGAAAAGCTGTCATCTAACCATTACTACAAATCAAACAGAGCAGGAAGTTGCACCGGGTCCTGCATTTCACAGCTCTCTAACTACAAGGAAGAAAATACGCTCTACAAATATATGCAGCTGCTAGTACTGTTTGTAAAAGATAAAATACAGCTTTTTAAAACAGTTTTGTAAGCACTTCTAATACAAACACTCTCACTGGAATTTTTTATTGCTTTGCTCTCTGCGAACATTTGTTGGAGCACACATTTACCTCCCTAAATAATTGCAAATAAAAGTGGTGGTGAATACCACTTCCAGCAAAGCAAATTACCACCTTGCATGTGGAAGAATCACCCTGTTGTTGCATTTTCCAGCCTTCTACCACTTCTGCTTTTAAAGGCATCACTGTTCTCACTCTACTAGTAATAAGAAATTATTATAGACTGTATACCATAGTGCAGGAGGACTGATTGAGTAGAACTGCTGGAGAGCAGAACTTATCAACAGGCAGCTGTGACTGTCATTTACCTGTCCGCTTTTGAAGTCTGTTAGTCTTTTCATGTAATGGGAAAAAATGGTAGCAAAGTACTGTTAGTGCATATACACAATTTCCTTCACTTTCTCAGTCACAATCAGTAACGTGCACATGCACTTGCACACACATGCAGATTATTTATTTATTTCTTTCTTCAGTTTTGATTATGACAGTTCTCAGCTGAAATTCTCCACAGTGTTTTTCCAGTTAAAGGGTTTTCAGGAGGAGTTTCATTTGTACAGGCTGAAAACTGGCAGAAACTGTTGTCAGTTGACATCCACAGAATTTCCTAATCTTACATTATTCATTTATAAACCATTATTGTGAAACCAGTTAAAGAGCTTTGAAATGGAAAATCCCAGTCTTTACAGTTCTTCACTGCTTTTTATCTAGTCATTGGTTTCATCGGCATTTTCTACTTAGAAAAAATGCTTTCATTAAGAGGGAATAGATTTTTTTAGCTGACTAGAATCTTTTAGACAACAATTTTAATGTACACCTTTATTCTAAGAAGTGAGTTTCTTAAATAACATCTATTTGCTCTCTGAAAGCATGCTAACAGTCTTATACAACACACTCCATTAGCATGGAAATGGATTTTTTGTGTGTAATTTACTTTCCTGCCACTGTATTACATTATAGCTGTAGTTATCAAAAAGAGGCTGGAAAACTCTTGTTGTACTTTGAAGTGTGTAAGATTCCAGCTGGTTTTTTATTGTACTTCTAATGTGCATTCTGACTAGCAACATACTTTGTAATAAACATAACTGCATGTGTATATCAATATACAAATATATTTAACTTTTTCATATTTTAGAAACATTTTAAGAAATAAAATATCAAAATTTTGCAAGAAGCATGTGAATATATGAACACATCTGACAGATTCATTAACATAACATATAAACATTAAGAATTAATATTCCAGGAATGATGATAGAATAAAACAAGAGTATGTAGGAATGAGAATATTATTGTGTCACCTGCAGGTATTTATTGCTACTATGATTCTTTAAAAATATATATCATGGGAAACAATTGACAGTAAGTATATAGCTACATGACCAGAGGTTATTTCTTCAGTGAGATAGCTGAAAATGATTTCTAATGCAAATGTAAGTTCATATTACACAATGCTTGGTTCTAAATTTAGCAAAGAATCACACTAAACTGGAAAATACAAATATGTTGAGGAAAAAAGTACTGAGCAGCTGGACTTTTCTAGCACAGATCCTTGATACAATGCTAAAATCCTGAACACTAAAGTTGACTCAGAAGCAGTTTGGGACACTTTAGACTTTTCAGAACACAGCAGTGTGCCAACTCAGTCTTTTTTGTGTCTATTTTTCTGTCACAAACATCAGATAAGTCTACCAGGGCTTGATGACATCAAAGGAATTCCTACTTACCAAGTTATTCCACTTCAAGGCTAATACAATCAGCCTTGTTGGGATCTTATTGAGCCCAGAAATCAATGAAATAAACTGGACATATTCAGGAAGCCAGCCAGATCATGAATTTTTATGCAGAGCATTCACTATACCTCTAAACAAAACAAAACCTGTTTTTCTACTATGGTAAAAAAATATAAAAATGATGACTTTTTTTCCCCACAATGCTGGTTGAATCAGCTCAGTACTCCCTGCACATGAATTGGGCTAATTGCACCAGGCCCTCAGTAGACAAAATGCATGACTACACCAGGGTTCATGATTGAAAAGCACCTGGGTATTCAGCTGTCCCATGATGGCAGCACATTCAGTTGTTAGAAGTTACAAATGATGTTCAGTCCCTTGTTTCCAAGTCTATACTGCCACATAGTGCAGGCTCTCTGCTCCAAGTGCTGAGTTTTGCATTTCCTGGCATTAACTGTTGGCTATCCTCAGGTTTATAGAGGCACTTCAAAATAGAAGCTATTCTCTAGGTCAGTGAGTGTCTGTAGTTTAGAACCACCTACATATTTTCTGATGTTCCACTCTTTGTCATCAGCTTGGTCATCAATGAAGATGTTGAATAGTATGAGGCCAGTATTGACCTCAAGGTACAATGCTCATTCACAGCTATCAAATGGATGTTTGGATCTTCCAAGACCTTTTGAGCCTGTGTACAATTTTCAAGCCACTTAAGAGCTTATTCTTCTAGACCAGTTGCTTCCAGCTTAGCCATTCCAGTTTCCATGCCATCCTTATATTGCTGTGCTAGATTTAGACATTTAAATTTCACACTTACATGTGTAATCATTATTTTAGATTTTACAACCCGACTCAACTTGCAGTTTAGGACTTTCAAATTCCTATGCCACTTCTGTCTGACTCATAGGCATCTTTGATCCTTAAATTTGTGACAGAAAACTGAGGTTATGGCATTTCCATGTGAAATACTCTTGTAATACAGTATAAAAAAAAATTCATCTGTATTCCAAGACATTACCCTCTGCTGAAGAGCTATGGGTATAAACAGTTAACTGCTTTAACCTGCTTTGTGCTGAGGAGGACATACCTACCACACTTCATGCAGTAATTATGACAAATTATATTGCTTCTGATTTTTCCAGTAGCTAAGGCATTAGTTAGATATATGCAGATTAAAGTTTGTGAGTTATAGCTACTACCTGCAGATGTGTGAAATAAATAAATACCTAAAACAGAAAAGACTTCCAAATACCTGGTCTAACTGTAAACAAACATTTCAGTGTTGGGGTTTCTTACAATAAGCAAGGCTTCAAGAATTTCCCCACTCTTCACCTTTAAGGAGGACAAGCTACTGCATAACGTCTGCTGAGAGTTTTGCATAGGATTTAATAAAAGCAGTCAGGCTCCATCTGTATGAAATGTTCAGCAGCTGGTAGGAGGAAAGTATACCAGAATGGTCTGCTTTTGTTGACATTTCTGATATTTCTATTTCTGATACATATAAAGTTGCTGTGTATACATCATGTTCATGCCACAAGCACTCTTAGAAGATGGAGCCAGAAGCACACTCTCAAGCTTCATATGCCGAAAAAAATCAACTTGATTCCCAACACCTTGTAAAGCTGCCAAGGTCAGGAAGACCTCAACTTACATGCTGCTGTGACAGTTGCATATGTTAAAGGTGTTTGTTATGGCAATACATATTTTTCATTTTCTGTTCATAGAGAATAGCTTGTTCATATAAACAGAAGGTGAAAAAAATACTAAGTTAGCATTCCTACTTATCAGTATTTTTCTTTGCTCCTCTTGCACCTTTAAAATTTAATTACTTTTAAGCTTGTTCACTTTCAGCCATATGTAAATTAGAAACAGAGGCAAATGTAACAATTGTTTGTTGCTCTCTAACCAGTGCAGACTACTGTACAAGCCATGGCACACACCTTTTCAGTTCAATTCTCTATGCAGCTGCAGACTCCTCAGTGCAATGTGTTTTGAGATTTAGAAGCAGAATAAATATTAGTTTCAGTGGAACATTCCCTTTAGCAATTTCAGAGGGTGGGAACTGTGTTACAAAGGAGAATGTGAGTCTTCTTCTGACAGACACAGAGCAGGAACATCATCAGAGGAAAAATGAGAAGTGGAGGCTTCAGTGGGATGGAGTCATCTTTATCAACCAAGTCCAAAAAAAAAAAGATGACTGAGACCATCTCAGACATCTCCGGATCCAGCTGCTGCATTCCTGTTTCCTCTCCTTCTAGCCCCAAGATGGCTATCTCTTCACCTGTCTCTAGCACTGTCGACACAGCCTGGAAGGGCTCAGTAACTTGAGTTCAGCTTTTCAAGTGTGCTGCTTTCTTTCACCACATAGCCCATTGGGAGCCTCTGCTCTAGGTACCAGCAATTCACCCCCAGAGATACCTACTTCTGCCCCATCAGCACAGTCCCAGTCAGGATCCAGAGCAGACCCGTGTCTGTGCCTCCATACAGGAGTGGGTTCATGAGTGAGAAGCTCAGCAGGAGCTCTGGGAAGAGCCATCCCTTGTCCATTCCTTTTCTCTGGAGGTTAGACAATGGAGTGAAGAGTACCTGCAAGAGGAATTAAAAACAATCTTTTGATTGCAGAATCAAAAGGTAGAACCTCTTTAGCCTTTTGGCATACTCTCCATACCATGTCCCAAAGATGGAGCTGCACAGCCTGTTTAGAAAAGGGCTGCAAGAAGCCTCATAGAGTTGAAGCACTTCACAAATGAACCCAGAGACACTATCTTTCCCTGAATATAACCTTACAGGCTAACACTGCCTTAGGCAGTCTGCGGTGATAAAACACATCCTTACTGCTTCCGTGTAGGGCACTGTAGTAGTCTGAAAATCTTAATAAGGCTTCAAAGACTTTTTTTGCCATGTACTCCATTGAATGTGAGTCCTGTGCTACACCTAACAAAGACAAAATGCCTCACCTGGCAGTTCATGCCAGACCTGGGTTTGTATTTACAGCACAGTCATGCCCAGGGACTGAGGAGGCAGGCAGTGCTGACAGCAGCCCTCTGGCAATGGTGGAGAGTGTTCACAGGAAACTGTGGAAGAAACCTCCAGCCTGGAAGTTGGTGACCTTAGTGTTGTAACAGTGACAGTCAGAGAGAGTGGAGACGTTCACACATTGGGCGTGCTACTGCAGAAAGACATACAGCAAAGAAAGAAAAACTGATTTGTAACATAAGGACTTTATAAGTAGATGAAGACAATATTACCAAAAAGGATGCATTCATTTGTGAAAGGCTTGAGGGCTAGGTCTCTTGTTTCTTTAAATCAGCATGTCTCTATAGATTTCAATGAAACTACACTGATTTACCTCTGTTGGGTGCCTAGTTATTTCTACAGTCGAAGAAAGGCTTAATAAATATTATGGATTGTATTATCACCCTGTATAAATTGTTACAGTTCCCTTGATATCAGTGGAACTACACTGGATTACAACAGACAAAGGTCAGACTGAACTATACCAAAAAACATTCACTGAGTTCTTACTGAGCTTTGTGGTTCAGCTTCCCTGCAAAGGCACTCTTACTGTGTAAAGTGCTTTGAGGAGCTGGGCTCCCTACATCAGTAGGGGCTAAGGTAGTCTGAAAAATGTATTTTAGGATCTTTATGGAAGTTTGGTGCAGAATAGATGTTATTTACTCATGCAAATGTAAATGTATCTGTTCCATGTAGAACACCCTGATGACTGAAGAAGATATTATTTGCATTTAGTTTATTGCTCCTGATGTAGAATTAAAGAAAATAAAAAAGGTAACAGCCAGTTTGTCAAAGTGAAATTTGGTTATGACTGTCAAAGTTTGTAAGTTACATCAGCTGCTCAGTGTGAAAAAGCAGCAAAAAGCTATTTTGCAGATGTGTCCAGGCTCAAATTCATTCCCTGTGACCTTATGTGAGTCTGAACTGTACTGACACAATCACATTTCTCCATCTCACTTCATGGATACATCTGCAAGAGTTAGGATCATTTCTGTAAACTTATGAAAACTGTGTGCTCTGCCTTAAGGTATTACTTGAAGAAGTCACTCATATATCGATTCCTGATGTTGCTGGTTTTAGCAAGATAAGACTTCTAATCCATCTGCTAAATGCTCCTGTGCCAAAGATTAAACAGCTGTCATGCCCACCCCCCCAAATTAAAATAGAGGGGAAAAAAAAAAAAAGATTAGGGTGTTGATGGATTAAAGAAGGTCTATTTACAGAAATAAGCAAAAAGCAACAAGACATGCTATTTTCTATATCAGCGACAACTTCTTTAAAGACCACTTCTGTCTACAAAGACCAGAATGGAAAAACCCCAAGTGTATGGCATCACTACCTATAAAACCAGCAAAATTTCACTCAAAGCAAATGAAGGGCTTTGCGCACACTGCTCAGAGGTGCAGGCTGTTAGTCTACTTATCCTTATCCTCCTCTGTTCTAAAAACAAGAATGTATATTAGGTTTGTGTGGTAAGATTTTGGTAGCATGGGGCTACAGGAATGTTTTCTCTGAGACTGCTAGAATTTTCCCCTATTTCTGATAGAGCCAATGCCAGCCAGCTCCAAGAAGGACCCGCTGCTGGCCAAGGCCGAGCCCATCAAGGACGGTGGTAGTGCCTCTGGAATAATATGTGTAAGAAGGGGGAAAAAACTGATCTGAAGCAGACAGAAGATAGGAGTGAGAACATGTAAGAGAAACAAGCCTGGAGACACCAAGGTCGGTGAAGAAGTAGATAAGGAGATGCTCCAGAGATTCCCTTGCAGCCTGCGGTGAAGACCATGGTGAGGCAGGCTGTGTCCCTGCAGCCCATGGAGGTCCATGGTGGAGCAAATCTCCACCTGCAGCCCATCTAGGACCCTACACCAGAGCAGGTGTATGACCAAAGGATGCTGTGACCCCATGGGAAGCCCACAGTGAATCAAGCCGCTGGCAGGACCTATGGTCCTGTGGAGAAAGGATCCCATGCTGGAGCAGGTTTGCTGGCAGGACTTGTGACCCCGTGGGGGATCCACACTGGAACAGTCTGTTCCTGAAGGACTGCACCCTGTGGAAAGGATCCACACCAGAGCAGTTAATGAAGAACTGCATCCTGTGGGAAGGATTCCTGTTGGAGAAGTTCATGGAGAACTGTCTCCCATGTGAGGTATCCCACACTGGAGCAGGGAAAGAGTGTGAGTCCTCCCCCTGAGGAGGAAGGAGCAGAAGAAACAGCATGTGATGAACTGACTGCACCCCCCTTCCCCATTCCTCTGCACTGCTCATAGGGAGGAGGTAGAGAAAATCAGGAGTGAAGTTAAGCCTGGGAAGAAGGGAGAGGTGTGGGGGAGTTTTTTAAGATTTGGGTTTATTTCTCATTATCCTTCTCTGATTTTGATTGGCAGTAAATTAATTTTCCCCAAATTGAGTCTGTTTTGCCTGTGATGGTGGTTGCTGAGTGATCACCCTGTCTTTATCTCAAGCCACAAGCCTTTCATTATAATTTTCTCTCCCCTGTCCAGCTGAAGAGGAGGAGTGATAGAGTGGCATTTGTCGGCACCTGGCATCCAGCCAGAGTCAACCCACCACAGAAAGATGCTGTGAATTTGAAAGTCCAGTTTGCTCTAGCTAACAACGGTGAAAATCCAAAACACTGTCTGCTAACAGTGAGGCTGGGTCAGCCTGAAACTAGTGTAAGTAAGCACAGTTTTGCTTGTTCTTTCAAAAGGCACTGAAGAAAGAAGCTATTTTAGAAGGGACAGTGGGATCTCAGGAGAGAGAAGAGAAAAATGTTACTTGGAAACTTGGGAAGAGTAAGAAAACACCCTCAGCAAGGAATGTAAAAAATGTTAAGTATCCAAGTAAGGAGGAATGCTCGTTATCTTTGTCATAGTTGTTAGTTTCCCCAGAGATTATGGAATGGAGAGTAATGTTTTGAAATTTGTCTGTCTAATGAAGTAAGCAGCTGAAATGACCTTGTGTGATGAATTTGCAGTAACTGATATTTATACGCATAATACACTAATGTGTTTTATGTACAGATATTTCTTCTTTGCTGACACTAGTTTGACAAAAATTAAATAAAAAATGCACAATTGGTGAAAATGAGAATTATACAAAATATATAAAATAAAGAATTACAAAATAGTTGGAGTTTCAGATCTGTTCCAAAACATTAAACGCTTTTATCCTCCTTGGTCACAAGTATTTGTAACTATTAATATTTAGAGATACAAACTTTGCCATATAAATACAATTGGCTTTATAACAAAAGTATAAGTGCCCAGAAATACAGACACTCATGCGTACACAAGCACAACAAACACATTAACGAATCAGGGCACTAAAAATTAAAAAAACAGCATACTCCTGAGAATATTGCCTTTAGTCATCAGTGATGAAGGCTGCATACACATGGAAACAGGTGAATGACCAGACAAGCTGAACAGACCAATACATAGTAAATCAGTAGAAGAGTTCCTATTGACTCAAAGGTGTGGAATGGATCCATAGTCTTTGTGTATGAGAAGCCAAGTAAGGTCTTCCAAAACTTAAAACCTC
This sequence comes from Strix uralensis, assembly GCF_047716275.1. Taxonomy (NCBI): domain Eukaryota; kingdom Metazoa; phylum Chordata; class Aves; order Strigiformes; family Strigidae; genus Strix; species Strix uralensis. The sequence continues at coordinate 31,575,351 of NC_133976.1, read as the reverse complement.
ATATTGCTAACCCATCCTAGCCTTTCCCTGGCTTTGTTTTTTGACTTATAAGAGATTTCTTTTTCAGTGCATCCACGTCAAGACACAGTATTTTGAAAAAAACTGGTCTTTTCTTGTTATCAAAGTCTGATCCATCACAGAAATTCTGATCTAAACAAAGATCCTACTGTGAATGCAGAGGAAGGACCAGCATTTCTCTCTGCTGTTTCTGAGGACCTCTCAATTATTAATGGGCTTTGACATCCATATTTTACCCTGGAACAGTAAGGAAGTATTTCACAAAGAGTGATACTGAGACAGCAAACTGAGTGGCTTGTTCAAAAAAAGGTCTGAGTGAATACAATTATCCTGATCACCTGTCTAGTGTCCAGTGCATTATCTGGGTGCTACATCCTAGATTTCAGAACTAGATTTGGCATCTAAATACCAACCAAAACTTAAGGAAGTTCAGACTGAGATGGAGCTTTGATTGTTTTTTGAGTGCAGTCTGAGATATAGCACCTTTAGCCTCCAGGATCACACACTGAAGAATAAAAAAGAAATGCATTTATTGTATCTATGCCTTATTTCAAAGATATATGTTCGATTTTCTACAAGTTCTTCCGAGTGTAAGACCAATAGTAGTTAATGGGATATGCAAGCATAAGTAACTATGTGATTATACATTAATGCTTTAGAAAGACTCTATGTGAAGTCATTGCATTAATAGCATCACTTAACCTGAACATGTTTCATTCTCCTACTTTAACCTTCAGATGTGTAGAATTAATATATCCAACTTTTTCATCTCTGAGGTCCTACTACAGATTTCTTGCAGACACTGGGGAAACTGTTACAACCCCTTTAAATTATAAGATAATTTTTTTCAGACCAGATTATGCTGAACAAATTATTCTCTGTTTTAACATGAATAAGTTTAATAATTTCAGTGGTACTGCACTGAAACTAGAGTGTAGCTTTTATAATTTAAACTGCAATTATAATTTCTTTGATATAAACTCAGATAAAAATCCAAAGAAAGGTGAAATCTTTGTCTTTTGATTTTTTCTTCCCCGTCGGTTCAAGCCTAGGGGAACACTTCACATTGTAATTATTTTGTAGGGCACTTGAACATTTCTATTGCTTGAGAAGACAGCAACTCATCTTTCCTAACTATAGAAAGCAATGCTGCAGTTTGCATTAATTAAAGTCTGCTATAGTTATGCATTTTATAATTAGTCATATTATGGTTCATAGAGTTTAAATTTCAGTTTTTGTTCTGCACCCAAATGTAAAAAGCTCCCAAATAACACAATACTCTAGTAAATTCTCTTTAGATATTACCACCCGCTTGCTAAAAATCACTAATATGAATCCTGCTTCAGGACTAAATCTGGCCTTTCCCACCTTCATATTCAAAGCAAGTAGAAAATAAACAAACAACAGACAATAAACCCTCTGGAGTACTCAAGAGTGATACAAGAGGGACTTGTGGTTAACATCCCATTTCATGCTATTGCAGGGGAAACAAACTTTCTCTTGTGATCAACATATGAAAATCTGCACCAGCCTTCCGAAGTTCACTCATAAATTCTAGGATAAGAGTGAGTCCAGTTGGAAGGCACAGTACCTTGTGGATATGTCACAGGCAAAACCTGGGACAGCCTGAAGGCATCTGTGAATTGTGTGCTTTCTGATCTTTTTTTTTATTGTGTTCTTATTTTCTTCTCCTGCTCCACACCGAAGATTTTTCTCCTCAGTGTATGAACAGCAATATATATGTCCCTCAAGGTCATTAGAATTACAGAACTTGTTGCCATCAAAGTTTGTCTTGAGGTATAAGTTTACTTTACATGTTTTAAGATTAGCCTTGAGATCATCTTCTTAATGTTTCAGCCACATAGCTCTGCACCTTTGTCTTTCTATCAAAAAAAATGGGATGTTCCCCTCAGGCACATGAGATATATGATTTTGCTGTCTCATCTGAGATATGATAATTAGAGTGTCAATGTCAGAGCTTTTACAGACCTGCACAGCTTCAGTACTAGTTATCATATTTTGCCACTTGACACTAGGTATTTGCTGAAAACTGCATAGGTGGAAATGAATGAGGCCTTTACGTAGCAATCTGTTCAAATCTTGAAGCCGTAAAACTATGACAACAGGAGCATAATATTCCCATTCAAAAACTAATTTTGAATTCAGTCAGTGTCTGGCACCATAATTTACCAAAGTATTGCTAGCCATGTTGATACACTTTGTGGTATCATCAGCAATCACCACATTTCATTACCAAGATAACAAAACTTGTTGTCAGCCTGAGTCACATATTATCCGTGGACACTATGGGGACTGTTACAAACCTACCCTGTCCTGTGGGAAGCACAAATTCTGGGTCTTGGCGGTTTTTGATAGACTGAGATCACTGTGCTTTGTAGCAAAACAATCAGTGATCAATAGCATATCTGCAGGACATAAGCCTTTTTTTTTTTTTGCATTTACATGTTTCAAGAATATGGAGTAACACATGCTGATAGCTGTCCTTAAATTTGTCCATCAACACTGCATCATGCACAGTTCTAGGGTCAATATGAAGTCAATTTAAAAATTGAAAAAGCAAAATTTTCAGAAAATATATTTCCTTAATAAGACAAAGCCTTCTTTCTCATATAATGGAAGTGGATACTGCTGAGCTACTAATCAGGGCAGCCAAATGGACTGTCCACGAATCAGATCAATTCACAGCATCAGAGACTTTAGAAGGATTATGAAAGATCACTTAAAAGTTTTGGTTTGCCTCAAGGTGCTTCATTTGAAAAATGCAGGTAGCAAAAAAGAGCCTGTCATAGAACAGTCAGAATGGGATTCATGCTGACTTCTACATGTCTTTCAACTTCTCTGTAAATTCACCAGGCAAACAATTTAACAGAATTGGCATGCATCATTCCAGCAGCTGCTGAATTCTACCACTCATCTGAGACTGATAATCTCCCTCTTTCATAAGCTAACCAGCTGGAGAGACCCTTTTTTGGAAAAGGTCAAGGAAGGGACAGAGTCAGCATCTGCTTGTTCATTCTAAGCTAGTCCAGTTTAATTTCTGTCAAAACAGTGACTTTAGTTTGCTACCCGTCTTCTAAAATGTGTCATGAGCTGGTATGCATACAGGGCCTAGATCCTTGTTTAGAGTTACACTGCCCTTAGTCATCTATCCTGTAGTGTGAAATGCCTTTAATCATATTTGCATATGGCATAAAAATTAGTACAGATATAGATTAAAAACTAAAAGATCAATATGTTCAGATCCCCTCTAAAGTAAAGGTATATCACCAAAAGCTACTGTTTGCAAGCCTTCTATCTAATTAATAGATTTAGGGTCAGAAAATGAAGTAGACTCTGAGCCTACAGAGTCATCTGACCTGGTGGAAATCTGTCCAGGTTGGGCTATCTTCTATTGAACTGTAAGCAAGCCATGACTTTATGACCACTTGCAGGGCACTGATTAACAAGGCTCCTGTGGGTAGCCAACGATATATACTCAGTATTGATGTTCAGAACTACGGTTCCTACAAAGAATGGGGAGAAAACCTGATCCCAGGTTGGGGTTTATAACAGCTAGAATGCTAAGTGGGCAACACACAAGACAGTAAATAAAAACCCCAGATCTTTTGTGCAGAACTTTGGCTCTTACTTCTGAGTTGTATAAAACTGGGGTACAGAGTCTGATATTCTCTTTATGGATAAAACAAGGAAAAAAGCTTGAGAGAAAACTTTGATTATTGTTACACAATTTTACATCAAATGTTCACTAGATATAAACCTGAAATAATATACAGAGCAAAATACTAGGATTCCTGTTTGGAACTAAGTCTTCTGCAGACAGACTGCAGTTTGTCTTCCTCTTGGTCCTGTCCAAAATTCTGACCCTATGAATTTTTTGTTCTTGAATGAACAAGCTAAAGAAAAGGCTTGTGCTCTTACTTCTACTATCTTATAGTCTAGTACCCATGCAACAGTCTGATGCAGAAAGAAGTCAGGTCACCCACTGCCATTTCCACTGAGCTTTCTAAGCTTTTCAGCTTTCTGAGCCAGGAATTATATTTGTTATAACATGTAGCACAGGTTTAGGTACCTAGGAAAATCATTGCTTGAAATATTAAGCAGTGAAGTTGTCTCAAACACCTAGGTATTTTAGACATGGTTTCCCTGCATTGCTCTCTTGAATTCAGTTTCCCAGTTTCCACCTAAATGTAAACTCCAAGATCCTTGGCATTTTCTTGAATAAGTCTCCTGAGCTCCCTATTATGATGTTGTGTTACATTTGAGTGGCAGGGGTTTTGGTAGCAGGGGAGGGGGCTACTATGGTGGCCCCCTGTAAGAAGCTTCTCAGAGCTCCCCTGGCTCCAAGTCTGACTCACCTCTGGCCAAGACCGAGCCAGTTAGTGATGGTGGTAGTGCCTCTGCGATAACATATTTAAGAAGGGGAATCTGAGATGGGGTGGGGACTTTGGAGAACAAGTTATGAGAAGGACACCTATGAGAACACTGAGGAAGGAGGATCAAGGGGGGGAGGTGTGCTGGAGCATGGAGCCCCCCTGTATCCTGTGGTGAGACAGCAGGGCCACCCCACTGGAGGTGACAGGAGGAGCAGAGATTCCCCTGCAGCCTGTGGAGGACCCCTGGGACTCTGTAGAAAGAATACGACTCCACTGTTGTAGTTCAGTGCTGGGAGGACACTGTGGGGGTGACCCACACCAGAGCATCTTGAGAAGAATGCATCCCATGGGGAGGACTCAAAGTGGACAGAGTTTGTGGAGGACTGTTGGCCGTGAGAGGGATGCCATGTGGAGCATGGGGAAGAATGCAGAAGAGTGCTTCCCCCCGCACCTTGGAGGAAGAAGCACCCGCCATTCCCTGCCGCTGCACTGTTGGGGAGGGAGGTAGAGATACCGGGAAAAGAGCTGAGTCCAGGAAGAAGGGAAGGTTATGGGGAGGTGTTTTAAACATGATAACACTTCTTACTGTCCCATTCTGTCTGTTAAGTGATGGTTTTGCTAGTGTTTCAATTAAAGTGATGATCTTGTTTTCTTCCCCTAATGAGCCTGTGTTTTGCCTGTGACCTTTAAATAGGTGAGCTACACCTCCCTATCCTTCTCTGGATTCCCAAGTCTTCTGAGTCATTTCTTTCCCTCCCAGTGCCATGGGGGAAGGAGTCAGTCAACAGCTGCGTGATGCTCAGTTGCCCTCTGGGCTCAAATGACAATACATGTTTATAAAAGATATCAGTAAGCATCTTTAAAAGATAATTAAGCTTATGGTGATTGTATTTATCTAGAAATGAAAATCAAACTATTTTAAAATTAAAAGTTAAATTATCTGGTCACTGAAAAATAAAAACTTATCTAAAATGTCTCTGCAGCTGCATTTGAAAAACTTGTAAATTCAATAATATTAACTTCTTAAACTCAGTATGAAAAATAAACTTGAGAATTGCAGACTTGTTTAGCCCACAGAAGAGAGGGCTCCAGGGTAACCTTATTGTGGCCTTTCAATACTTAAAGGGGTCTTATAAGAAAGACTTTTACCAGGGCCTGTAGCAGTAGGACGAAGGGTAATGGTTTTAAACTAAAAAAGGGTAGATTTAGATTATATATAAGGAAGACATTCTTTACTATGAGGGTGGTGAGACACTGATTGTTCAGAGAAGTTATGTATATCCCCTCCCTGGAAATGTTCAAGGTCAAGTTGGATTATTCTTAGAGCAACCTGATCTAGTGGAAGATGTCCCTGCCGTGGCAGGGAGGTCAGACTAGCACCAGAACTAAAGGAATTATTTCCTGTTCTGCTAAAATAGGATAAAATAATGTTCAGAGGGAGATCACCATGCCTTAATCACATTATGAACATGATGGTTTTTCTCCCTGTGCATGAATGTCAATGGGAGTGTGGGTGTGGTCTAAATAAAACTCCATTGTATAATAGAGTTCTTCCAGAAAGTTACTTAATTAAAAAAATACATTTCACTTTAAAATAAATATGTCATTAATAACTTTTTTAGCTTTTTAATCTCTCAGTAAGGCAAACATTTTAACACAATTAATGTAAAATGTGGAAAGTTTCAAGCTCACAGTTCTATTTCTAAAAGCAGTGACACAGGATAGTGACACTTCAATTTAAGGAAACAGCTATAGTGACACATTGTCGGACAGAACAGGAGCTCTAACACACTTACTTGATAAGCAAATTTATATTTACCTTTTCACTTTTATCAGACCAAAGATAGGCAAAGTTGTCTAGGGCAAGAGAGATGCAGTAAACTAGAAACAATAATACACAAGTACTTTGCTTATTTTTCTTAATCTTCCCTACATTTTATATTTAATTGTGCTTGTCTATTCTTATATTAACGTGCCATCCAACTCTGTAAATCCCAGATAAGAACTAGTAGCAGATGTTCAACAACTCACAGGTCAAATTCCCAATACAGGAAGAAATATTGACAGGGTTTCAGTATTTTTTCATGTGTAACCCTTTTCTACAAGTCCTGTAACAGAGGTGGGAAGAAGCAGCACTCAAGTAATCCTCTTTCACAAATCAAAGCAAAACACTTCTAGCTGACTTGGCCTCAGTGGGATAAATTATGACTTGGGAACAGACTTTAGCTAGCAATCAAAGTCCAGTGCAAACTCTTATACTGATAATACAGTTTCTTCTATTCAGAAATCTGTATGGTACTACTAACAGGAACACAGCTTGTTTATAAAGGAACACTGGTTGCACACCTACAAATACCAACTCAGACACCATCTTGTAATGTCTCCCAGAACATGTATTTTTATAATGTTTCCTAAGAACTAATGGGGTGAAGTACAATTTCTTGGGAAAATAAATATGGATACACATTCTGAATACATCTGTTACTCCCATTTGAGTTGTTATACAAGTACTCTGACAAAATTTGTATATGGACATTTAGCTGGTAGTAGAAAATGAGCTCTGGAATAAAAGGATTCACAGATGTTTGCAAATAGTTTGGTTATTTTGCCTAATTACTCTGTATCTGAGTTATTAGACCTCATACAGTCTAAACGGAAAAAAAATCCTGAAGCATTTCAAAGGAGAAGACAAAACCGTACATGTTTTATGTACTAATATCTTTTCAGATAAACCAAAATGTGAGCAGTCCCTCTACTCATACTAATAAAAGAATAATTCAGGAAAATACTGCTTAGTATAGTCTGACTGTGAGTGAGAAAATAGTTATTGATAAAAATGTATTTCCACATGCAGTTAATGAAGAGGTACACCTATTTGTTTATGCAGATGTGGTGGTTTGACCTTGGCTAAATGCCAGGTACCCACGAAGTTGCTCTATAACTTCCCCCCCCTCCCCCTTTTTTCTCAACAGGGCAAAGAGGGGAAAGAAAATAAGATAGGAAAAAAAAACCCAACCCTTGTGGGTAAAACAAAAGCAGTTTTAATGTAAGCAAAGCGAAACGAAGGTCTGGGCGCAAAAGCAAAAAAAAGAAAACAGATTTATTCTCTACTTCCCATTAACAGGTGATGTCAGACCTTCTCAGGAAGCAGGGCTCCAATACGCATAGTGGTTGCCTCAGAAGACCAAGGGTGACCCCACCTCCTTCCTCCTTTTTCCCAGCTTTTTACTTGAGCAGACGTCATATGGTATGGAATATCCCTTTGGTCAGTTCGGGTCAGCTGTCCTGGTTGTGTCCCCTCCCAAGATCTTACCCACACCATCCCACTGATGGGGGAAAATGTTGGAAAGAGCCTTGGTGCTATGTAAGCACCACTCAGCAGTAGCCACAACACCAGTGTGCTATCAACACCCTGCCAGCTCCCAACATAAAACACAGCACCATGAGGGATGCTATAGGGGAAAACCAATTCCGGCTCAGCCAGACCCAGTACAGTCTCCACCCCTTATTCCATACCATTTACGTCATGCCCAGGTCCCACATAACACTCATTTATCCATTCCGTAAGCTTTCTTCACTCCTCCAGATGTTCAGTGACTTGGCTCCCATCTGTCAATATGGATGTTCAGGACAGGAGCAGTATGTTTGACTGTTGGACTCCAGCACCGGCTAGGTTTGGGTCATCATTGCATGTATCTGGTTCACTCTTTGTCGTTCCTACTTCCTCCATCACTTCCTGCAACATACAACTCACCCCACAGATTATTTTCCCCCCAAGGTTAAATCTCCTTGAGGCACACACTGAGTAGCCCCATCCTCCCGCATTACCCTCCAAGTACATCCAGGTCCCTGAGCAAAAACAATCCCATGAGTGGGCTTGCCTTTTCCCAAGGGAGGAGCGATCCACACTGCCTTCCCCAGCCATTTCCCTGTGTGTACTACAGGGACCTTATCTCCTCCCACAGAATGAAGGGGTTTTGTTTGGGCAGGACCAGGACAGTTAACAGATATTCTGGTGTTAATTAACCAAGTGGCTTCTGTTAAATTTATATCCCAGTGCTTCCATCCCCCATTGTCCAACGCTCTCAACATAGTCTTCAACAGTCTATTGTATCTTTCAATCTTTCCAGATGCTTGTGGGTAATAAGGGATGTGATACACCCACTCAATGCCATGTTCTTTGCCCACGAGTTTATAAGATTATTTTGAAAATCGGTCCCATTGTCTGATTCGACTCTTTGAGGAGTACCATGTCGCCATAAAATTTGCTTTTCAAGACCTAAGATGGTATTTTGGGCAGTGGCATGATTTACAGGGTACATTTCAAGCCAACCAGTAGTTGCTTCCACCATGGTGAGTATGTAGCGCTTGCCTTGGCATGTTCGTGGCAGTGGTCCAATATAGTCAATTTGCCAGGCCTCACCATATCGAAAACTCAGCCATCGCCCTCTGTTCCAGGGAGACTTTTCTCGTGTGGCTCGCTTGATTGCAACACATGTTTCACATTCATGAGTGACCTGTGAGATGGCCTCCATGGTCAGGTCCACCCCTCAATCACGAGCCCATCTGTACATTGCATCTCTCCCGAAATGCCCTGTTTCATGGGCCCATCGAGCTGCAAATAGCTCACCCTTGCGCTCCCAGTCCAGGTCCAGCCGAGCTACTTCAATTTTGGCAGCCTTGTCTACTTGCTCATTCTTTTGATGTTCTTCGGTGGCACGACTTTTGGGTACATGAGCATCTACATGACGTACCTTTAGAGCCACGTTTTCCACTCAGGCAGCGATGTCCTGCCACAATGCAGCAGCCCAGATGGGTTTACATCTGCGCTGCCAATTGGTCTTCTTCCACTCCTGTAGCCACCCCCACAGGGTGTTAGCCACCATCCAGGAGTCAGTGTAGAGATACAGTACTGGCCACTTCTCTCATTCAGCAATCTTTAGGGCTAGTTGGATCGCTTTTACTTCTGCAAACTGACTTGACTCACCCTCTCCTTCAGTGGCCTCAATGACTTGTCTTGTGGGACTCCACACAGCAGCTTTCCACTTCCGATGGTTTCCTACCACACGACATCACCCATCAGTAAACAGAGCATAACGTCTTTCATCTTCTGGTAACTTGTTATATGGCGGTGCCTCTTGGGCACGAGCCACCTCCTCAGGCAGTGCTCCAAAATATCTACCTTCTGGCCAGTCCGTGATCTCTTCCAGGATCCCTGGAAGGCTGGGTTTTCCCAGTTGAGCTCATTGTGTGATTAACACTACCCATTAACTCCAGGTAGCACTGGTTGCGTGGTGCGTAGAAGGGATGTTTCCTTTGAACATCCAATGTAATACAGGCAATCGCGGTGCCAAGAGGAGCTGTGCTTCTGTACCAACAACTTCTGAAGTGGTTCGAATACCCTCATATGCTGCTAGTATCTCCTTTTCAGTCGGAGTGTAGTGGGCTTCTGATCCTCGATATCCCCAGCTCCAAAATCCTAATGGTCAACATCGAGTTTCACCTGGTATCTTCTGCCAGAGGCTCCGTGTGAGGCCATGCTCCCCAGTTGCTGTGTAAAGTACATTTTGCACAGCTGGTCCTGTCCAAACAGGCCCAAGAGCTACCACCCGAGATATCTCCTGTTTGATGTGCTCAAAGGCTTGTTGTTGCTCAAGACCCCACTCAAAATTGTTCTTCTTTCGGGTTACTTGATAGAGAGGGCTCACAAGCTGACTGTAACCTGGAATATGCATTCTCCAAAATCCCACAAGTCCTAAGAAAGGTTGTGTTTCCTTCTTATTGGCCGGTGGAGACATAGCTGCTATCTTGTTGACAACATCCATAGGCACATGACGGCATCCATCTTGCCATTTTATTCCCAAGAACTGAATCTCTTGTGCTGGTCCCTTGACCTTGCTTTTCTTTATGGCAAACCCAGCTCTCAGAAGAATCTCAATTACTCTTTGTCCTTTCTTGAACACTTCTTCTGCCTCATTGCCCCACACAATGATGTCATCAATGTAACGTAGACGTTCAGGGGCATCACCCTTTTCCAGTGCAGTTTGAATTAGACCATGACAAATAGTGGGGCTGTGCTTCCACCCCTGGGGCAGTCAATTCCAGGTATACTGGACACCCCTCCACGTGAAAGCAAACTGTGGCCTGCACTCTTCTGCCAAAGGAATAGAAAAGAATGCATTGGGAATGTTGATTGTGGCGTACCACTTGGCTGCCTTTGACTCCAGTTCATATTGGAGCTCTAACATATCTGGTACAGCAGCACTCAGTAGTGACGTCACTTCGTTCAGGCCACGATAGTCTACTGTTAACCTCCACCCTCCGTCAGACTTTCGCACCTGCAATACTGGGCTATTAAAAGGCAAATGTGTCTTACTGATGACACCTTGGCTCTCCAGTTGACGAATCAGTTCTTGGACGGGAGCCAGAGAGTCTCGGTTTGTGCGATACTGCCATCGGTGCACAGTCCTCGTAGCAATTGGCACCTGTTGTTCTTCAACTCACAACAGTCCCACAACAAAAGGATCTTCTGAGAGGCCAGGCAGATTAGACAACTGTTTGACTTTCTCTGTGTTCACACTGGCCAAACCAAAAGCCCATCAGTATCCTTTTGGGTCTTTGAAGTACCCCCTACTGAGATAGTCAATGCCCAAGATACAACGGGTTTCTGGGCCAGTTACAATGGGATGTTTTTCCCACTTGTCCCTGGTCAAGCTAACCTCAGCCTCCAGTACTGACAGTTCTTGACATCCCCGTTGTCACTCCTGAGATCCAGATAGGTTCTGCCCCTCTATAACTTGATGGCATAAATGTACACTGTGCCCCCATGTCGATTAAAGCCTGGTACTTCTGTGGATTTGACGTGCCAGGCCATCGAATCCACACTATCCAATACACCCGATCATCCCTTTCCTCCTCCTGGCTGGAGGCAGGGGGACTCTATTCCCGTTTTTGGTTGCAGTATTCACTGTCTGACCCTTGCCATGCCAGGCTGGATATTCCTTCATCAGGGCCAAGGGAGGTGATCTCAGTCTTCCTGTATCTGGGAGATCGCTGATTACTTTCTTGTGGTTTCACACCAGCTACATTTACAAACTTCTTGGATGTCTTCTTCTTGACAGGGGTCTTTCCTCGCAATTCATGTACATGAGCTTCCAACTTAAAGGTGGGTTGACCATCCCACTTCCTCATGTCCTCCCCCTGGTCACGCAGGAAGAACCAAAGTTCGCCACGTGTCACGCACCTGGGGTTCCCATTCCCTCTGACTGGGGAGGAAGAGAACTGATTTCTTGGAGTGCTCCTGACATCCAGGGCGTTCCCCTGTAGAGATGAGGAGGTACCAAGACTCTCTTCAAAGTTCTGAAGCCAGGAAGATACTGCCTCCACAGTTGGTGTACGTCTTAGTCCTTCTCCCACATCCATTTCTGGGTAGTACATCGCTGCCAAGCCGGCAGAATATGAGGATGGCACACCTTTAATCACCTTCCTCCACATGGCCCGTGTGCACAGGACACCCTCTGGATTTTTAGGGGCTTCATCATTATCTGGATCACCACAGATGACTTCCAGCACTGCTAATTCTCACAGGTACTGGACACCTTCATCTGCAGTAGCCCACTTCCCTGGGTAGTTGTCCATAAGATCTTCCTTGAAAGGATATCTTGCTCTAACACTTGAAAGGAGCCGTCTCCACAGACTGCAAATTGCTGTTTCTTTTCTAATTCCCCTTTCAATTCCTCGATTTCTAGCAAGGGAACCCAGCTGTTGGGCTTCCTTACCTTCCAGTTGTTGAGCGTCAGCCCCATTATCCCAGCATCGAAGCAGCCAGGCAGCAATCCGCTCACCCAGCTGGCGGCTATAGTCTTTCCGCAGATCTTGCAGTTCTGATGACGTCAGGGACTGGGTAGTTTCCACCTCCTGTTGGAGTTCTGTTATTCCCTCTTCCAATCCCTTTGCTGAAGGACCAGCTTCTTCCTCTTATTCCTCCTCCCTTATTAATCCAGGGTATGGGCCTGTTGTTCTTGTCCACTGTTTCTTTTTTACTACTGGGGCAATCTCTGCTGTTGTTGTTATTGTTTGAGTTCCCATCTCAACCACAGTCCTTTGAGTGCACTGAACTGCAGCTCGATAAGCATCAGCCAGGCCCCAGTACAGCTCTAGGAGTTGCTGATTTTCACTGGGATAGGCAAGGCACCCTTCTATCAGGTGTTGTGTCAATTTTGTGGGGTTTCTTGCCTGTTCAGGGGTAAGATCCCAGGCTACAGGAGGTGATAACGTCCTGGGAGTCAGTCCAAATCCTTCCACTCCCCCTGCCAGCAGGGACAGGCCACCTCAGGGCACGTTTTGGTATTGACTCACCCAAAATTTGCCTTCTCTTACACCAAAAACATACCGAGCTCCACACAACGCACAATAGGCGAACAGCATTAATGAACAGTATCAAAGAGCTAACATAAGGGTGAATAAGTACCTTGGGAGCCTGCAGAATAAAACCACCCATGATGTTCCCAATTTCTTCCAGCATGTTCCTGAGTTTAGCAAAATAAAGATAAGCAGAGCAATAAACAAACCCGTGACCAGCACAAGAGCTTGTTGCTTAATAACTGCTATAGCTATGGCACAATTAATATAAAACTGTTGTTGCCGTGCCCCACGTTGGGCGCCAAAATATTGCCTGTTCATTAATCTCCAGATCCACTTCTCTGAGCTTTAGCCTGCAGAGTCCCCATATAGAAATCATTCATGACATTATGTTTGTGACAATTTCTTATATAGAGCGGCCCCTTTGGCATAACTCTGCTTATGCCTTGTTTACCTACAAATATTTGCATATCTTTAACTTAACTAGGCTTTTTTTTTCCTGAATGTTTATTTCATGGACATGATCATAAGCAATAAGACAATTTTCTTTTTATTTCACTAATTATTTTTCATTAGAATTCTTAACCCATAAAATAGTTATTGCATATGTGAAGAGCTCCTTTTTTATTGTTTTCGTTAAATACAAAATACATACAGGAATGTCATTGTTCAATATACCAGATATTATTTCTCTACTGAGAGATTTTTAAACTAAATACATAGGTTTTCAGTTATTTATTTTGACAATCCAGTGACATTTCAGCGACAAAGGAAGTTAACATCATGAATATTTTTTGTATGCCTCACAATATTGTCCACCATCTGTAATAGAGCACTGAGCATTGATTTTGAGCACTTGTAGCTCAGGGATACATATTTTTCAAAGAAACTGCTTGGTCATCTTGAATAATTTCCATCCTACCTACAGTATCCGATTTGCTTTAGAGGCATTTACAGCTCTGTCAGTAAAACTGAGATTGATTAGGACCACAGCATAAGAATACATAAGGCATGAAACCATGTAATATACTGAGTCTTAACCCTTTTATCCTTTAGATTGGTTTCTTTCACTTAATTTGTTTTCATCTAGATACAAATCAAACCAATCCATACAAGACCTCCCTTCACCCCAAAGTCTCATTCTGCCCTCCAATTAATTTCTTCTTCAACAATTTATCCAGCTGACTCTTCAGTTAATTTAAACGTCTTGTTAGAGTTCAAATCTTTGACATGTTCCATATTTCAACAATGTGTTTGTAGACTGACTTACAGGTCATGTCCTATTTAACCACATCCTATGACCTTTCGGTTTTGACCTTGTCACTGATTCAAACTCTGCTTTTTTGACCAGCTTGTTCTCTTACTCTCAGAATTTAAATTACTTTATGACATTCCAATTAGCCACTATTTAATTCCAATCATTAAAGATAAAATTTGTCAAACAAGATAATTCACCTTAAAAAAAAAACAGCCAAAGCTGTTGCAGTTTTTGCACTTTTCTTGAATCATGCTGACAAGGTGAGGGCAAAAAAATAGCAACATTTAAAAAAAAAAAAAAAAAAAAGGAGCTTCAGTAGAAAGAGTAGATAGACTTGAAGACACAGTTTATCTTGTTTAATTCATCAATGGATTTTCCCCCCATCATGTTCCAACTGTGGTCTAAATCTCAGCTTGCTTTGCTGCAAATACCACATGGCCTATAACTCTGCAGCATTTGACTTTATGATGAACTGAGATGAACAACATCAGGTTAGGTCCATCATGTAACTAGATAATTATGTTTTCTTACATAGATACACAAGAATTAAAATTTATAATGCAGTAATATCCAAAGGTACCAACATTGTGAGAGAAAAAAAAAAAAAAGAAAGGAAACAATGGTTTAGATTTGTATTTGTTAAGGATGATTATTAATATTTTCAAAAAGTTGAATTGCATAATAACATACTTGCAAAACTTAAAAAAAATGTTTTGAAGACTATGAAAAAAATGAACACTCATGGAAAAGGAAATAATCTGGGTGAGCAGATAAGCAACAGAGTGAAAACTAGGAACAATGAGAATAAAAATTTTAAAAAGGGAGAGAGGATTTTTCACCAGTTCCAGTGAGAGGGAAAGTTTATCATGGTCGAACTGATCAGTAGGGTGAAATTAAGAATGACTAACAAATCAAAACCAGCAGAAAGATTACTAAAATAAAACAAGTAGAAGGTATATATGGGTGTAAGGAGTTCAAAAGTTTGAATTTGTTGAAAAGCATTTGCCAACTGAATTGCCATATCGTTTTGTTTCCAAATAGGTGACTGAATTATTTAAAATATGTATTCCAAATAATCACAGAAGAACCAGTCATGACAAAAGTCACTCTTGTGACACTCAAGCTTCTTGGCACACTTCCACAAACTTTCTTTACCAATTTTCACAATATGAACTTGTTTCATCTGAAAAAAAGTGAAGTGTTGCCACCTGAATTGAGAACCACTGGCAATCCTAACTGCTGCCTCAGCTCTAGCTGCCTAGGTTTAGTGAAGGTGTCAGGTACTATTACCAGATTATTTTTTTTTGTACAGTGTCAGCCTTGCTCATTTGTATTCTGCAGGGAACCACAGCTGCCTAAATACCTGTCCTTGGTCAAGTGTGCAGCCAGCTGAGCAAGAATAGCTGTAGTCCAGCTTGGCTGAAGGGTTAACTTCTGACTGAGCCCAAAGGCAAAAAGAAAGTATAGATAAAATAGAAGTGGGACTAGGTTATCCATGAAAGTATAAGTGATTCTCCCTCTTCTTTCATGCCTTTGGTGGGGTTTTTTTGGTCCTCCTAGTTGTTACTTGTATCAGTACTTATTAAGTGTGTTCTTCAGAAATGTCCGCATTTCTGATTTATATGACGATTGCATACCAGAGCCTTCTTTTTTTCCTTTGTCTGGATAATCTTATACACAAATGAGTATTCACTAGTGTCTAAAAAGATAATTTGAGAACCTACCTCTGTAGCCAGATCTGTCTGCCTCTGTCCATATTAAATTTCTGTCCTCTTCCTCTAGATTTCTTTTGTGGGAGGCTATGTAAAATTGGCATAATCAAAACACATTATTTAGTTGTTTTTCCTCCAAGATAACCCTGTGATCAGCCTTCATACGGACAACTGCAGCATCCTTTGTCTACACTGTCAAATCCAGGCTATCTTTGAATCTTAATGTTATGATTTTTTTTGATGTCAAACCAATCTCTACTGGACCTTGAAATGGATACTATGCTTTTTACCAGTCTAGTTTAAATCAAATTTTGTTAAGTGCAGATGGGACATATGCTTTGTTAAATACAGTTTCTTACATGCCATGATTAATTTAACTGTTCTAATCATTGTTGGAATTTTACCTGAAGTTAGCAAAAGCTGCTTCCCTGTGAATTGTTGGCATGATAATCTTTGGAAAATCAGAGAACAGAAAAAAAAAAAAAATGTCAAAGCTAACAATCTTCTTTAAATAAAATTACAAATATCTATTTATGCCATATTCTTTTATCTTTTTTTTTGAATAATCCAAATTTCAAAATTTTAAAACTGGTGTTTTCCCCTAAAAAATATTTTTGTCTGAAGGCCTCAATGAAAAAGTAACACTAGATTGGTTTTTCTATCGACTGCTTTAGTGGCTGGGTTTGTTTGACCTGAGCAAAAGGAAGGCTTCCATGCTGTTCTCTAAGCCTGGGTATTAACCTATTCTTATTGATTCTATTTGCAAGAAAAGGTACTTCAGAACTGAAGGCCAAATACAGAAATCTTATTTATTAATTTAGTAGCTGTTCTGCACTGTGAGGTACCCTACATTTATCATTATATTCATGCATACTAGTAATAAAACTTGTTCATGATATTTATCTAAATACTCTTAGGGTCTGTTTTAGTATCCAGAATTTGTTTTTCCTTTACAAGCCTATCCTCTTGAAATGTCATGTACCATAATGTAAAACTCAGTTTAAATTCAAACAAGGAAAAATGAATAGAAAGAAATAATCTTAAAAACAACAGCAACGTTGTCTAACACACTTAGTCAAGATCAATACTATAATACTGTGCCTGCTATTACAGACAGACAATCCTTCAGCTTTATGTAATCCAATTCTATTCTTCCTTTCTTATTTTTTTTTTTTGTAAGGTATTAGCATGGCAAAATTCCACTAAGTCCATTTCTTATTCCAGATGCTTCATGTTACTTTCTCTTCATACTCAATTTACATTTACAATATCTTCATCTGCCATACATAGGACTTTATACTGACCATAAGGCCATAAGCTAGTGTTCTCTAGGTGTACTGCAGTGAGATGAAAACTGGCATCATAAATGCCACCATAGAAATTCTTTCTATTACAACAGTTATCAAGACAGAATTTTATGTGAAATAAATTTTCCTCTCCAACATTCTTCAGAAATTTTCTCCTGGATCACTCACTTCCTAAAACTAGCCTTTAGTATACATGGAATATTTTGTCTCTTTCAAGTTAATCTGTACAAGCATTTGTATTTGTCAAGATTATAAAGTTTTCTGAGATACATGGGAACAGGAGATACATTCACTCCTGAACTGTTGTATAATGTGCCTAAATGAAAAGAAGATAGGAAATCTGGATATCTCTTCATTACTCTCTTTTTCTTGGTGATTTCTCACATACTTCTTTTTCACAGTGGTGGGATTTAAAATTGCTTTCTTTTTATACATGAGATATGCTTCTGTCTTGAAGAGTGATGGCCACGGTAGGAATATGAAAAATATGACAAATGAAATGAAGGACAAGGAACCTAACACCAAACAACGCATTTGATATGTTTATATACTACAGTCCACTACACAGCAAAGACAGAGACAACATAGTAGAAAGTTAATGAGCTAACAAGTGCATCTTGTATTGGCATCTCAAACAAAAGCATTGATCTGAATCAAAATTTTCTCCTATGTGAAGCAAATAATAAATTTTAAGTACAGTTTTCTGTGAGATCATTAATTCTTCCAGTGAACTATCTTTTTTTCCACAGGTTTCAGCAAGGACTGGTCTTTATCCAATGAAATATTAATATACCTTATAAGAAGATGGGTTTACAAGTAATTAAAACTAATACTTACATATAAATTCTCAAATATATTTCAGTGGGATTATATTAGATGTAATATGTGGAACAGAATAGAACAAAATAATGTGTGTATAGATACATTGGTTAGCCAGGGACTTTCCTGAACTTGAAAACCTGCTGACTTCAATGATATTCAATAGCATGCTTGCCAGTAGTGAAAACTGACAGCACACATCCAGTCTAAAAATGCAAAAGACAGCTCAGTTGAAAAACCTGATTTGAAAAACCAGAAACAACAGCTATCAAATGTTGACTGAAAGTTACAGACTCAGATATTGGTGTTTCAGTATTCTGAGCTTTTATTTCCCACTAGGCACCCTGCAGATCTGATTGAAGAGAATCTCTTAATATCTAATTTGTAATCTATCCTCTCAATACTTTTAATTGGAATAAAACACTGCAATCTACTATAGAAATTTGTTAGAATTGTGTGTCTACTGTATTAATCAATTAAAAAGTAAGGTAGATTTAATTGGACAAAAAGAAACACTATTTGTTAAATGACCCCTATAATTATCTCAGCTAAATGATACACATACAAATTAGGGGCTTTGTAACATTTCATATATTCAGACTCTCACATCTCATTTTAAACATAATTGTACTAAATATGTAGTTCTATATATTCCAGCACAAATCTTTGGGGAAAATTTAATTGCTCAAAATCATTAAGGATTTGAAAGTTTGACTCAAATTAAGTAATAGACAAAAACAAGTAAACAGAGGGAAAACTTTTCATAAGAAATGAGTGTCTATTGTTTTAATAAAAATAATATTTAAAATGCATTTGCCAGGTAATATCCAATGACATTCTGAGCAAGGGAACTTTTTGTATATAAATCTTATTATGTTAAACTTATGAGCTATGTGGCTGTCAGCATGTTTATATAATTGATCACGCAAGCTGTGCTTGGATTCCCAGTGACTATCTGGTAAGTCTTTTCCTTCAGCTCTGTGATGTGGAGAGTTAAAAATGACAGCAGACAACACAGTTGCTTTAGGGTGAAAGATTTGAGACGCACCAGGATAAATATTCTGGAAGTTAGAGATGAGCATATAGAAGACTATCTTTTCTTACATTAAAATTGTACTGCATAATTTTAATTTCACTGATCAGTTATATAGAAACAATGAAAGAGTATGTCAATAATATGTTTATGTCAATACAATATGTCAATAATATGTTTAGATTTGAGTTTGGAAAATGATTTGTATTTTTCAAAATATACTTTAAAATATTTTGTTACAATTGCAAAGCTACAATTCAAACTACTTAACAGATTATTTCACATGAACAGACTGGGATAACATTATTTGTTTAACTGGTTTGCACTGGTTGTTTCTTCAGCTGGAATGATGAGATCAGGGCAGCAGCAAATATTATTGTCCACCCAATCGCACAACTCTTTCAGTTGCTATTGCATTGAAATTGGGATTCTCTTGTCATCAAGGTTGCAGTATCAAAATTTAAAATCATACCTAAAGCAGATTGTTGGGTTGTTTTTGCAAATGTAAATGTGTATTCAACCAAGGTGGGATTAAGATAACTACGGGATTTGTCCCGTCATTCACAAACTGGCATGGCAAAGTTTAAATCAAGATTTAGCCCTGATGTTAGGCTTTCTCTGCCCAGTGAACCCCTGTGAGCACACAGATTTGGTAGCGAAGACGATAGCCAACACATAATTTCCAAAATAATTCTTAAATACAAAAAATGAATAGTTGGAGGAAGCACATGCATAAAGCATAAAATTTTAACACTTTGCCTCTAATTTGCATGCTAGATATAGCTAATTATTGCCAGAGGTTACAGACTGGAAAAATTACAGAAGAGATATGGTAAACAGAGAAGACAAAATGAGAAGGTGTACCTGGGTAATGAAGAGACAGCAGTAAATCAAGGCAAGGGATGAGGCAGTGAGACAGCTCCACTCTCACGCATGGCCTTCAACTACTCCGGGAGGTAAGCCGTTCTTCTGACGTGTTGTTATTTTTGCCAACAAGTAAAATAAACATTCTGTGTATATCAACTCTCTAAACTCATCATATGTTGTCCTTACATTGCTGGGGCTGGGCAAGGAGGTACTGCTGGGTGGGGACAGGGGCACTGGACCTCAGGAGCTGTGGGTAGCCAGGCAGTCACTCACCCTCTGAGGACCATGAACAAGCTTCAGACAGAAGCATTGAGGATTTTTATTTATTTATGGGGTTTTGCCAGCAGCCATAGCTCCACTTAAGATTCCAGGAAATTGAAAAGTTTTTACATTTTCAAGATATTTCCATCAGACAAGGTGCACTATTCACCAGCCAATGCTTCCAATACTGGAGTTTCCTGCCCTGAAACCTTTCATCATAACAGGACAACACAGTCATCATGTTCAGTAAATAAGTAGCAAGTATTTAAATGATTTACCTAAATATTCCTGCATTTCTAGTACCATAATTTTTTGATAATGTTAAACATGAGCTAAATATATGAAGTTTCTATTGTGCGCATCCCTGGGGGACATAGACATAGAAGTTTCTAAATGAAACTCAGAAAAAGCATAAATTCTTACCTGTTTTATATTTTGTGGCTATGAAATAATGTTTTCTTCAATATGCATAACAGAATTACTAACAATTCTGTAACACTGGAATATTCTAAAACTAAATACTGAAAGTAGGTTAAAAGACATGTCTGTGACTTGTCATAAATATCTGTATTTTCCTTACATCAGGAAAAGAAAGCTTCTCTTTTCTATCATTGCAGCTTTTTCTCTCTAAATAGAATACTAACTATCTGCATTAATTAAGGGAATTATCCTATTTCTGTTCAAGCATTGGCAGCTCTTGTAATATGCTAAACCTTCGATGAGGTCCATCAATTTTGATTGCAACTTAACAGTGTAGATTTTCCCTTGGTAACTAATTAGTTTTATTCATATAGACACCTTTCATCCATGCAGATAGAAATGAGCAAAATGTGTATTTGAACCCATTCGTAAGCTTAAGGGCAGATTATTGTAAATAAACACTGCTCATCAGTTCAGTTTCTTCGATTTCCTTAATTGGCTGATGTTTAAAGAGCTGGAGCAGCATCAGTGTTGAACATGTGCTTTCTTAATTAATTATCTATAATTTTAAACTTTGCAGTCTATAATTAAAGAGTTTGAATCTATATTCTCATTTAAATGACATACATTTTTATATTTCCATTCTGAAAGGATATGTTTGTTTCAGACATCAACTAGGCAGCACACGATAAGTTTTAAAAAATGCTATTTTTAAAAAATTAGAAATTCCAAGACACTGACATGTTTCATATTGCATTTACTTCAGGGAGATGTCCCCAACAACCATGGCAAGCCCTCCACCATGTAGCACCAAGGGGGAAAGAAGGACCCTGATCTTTTACTCACATACAGGCAATTCAGCAATCTGTGGGTCAAACAGGCATTGTGTTTCACCAGGATCTGTTGGAAAATTGCAGATTTTCTCTCTTGGTCAAGGCTCTCTTCCATCTCTACCTTGTATGAGAGCATGTTATGGAGGCTCTCAAAATAAACAAACAATCACCAAAAATTGAAAATTTATTATCCATACAATTAACTAGCCCTCTGCAACCATTCAATGACAAGTCTGAATGCCCATGAGAAGAGAATAGAAAAACTTCCTAGGGCTTAATGACAACCCCAAATGCAAAACAAAGCATAACTTCCTAGGGTTTAATGACAACCCAAAATGCTTTATCACTCATCTAACAATGAGGACTCTCAATCTCGAGGAACTTCTCAAGGCAGTGTCCCAACCCAAATAACCTCAAGGAGCTTCCTCGGGCAGCATCCCAATCCAAGGGGGGAGTCCTAGACTGCAGCATATTGCTCCAGGTGGAGGACTATCTCAAAATGGCTCCCCAGGGGATTCCATTTATACCCAGGCTGAATCTGATCTGTGGTCAATAGAGGTTCCCATTGGCCAAAGGCCCCTACTACTGTGAAGCCCTCGGAACAGGGGCACTCAATAGCTGCTACACTTCAGCAGCCAAGAAGCCCTATTTTCATTGGATGCATGCACCTGCCACAGTGCATGATGTGATAAACAGTGTCTCTTTCTCCAATATATTTACTGATTTTTTTAAAGCAATATTCCAAAGGCTTACAAACTATTACTGCTTTTACTTCAAGGCTGCTGCTGGCACTGCTGATGAGGGAAACTGCAGAGACACTCACTGTTCATGGGAATGTGCAGCAGAGGTCAGAGGAACTGAGGCAGCAGTGAGCAGGGGCTGCCTTTTATTAAAAACACTTACATTCCTTCTCTGTGCAGATATGTCCAGGCTAAAACTGTCCGTTTGTTTTTTTGGGGAGGAGGGGTTTGTTTGTTGTTTTGCTTTGTTTTGTGTTTTGTTTTGTTTTGTTTTGCTTTGTTTTGTTTTTTTCCCAAGGAAGAGAACTGAAAAATAACCCCAAAGAAGGGAGAGTAAGGCTGTCAGAACAGGTTAGCAAAACCTGCAAACGCATAGATCAGAGAGTAGAAATGGCTTTGTCTTTATAAATCCAAGGAAGGACTTTTTGAAAGGGAGTTGTGAAGAAAAAGTAAGGACAATGTCATTGAGTTTCTGAGTAAATACTCATGGGAAAATATTCCATATTGATTTTTGAAAGTGCAGAGATTAAGGAAATTCTCAGAAAAAAGAAGAGATACTTTTACTAAATAACATCTCAGAGCAGCAAGACATTGCAAGGACAAAAAAAGGTGGTACGAAGAGAGCACCAAATGCACAGATCATCTAGACTAAGAGGCCTGTAAAAGCCACGTACAAAATTTTTGCTAAAATGCAAAAAGATTACATTGTTTTTTCAGACAATACAGATTCAAATCCTTCCTGTGGAGTAGATACTGGCTTTTCTGCACACTAGACAAATGGTCTAACAAAGGAAAACTGGAGCATGAATAGGAAGCATGGAAAATAGCTGTTTAGCAACTGATTCCAGTAGATGGTGCAAAGAACAGAGGTGTGTCACTGCAGAAAAGCAATGGCTACCAACTGCTTTATGTTATATCCATATTGGTAAATTAAGTGTGTCTAGAACCATTCATTCTTTGGCACTGATACCAATGGCCCACATTCACATTATTAAATAGGTTATTATTCTCCAAAGTAGGGTCACTGCATTCAAACCGTCTATACAAATGGTCACAGGCCCATGTAAACTCCTGAACACTCCTGGGTGTTTCTTGAAAAAGTACTAATTTTTCTGAGACAAAATGATGCCTCAGACTCTTCCCAGGCACTTTTAATTTACTAGGATTGATGCAATATTAGAGACTAACTTTCCTACTTTTGGACAATTTGGACATTGCCTTGTTCAGTGCTCTTTGGAAATCTCATTCTTCCATAGCTAATTCTTGTTTCTTGTATAAGAAGCCTGGGTATTTAGACTGAAGATGTTAATTCACTAAAGAAGTAGTGTAGCACCTGAAACCTTTTGTGAATGTAGCTTTTAATACCTTAGATACCAACAGGATTAAGTAACATCTGTGTGTGTGTGTAAGAGAGAGAGAAAGAGAGAGAAGAAAATATGCAACAGAGATTAGACTCTCTGTGCCTAAATGATAGGCTAAAGAACTTGTGCAGACTGCTAGATACCTAAATCATTCTTTGGATTTTCCCAAAATGATTTAAAGTAAAAGTTCCCTTACCTTTCAGTCAAGGTAATGCATTTATTCATGCACTTAAGTATTTCAAGTATTTTTAGAAAATTCCATCAGAAATTTTCAGTGTTTTTTAAAAACTTTCATCTGCCTACCTCTGAGAAGGGTCTGTTTCAGATAGAGCTTATTAATAGAGAAAAGGTAGAGGAAATAATTTTCTTTTTTTAACCAGTTAACAAAAGAGCAAATATGTTCAAAATTAATATCACACCCTTGCAGTGATTTTCAGTAGTGGCTAGTGATTTTGCAAGTCAAGCATTTCATTTCAGATGCCTTAAAAGGCACCCGATTTTCAAAAACCATTAAAAAGTCAATCCCTGAAGAACAGGCTCTTTCATGCTTTGCACCCAGCTATTGAGGACTCAATGTCAGATTTGGAATTGTGCCGTAAGCCAATCCAAATAAGTTTAACCAACTGTAGAGAGAGAACAAAACCTCTTATTTTTCTGAATGTTCTAGGTACTACTGTGTTTAACATAGATTAAAAAAGACTTCACTTACTTATATAATTAATTTTGGAGTTAGTTCTTAAAATCTAGAACAAATATTTCAACATTTTTTCTGTGAACGTTTAAGAAAAGAGAAAAGTACATATTGTTCCACTTGCTCACATAAAAACCCCCTACTAATTTCAAGAGTAAGCAACATGAATGGGATGTCTTAATAAAAATCTCTTAATGAAAAGCTAACAGTAATCTACAAAAACGCTAACACAAAATACAGGTTGCCTGGACTGTGAACTTTCTAACTCACATGTAGAGTGATGTTATTCAGATGTTTTCCTTCTGTAAAATATGATGTAATCAACAGAATTCTGTATAATCTGGCTGATATATGTGCATTAAAGCAAATGTCTAAATCTTCTATTTCTGTGAAAAAATAGATATTAGGTTTGGTGGAAAATATTTTTTAAAATCTTAAGGTCTTTTTCTCCAACTGTGAACAATCTATCAAGCAAGAAATCAGCATTTGGGGAAACCTGCAGTTACATAATTTTGTGGGATGAAAAGTTTCAAGTTCAGGATTAATCTGTGTAATAAAATTAAAGCAGAACTAGGAGACAATTTGGCCTTGATTTTGACCTAAGTTTTTTGATAACAATCTGCAGTGCAAAGTACTAAATCATATTAAAAAATCAAGACGCAGATTCATAGAACTTAACTGAGGCAGACAAAGGCTCTTTTAGTCACTGAAAAGAGACTAGCACCTTCAGAGAGTGACTCAACCCACATAAATCCTGTGGCATGCTCTGAAGGGACATGTCTTTAAAAATCTATCACGCAGGCCCCAGAGTATGAGTACAGCCTCAGTTAAATGGCTGAAGTTTGGTAAATCAGTCTGGACTTAGAAGTTCTATGCAGTATTTGGTATTCCTTCTTCAAGAAGTAGCCCTAAAATTCTGTCTAGATTCTGAACCCTACTGTAAGCACTGAGGTCTTTTCTGCATGTAGGACAGAATCATCTCCAAGGGACAATTATTGTTATTGTTCAGGAGAGAAAACACACATTTTTATTGTCAGAGACTGTTAGTCTGCTGTTTACTCAAAACTTTATGTCAGCTAACACCTGACATGGATGATTAAAAAAAAAAAGCAAAGAAAAAAATAAGCTATGAGAAATTAATTTTATCCTAACTGTTCTCCAAACTTCAGGTGCAGAAGATATCTTTTTATTATTATTATAACAGTGTGAGAAGATAATACCCTTAACACAGATCGTTTTCATGAAGAAGTACTTGAAAGATCATGGTATGGCTCTTCCATTTACCCTCTGTCACTCTAGACCTCTGGCAGGAGCCAAAACCATCTTGATAATTGCTGAAATAAAGTCCAAGATATTTTGTTTAAAGCCTAAAAGTGGACGTTTCCTTCTTAGTCATAATTTTTGTCAGTATTTGTGAGCTTCTCTATTTCAAGCTTCACCTTGCTTCTATTTTTAGACATAATTGTTCTTTCCCTTTGGAGACTTAACAACCTTCTTTTCACTGAAAAAGGAGCCTTAAGAATTGGCTGACCTCACTACTAGGTATTAGGTAATGCTATTATAGATTCTGCCAGGCATTTACAGAAATTTATTTCCCATTGTGGATATTCTTTAAAAAGGTTTATATCTTATCTTGGTCACAAGTTAAAAGATTCTGTAGTTGAGAGCTCTGTGGCAAAAGATATTTCAGCTTTCCTCTAGCACTTTGTTCCTCACAGTTTTATGTATTTCCCTGAATATTATTTCTATGTACAATAGCCACTGCTCTCCCCTTATCTACAAAATCAGTCATTTCTTTGTAGAAGGTTATCCAGTTGGTGTCAGCTCTTCAGGCTGAGGAAAGCCTTGAGCCTGAACATTGCTGTTATTCTAGGTGAATATACTAGCCATTCAGCTATCATGTAGAAGATAGTCTCAGGACCTTTCTCTCAAGACGTGTTTTAAAATGAAAGCCCTGGGACCAGGATATGGTCCCAGCCAATGGATTCTAGTAAGCATCTTTTCCTGGAACTGTTGTAGCTCCACAGAAGGTTGCAGGTCTGGTTTCAGTTTCACCAGCTTAAGCACAATGATTAAATATTGCTCTTCTCAGCCTGCCCCTATTTTGACTCTGGCACTCTAGAGCATGAGTCTTTCTGTGCACCTTTCAGGGATTCTGGGTGGCATAGATGACAGAGTCTATTTCAGGGCCCAACAATCCTAAACATTAGGGCTTCATGTATATTGCCCATAGTCACTAACTTGCTCCTCGAATCTTTGTAAACTTTATCAGTGACACTCAAAAAGTATAAAACATCATGATAATAATCATTAACATTGATATCAGTCTTAATAGGTACTTCTCACAACATTTTATGGGGGTAATGTTTTTTCCTCCTTAAAGAAAGAGAACTGAAAGAAAAACATTTCAATTTACCAGATTTTTCAGACAGACACCGTGGGCCAAGTATCCCACAGACAGAAGCAGCCAACAAAGAAATAATTGCTCCCAACAACACAGAAGATAGCACATGTAAACAAAAGTTAAGGCTAAAAAGTCCAGATTTTATTCAGTTGTTTGCTATTTACAAACTGAGACTTTTCAGACGTTGCTGTTGAAGTGAGCATTAAACATTTGTATAGATAATGAGAACATTCAGTTACATTAGAAAGCATGTAAGATAAGTAAGGAATTTAGACTTTCATGCCTCAAGGCATAACACTAACATTAATCGCCTGGGTTTGGAAAGTAATTTCCCTTATGGCAGCTTATTCCAAACTCTTCATTATAGGAAGTATAACTAACTGACCACTGTAAGGACCAGGT
Source organism: Strix uralensis (assembly GCF_047716275.1). Taxonomy (NCBI): domain Eukaryota; kingdom Metazoa; phylum Chordata; class Aves; order Strigiformes; family Strigidae; genus Strix; species Strix uralensis. The sequence goes on along the minus strand of NC_133976.1, from coordinate 31,548,470 downwards.
TACTGGACAAATGGACTACTTATCTGAACTCTTAAGATATTTCATGTCAAATTCAGAAATCATCCATTCATAGTGAGGGAAGAATGCAGGAGAATAAAAGAAATGCCTTTCTTTAATCACAGGCTCATCAAAAGCAGGTTAAAAAGTTAAGTACTATAGCCTGATCATAGATCCTGAGGCATCACAGTCCTACAGAAAACTCAGGACCATTTGTGTGATTAATCCTTGTAATCAAATTGATAAAACCATAGGGACTGCTAAAAAAATGCTGTTACATGTTTCATTTGTTAATTGAAATGTGTATAAGAAAAAAATATGAGAGTGGTACATTTTATCTCCCAAAGGATGTAAATTCAATTTTGACATTTAATAGGAGGATATGAGAAAAGGTTAGATGTTAAACGAAATGCTGAGACATTTGTGAGTGGGATGAGGAAGATAGTACATGATGTGGTGGGTTAATATCATTCCAACAAATTATCAAAAATTAAACATTTTTTTAAATTAAAGTTTGTGTCACTGTATGATCAGGATAACCTGATATTCAGATACAGCTGCTGCATTTTTTAAATAATCTACATCTTCAGGTTTTTAGTTACTAAATCATCCAAAGGTGAGCCACTCATCCAATGGCACTCTTAATAAATTCCAATCAAGAAGATATTTGGATGATGACATAGTTTAAGTATTGGCAATATTTTCTGTGTAATGTTCTGTTTAAATGTCTCTTGAGGTGCAGTTACATAAACCAGCTTCTGTCTTTTGTTTCACAAATTAAAAAACAAACAAATAAACCCACATTATTCAGAGACATAAGAGATAATGCTGAAACTTCCACAATAGGCTACACAATTTATTTTTTTTAATTAAAAACCATTGGAAAACATTAGATGAAATTAAGTTTGTAGTTGTGGCATCAGATTTAATAATCTGCACATTTGCTTCACACAGACTAATTCTGACAAGGAGTACAGATGCAGGGATGAGAATATCAGCTCTGCTGTCTCTGAGATTCCTTGTCTATCCCCTAAGCCACTGCCATGTGCTTTTCTTACAGCTTTTGTCCTCTAGTTTTCTTCAAGAACTTTAATTTATTTCTGCACAAAAGCACAGCTTCAATAGGATGGTTAAAAAGTGCTGCTACATGTTATTTACACAAACCCAGCCTCTTTGGGTGAAATTGGATATTTATGGCAGAAGAACATTTTCTACAGTATTTGCCATTATTATGGCCTCATTACTTTTTTTATGAACCTATATTGCCACAGAAAACCTTAGCTCTAAAAAGATTCATCTTTCCCTCTCACCATACAATGGTGAAGGGTTAAGCTCTTTCTTTGGAATTTTGCTTTTCACTGATCATTTTCTTTCATTTAGATCTGTATTTTATATCACAAATGGTACATTGGTGCATTAATTGTGCAAGACAATGAATGATAGTGAATGGCAGACAGTCTTGTCACTAAGAAAGTAGACTGTGATCTAAGAAATTCTGAGGTTTTTCCAAACATATCATGATTATCTTATATGACATTGGACAAGATGCTTAGTAGACTGTGATAAGAATAGACCATGTTGGTGTGGGGAGGAAGAAAGTAATAATTTTCTTGATCATAATAGTGATGATAGTAAAATACTCCAGAGAGAGAGGATCATTTCATATTATAGCAAAATACCAAAGGATCACCAAAGTAGCGCAAGAGCACACACTTCATCAGCTGCTAGACTCCTGAGCAATATGCCTACAGAATGATGCCTCTGACAGCTATTTTACTTGTAATATGCTGGAAGTGTTCAGAGCTCTTTCTGATTTTAGTGTAGTAAACAAATCTAAAGGAATGAAAAAGATTTCTGAAAAACAAAATTATGCATAGCAAGAGCTGGTATCTGTCATCACTTGACTTCACTATGTTACTTTGAGTTTGTATGTCTTAGATGAGATTTTTGATGTCTGGTAAGTGTGTTATTTCATTAGTGTTAGTACTTGAGAAGCCAGGCAGCATAAACTGTTCACTAAAGCACAATCTATTGTCTTGGCTTTACCTTCTTTTCCTTGGATAGTTTTGCACTAAATTATCTATTTTGTGATGGCTTCAGACCTGAACAGCTAGTACTTTATGCATGTGATAGCAGGTTTCTAGTCTTCATGTTGCATCATATAGGTATCTTAAAGGATGAACAGATGAAAGAAATGAAACTCAACACATCTTCTGCTATGGTGTTTCTTTGTTACAGGAAATGTTGAACATCTAATTGAGGATCCTCATATGCATTAAATGATGCGTCGTTCCTTACACCAGCTTTCCACTTTCTCAATTGGTGTTTTGTTTTCTGTATGAGGCTGTGATGCTTAGACATTGCTGAGGTACATAGCTTTGTTCTGTCACTCTCTCAGATGCAGTTGCTCATGTCTGCAAAGATTATCAGTTCCTGATCAGCTTGCAACATCTCTCCCTCCTCTATAAGTGCAGTCTGGCATCCACTCAAGACAATTGTGTGTCTTGGGCCATAGGAAAGGTATTTATGGGACTCCTCATACCTTAAAAAAATCAAGTTTTAAAATAACCTGACATCCTTTAATTTCTTAATGACCTACTTCTCACTTATGCTCATTCTTGTTTAACTTCCATGAAACTAATTCCCTGTTGCATTGCAGATGTGTGCCAGCACCAAAACACCAGAAGCCCTGTGGTCAGAGGAAGATGCTGACTTAGAAAGCTAATCATGATGGCTTTAGTCCATGAGAATTTGCCACTGATTTCATTACTGCCAGAACAGGCTTTGCATTATGTGTTTCTCATCTGAATGTTGAAAATTGAATATATTATTATATAAATAAAATTTTATTCCACCAGACTTTAAATATGTGGTCGTGTGTTAGTGCCACGGCTTAGTCCTTTCTGCTTTGGCAATATGGGTTTGCTGTTCATGCTCTAGATACTGAATGACCTGTTACATTATCTTACTCAAATGCTTATTGTTTCATTGAGCTATTTCCATTCACTAAGCTATGTGATGATGTAAAATGTCACATACATTAATCTGATGCCAACATGTAGCAAAATAGCTTTTTTTACAGGAATCAGGTTCCTTAGATGCTTATTAGAAGAACGTGGTACATGGGGCTACTGTAATACTGCTAGGATTGCACATAATGAACCCTGTAAGTCTAAAGGGAGTAGATGTTGTAACTGCCTGCCTGTTCAGCATCAAAGGCACCACCAAGTTTACCAATCACAGAATACCTAATGAGAGAATGTATAAAATAGTTGATGTGAATCTCAAGGTCTAGTTAATCCACCGTCCTGTCTCAAAGTACAAACAGGCCTGATAAAAAAAATTAAAATCTTGCAATAAAAATTAATCTATTCAAATATTTTATTATTTTTAAAATTCAAATGTTTCTTTCTCTATGTCTAACCTAAAAGTCTTGTTGTTGCACTGTAAGTCTGTTGGTTCTCCTCCTATACATGATGGACTTGGAGAACCAATGATTCTCTTCCACTTCACAGCAACATTTCATGATTTTGAAGACTGTGCCTCAGACTCTCCAGACTAAATTATAAACCCAAGTTCTTCCAACATTTCTCATAAGTCATATTTTTCTGGTTTCTCTTAATTTTTGTTGTTTCTTTCTAAAGACTCCAGTTGGCCCTCAATTTTTTTTGAATCTGGTGCCTAAAATCATACTGTAGATGAATGAAGCAGGAATATTGTTTCCTGTGTTTCCAGTCTGTACTGCTGTTTACAAAATGTGCTATTTTTCTTATTCACAACAGAATATTGTTGATTCATGCTCAACTACAATCCACTATAATCACCAAATTTTTTTTTTAACTTAATCCAGCATGTGTATGGATGATTATTCCACCCGACTCTCTGCTCATCATTACTGAATTCAGATCACTGCAGTCTAATACCATTCTCAAAAATGATGGCAGTCTTTACATTGTAACATCTTCAAACTTAATAGGCATATTCTCTATTCCATCATTCTATCATGTATATCCTATATATCCATATAAATTCATAAATATTTATTCACCTATTTTTACATACATATATTTATAAACTGTGACTGTTGAATACTTGGGAAATTTAAACTTTTATAGCTTGTACAAATTTATGTGATAAAGAGCTGGTCTCCACACAAAGGAGCCTAGAGGGGCAATGACAGCTGGGGGAAGCCAAATAATACCATGATTTAGCTCCTCCATGGCTACTATTACAAGAGTCAGCAGACTGTGAAAGTCTCATCCTCACACCCATGAAGGAGCACAGAAGCATGATGGTGGGGGGGAACCTCAATAATCCAGTCAGAGGGATAAAGCCCTGCACCAGCCCCACGGGGGACAGCCAACACCAGGAGTCAGTGGGGAGGCTCTCTGGGTTGCTCCACATGATGACACTGCCCAGGGGTATAGGGCTTGTTGTGGGGTGCAGGGAAGAGCATTTCAATACTGCACAAAACCTGTTGTGGGATGTTCAGGGGATCAAAGTCAGGGAAACAAGGGTGGTTTAGGGAGGATCAAGTGTGGAAAAATAGAGAGAGAAGGGTATGAAAGGAGTCAGTCGCACATAAACAGGTGCTGGCCTGTTGATGCCTGAACCTGATCAGTGCAGTCTGCCTCATCTTCTCATTAAACTCCATTTCTAACGATTTTCCTGGGTGCAGAGCTCCCTGAGCTGTATACATGTGTGGGGAGGCTCTGAGTGCCAGTGGCTGGCATGGACCAGGGCTGGGAGGCCCATGTACCTGTGGTGTCAGTATGGGGTGTGATGAAGGTGTGCTGTCAGTGAATGACACTGGCCAGCACCAAGCAGGACCAGCCAGCGAGTAGGGAACATAGCCTGGAGGGTGGAGTGAGGGTGTCCCTACATGTGAGACCACAGACAGCTTTGGCTAACAGAGGCAGCGTGGGGTCCCAGCCAGCTGCCAAGACTGTGGTTCGATTGGGAGACCCATTTGTGTGTGTACAAGTGTGCACAGGGAGAGTAAGGATCTGGACCCAGCTACTGGATGGACCTGGATGGACTGGGCGTCTAAGTTAGTTAGTGGAGGGATCCACCAGAGCATATCTGGGAGCTTGCTTGTCTAGGTGCCAGAAAATGGGCAGACTAAGATTCTGTACACTGGGCAAAATGGGTGTCTGAAGCCGGAGGCACCCACGCTGTATATATTTGTATATATTTCCCACTTACGTATTTTCATCCTGATTAGACAGCAAGAGGAACAGGATGAGGTCACTGGTGCTGTTCGTGTTTATGTGAGTACCAAATGGTTTTGTCTGTGTTGATGTGCGTGGCCAGTCACATGTATATGGATGTAACATACTCTCTGTGTGTGTGTCTGTGTGTGTGTGTGTGCGTGTGCTCGCCCAGAGGGAATGCACGCTTGACCTTGCTGCTGGATGGACCTGGGGACATGAAGCTTCAGCAGCTTCGCCTCTCTTGGGCTGCAAGATCTGGCACCCCCTAAGAGCTTGCATGCAGCCTTTGGTTCTACCTCATCTGTAATTTTATTCTCACATATCTCTGGATCCTTCTCCATTTGGAAAATAAGGTCTGCAGTCCTAAGGAATTTCAAAGAATGTTTCTGGAAATGTAGCTGATGCAGACACACTTGGCTGTATCTTTAGACAACATGAATAGAAAAATATAGTTAAGATAATAACTGAGGAACAAATGCCTTTGTTTTCATTGATAGAACTCTGGCAGTGGTTTTGCAGAATACATATCAGTGAATCAGAACAGTCAATGAAATTTTCCAGCTCGTCAATATATGTACAAACATCTGGCCAGTTGATACTCAACAGGAGGAGGAGGGAGGGACTGAACTAGTGAAAAGAAGGGAAATGAAGACCTGAACAACCAAGAGAAATAGAGCTGATCTAATCTGGTCTTGTTCCGCTTCTTTCCATGTTTGTCTCTGTCCTTTCATGAATGTGTGTTTGTATCTTTGTCACCAAAACTAATTATGACTGCAGGAAATTTCCTGAACTCTTTTCAGTTTTCTTAATTAATTAAAAAAAAAAACAACTTTGCAAACTACTGTTTTCAATCACCCTGTGCCAATCAAAATAATTGTTAATTTATTGCAATTAACACCCAAACAAACTGCATTAGTTTTAACTAAGATGAGTTCAGAGACCTGTGGAACAGCTTCTTCGAACAAAGAAAGATTATGGCACATGTAAAGTGTTCAGAGAGCCTACAGAGCTGGAGCATTTAAGAAGAAGGTTAGACAGAAATAGAGAGTTTCCACAGTGATTGAACCTATCATCTAACCGATATGCAGATATATGTCTTCAAGGAGCTATAGACTTATTTTCCACTTGTCTGAAGTTCTGATAATTGCATGATTTTAGCTGAAATGTTTAAAGATCTTTTATGTGATTTGTTAAATTTTAAAGTACTATCCTATCCAAAGTAAAATTCAATAAATTTGAAAATAAACTGGCTCATATTAATTTGCAGCTGAAAATGTGTTGTTTTTCAAGTTCTTTTCCCTTATAATATGTGCAGAAGCTTTACTGCATACTCAGAGCATATTTATAATATCAATTATATCTTTATAGTATTAATTGTGTAGTATTTATGATTTATGATTACATAGTTTCAAAGAATTGAGGCAATCAATGCTAACAATGATTTACTATACTTGAGAAATAAATGAAATGTTACCTTCAGATACTGCAATATAATTGGTATGTTTTGACTGAATACCTGCTTCAGCAAGATATACAAGGAATGTTTATATAGAACACTCCCGAAAGAGAAATTAAAAATAAGTAATATGTACTCAGTTTAATAATAAACACAAGCTACATTAAAATAAAAAAAAAATCTCATTAGCTTTTTGAAAAAAGTTTACATAATATATGATTAACTTTTCAGCTACAGAAGTACTGATTCTTCAGTATTAGAAATTATAGGATAATCCAAAGCATATTACGTGTTTTGGGGGTTTTTTCATATGCAATCAATGATAATAATAAAGGTTCTGTTCAGTTAATAAAGAAACAAGCTGAATGTAAAAGATTAAAATATTTTATTGAAGGTTTTAATAATTTCTTATCCAGAGCACAGGTACAGATGTAATAAGTCAAGCATTCTACTGCTCCCAGAAAAATTGAACATTCAAAACTTCTACAACCAATTATTTGAAACCAAAATAATGCATAATGCACTACTGTTTGAGATTAACAACAACAACAAAAAAAAAACAAAACCAAAAAACAAACAACACAACCAACCAAAAAACCCAATAAAGCTTTACACTTAAGGTGTCATTTTACCATGGAGATGTCACATGTATTTGCTGATATGGTACCTGATGTTAAAGCACACTTGGTAAATCTCTTACGGGTAATGTTATAACCACTGCAACTCTTCCTGGTTAAACTTTACTTCAGCGTTTTTCTGTCTGAATATTTAGATTACTCTTGCTCTCTCTGGAGTGGTTTGCGCTCTGGAGGTAGCATAGGCTGTAACTTCTGCCAGCGTTGTGGAGGCCAGAGGATATGAGTAGCTCGAGCATGTAGAAGTCCAAGAGAGACCTGTAACCGAAACATAAACCAGGGAGATTAATAAATACTGCAAATAAAATAAAACGTGGAAAATACAAAACACATGATGATTTATTAGAACAATGAGGGAATACACAATAGAGAACTCTGCATGCATGAGGAGTGTCTCAGGCATGAACTAGGAATGTTTTTTCAGGTTCAAGAAAAACAGCTAGTCAAAACAGGTGAGGCATTCTATAATTCACCTAAAGCTTTTGTGGTTATTAATTATTCTCGATACGGCAGTACAAGGTTCAAGTATCTATTCTGAATAAGTTAAACAGAACCTGTGCCTCATATTTGAGCTATGTGCAGCAAGCACATCAGGATAGCGGCTTTTCTAAACATGCTGTACTTTCTATTTGTCACTGTCTCTCAAAATTCCATTTTGTCTCCAACCAAAAATGGAAATTACTCTGAATCTTTAATATTTCCCCAAGGATGAAAATGCATTTCTGATAGAATTATTTGAAATATATCTACAGATCAAATATTTTTTAAGTTCTAGGACTACCTACACTTCATTAGTACATTTTCTAAACATGTTTTATGATCTGCTTATTTATTATTGTTTTACTTCAATAAATTTACTTCACTAATGTTTTACTTCAATAAAACAAATTGATTATGATATTACTTGTAAAAGAATCATGTATAGGTGGATTGGTTTAGAAAACTGAATTGCTTAGAAAATCTTAAGAGAATTACAAACAAGGCTCTTTTCAAATATGGTATGAAATGGCTAGACTAAGAATAGCAGAACAGAAGTCACATGTTCAGACTGAGATAATAAGACAGGCCTTCAATGTCCATACTTAGCACTGAAATTAAGTAATTTGGTATGGAGTTAGTCTCACTTAATTTGAAAAGCCTGTGGGATAGGCTTCTGCATCTTAAGTTATTTGTTTAGACTTCTGGAGACAATAGCATGTAATAAGCTTCCTACCAGCTATAAAGTATCCAGTGCCAATAGAAAAGTTACAAACAGGACAAAACCATGTTTATAAATACCGGAATGTCTCTATACGTGAAAGGATGAAATAATTCAGACTCCTAAAGAGATGACAGGGACAGCATTCTATAAAATCATGAATGTCATGGATAAAGAATTCATAGGCTTTATTTGCCTATTTTGTCATTATTTCTATGAGGAAACATCAGATGACTATCTTAAAGAATTTTTAAAGCCAACAAAAGGGAAATACTTCTTCAGAGTATACACGATACATCATACTTGCATACATTGTACAGGATACTGAAGAGACCAGAAAAGACTAACAAACTGATTCAGAAAATAATGATAGAAGCAAGGTCCATCACACATAATTGAACATAAAGAAAATAACAGTGTAGCCTCTATACTTCACATTAGAAAACACCGGTGGAAAAGTTATATACCTGTTCTGTTCTTATGCTCTAATGATCTGGTATTAGCTGTTGTCAGAGCCAGGAGTTAAATGGATTTCTTGTTTGAACCCGTACATTTCTGCTTAAATTTTTATGTAAACTCAGTTCTTCAGTTCCATTCTATTTCTCATCACAAGAAAAAGTGATATCAGTAAGCAGGTAATTCAGCATTTTATGCAAATAGACACCAAATAGGCCCCTAGGAATATCTTCAGCTAATTTTCTTGATTTAATTTCATAGGATTAATGTATATTCACCAGTCTGTCTCTACTACATAATTAAATCAGTGAAGCTGAAGTGGTCTATATCTAATTCCATATTCTGTAGCTTGATGAAGCAGGTGCTGAATTACTTGAATATAATTTGGTTACTTAATAACCCACAATATCTAAAAGAATCTGAAGTAGATCACCAAAATTGCAGTCTAACATTATATTTCACTTGCTTGATTCCTTGCAGGAATCACTTGTTTCCCAAATCTACTGTAGCCTTTTTGTAGGCTTTAGCTACATTTTTTTAAGTCTTGACATACTTCTGTGTAGTTTGTTGGATATTTATGGAACTCACAATATCCTTTATCTTAATTATCCCATAAAGTGGTCTGCAAATGTAATATTACCATGGGAATTTGTTCCCGGAGTATACAGCATGATGGTACATGTATTACAGGGTGGTGCCAAAATATAAAACCACAGCAAACCCTACCACTGCATATAAAATGTGACAGCATTAGTACAGAGAACAACGTTAAAATATTCTTCCCAAACACAAATAACATCTTATTTTCAAAGCTCTGTGTTTTTCTCAGTGCATTCCTTGTTACTGATGTCGGTAGGAGGTCTGCACCCAGACTGAGAATATAATAAATGAATCAAAACTTGTTTGAAGCTGAGGCTGGGAATAATTTTGCCCAGAGGATTACTTCTACTGACCATCATCTGACTTGAAACTAATAAAGAAATATCTTTCCTATAAACCTGATTTACAGGACAACATGACTAGTGTTAAAAAGGAAAAACAGGTATTGTTGGGTGATAGAAGTCTTTACTAAATAACAGAAGACACTGATGCCATAGGGCTTCTTTTATAATAACTTAAAGTCTCCCTTTAAAAGCACCTTGATGTTTGACTTCTGCAAACAACCTTAATAGCTTTCGTCCATTGCCTATTATTATTATGTAGTTACCACAGCAGCCATGAATTTCACTGAGGAAGAACAGAATTGTTTGCAGAGAATAACCTGCCCTTGTTAATGGATTTACCCTCATCAAGGTTAAATATGGACAGAGGGTGAACTGAGAGGCTACAGTTTCCGTTGCAACAGTGAAATATTGAAATAATCTATTAAAATAGAGATTAATCAGTTCCCTTACAGACATTATTTACTTTCCTTACTTAAGAAAATAAGTTTCCCCCTTGAAACACTGTCTTAACTATAAGAAAAATCAGTACTTTACAGGCACAAATTCTTTGAGGAACATATTTCATTTACAGACATGAGTAAGAGATGCCAGCAATCTAAATAGTTGATTTTTATTTCTACATTACGATCTATTTATTATTCTTGCTGTGGCAACAACAGATGCTATGTTGAATTGAATCCATATTATTCTCCCTAAACTGAGCTGTTTAGTCATTAATTCTAGTTTTCTAAAATCTTTGAATATTTAATTGAACAACTGAGAAGTCATTCTGTTAACATAACAATTTTATCTGCAAAATAAGTTTTGAATGAATAATACTGTTTCGACACTGTTACTGTGATAAATGCATATTTCCTAGGAGCCTGCTCGTTGTTAGTATGTTAGTTGTATGGAGACTGATTAGTTCTGGCACTGCATTAGGGAAAGATAAGCCTAAACCTGATAGTGTTATCTGCAGTGGTATTTACAACTATCTTGCTCATTCTGTCCTAACAGGTTGGGATAAATGCACCCTTATTAGTTTAGAGACTTATATTACTATCAATTCCCCCGGTTCCAAAATACTCATTGATTTACAGACTGTACTTTCCACCTCTTCTTGTCTGTTTGCCATTTGACACCTTCACTGTCTCTTAGCATGATGGCTTTTTTAATCTCAAATCACAATGGGAAAAGCAGCTGTGCAAGGATCCTGTATAGATGTAGTATGCAGTGGCGCACACCAAAATTTCTAGGGAAATCCAGGTCTTCTGTTTGGATTTCAAGAAAAGGAAAAGTCTAGATAAGGATGTGACCCTAACACAGATATTCTCAACTTTCTCAGGATATGTAAAGTCTACCCAACCTGCTAAATTCAGGTACTGCTGCTCCTAGTTGTGAGTTCACTTCATATTAGGAGCGTTCCCCACAGATTTCTCTTTGTTTCTTTTTCATTGAACCTTTTGTGATTTTGCTCTAGCTTAAACAGCCAAGATTTCAAATTCTGTAACATTAAAACAAGAAAGGACAGCACCACTGAATATAACCTGAGAAACAGCAATGCAGAACCAAAAAATACAACTTTACAACTTTTTCTAGTTAGACTTCCTAACTAGTCAGTTTGTTAATTAGAAGTAGTATGACAAAGAGATGAAAGACAATGCAAGAAAGTTAGTTCAGCTGTTATTGTAGCCCTGTAAACCAGTAATGCCACTGCTAGTAACGTTGCTGTAGACCTTGTAACAGCTCTGCAAGGCCTCAAGATTGATTTCTCAGGCTTTGTCTGAACTTTCCTTGCCTGCCTGGAGTTTTGATTTAGCTTGTTAAGCTGCAACAATTTTTCTAATGATCAGGTGACTATTGCCTAGATTGTTACAGTTTTGCTTGTATCACTTATATTTGTTTATATTTGCATAATCTTGTTGTATAATCAAAGTTTTTACATACACAGTGAAAAGTAATAATTCTCTGTAGAATGAAAGATTTATGATTTTTACATAATAATGTGATTTACAGGACTATAGGCATGGGATAATAAAGACAGTCTTATAAAGAAGCTAGTAGTGGTCATTAAAAAACAACTGATTGGAGAGCTGGACAAAAAGGTTTTAAGGCTAGCAAAGAGGAAAAAAAAATGTGGAGAAGAACAAGGAATGTACTAACATATGTAAAATAAAATACATTATATATACACCTAAAAAGAGATGTTATCAATCAGTAAAGAAAGGGTAAGGCAAAAGAAACATGTGAGAAAATATGCTAAATTAGCCCCAAGTATAACTGAGAGGTGAGGAAGAAGAAACCATCAACGTCACAGTCCTCCTAGTGTTCCTCCTAGAATTCAGGGTGCCAACAACTCAGTAAACCACCTTTTTCCTTTCTTTTTGAGGAGAATGGGTGCTGCCAACTTTAGCACCTAAAGAGACAGCATAAACACTGAGAAAGGGGTAGATACTTGAAAGTGTTTGTGTGACATTTTTAAGTTGTGTTTTAATGAGACTTATTGTGCATTAATTTGATAATTTGGAGTGCAAATGGCAATATCATTGTAACTGGACTAACTATATTAACAGTCAAAGTAAAATACTGTAAATAGTTATGATTTAAACTGAAAGAGGGTAGATTTAGATTAGATATAAGAAGAAATTCTTTACTGTGAGGGTGGTGACACAGTGGAACAGGTTGTCCAGTGAGGTTGTGGATGCCCCCTCCCTGGAAGTGTTCAAGGCCAGGTTGGACGGGGCTTTGAGCAACTTGATCTAGTGGAAGGTGTCCCTGTCCATGGCAGGGGGGTTGGAACTAGATGATCTTTAAGGTTCCTTCCCACCCAAACCATTCTATGATTCTATGATTTTAATGCAGCTGTGAATTGGTGGCTTCTCGTATCAGGTAAGTTTAGTTTTTTGCTCACAACAAAGTTTTGACTAACATTACGTTACAGCTGGTTTTCTAACTGAGACTACATAAACTCTCATTAAATGGTGCAAAATAGAGAAAATCTTTCCCTCACTTGATATTTCTTTTCATATTTTTCCTAAACAAAAATGGTGATTCTGTTGAAATCTTAATAAACACATTTGGTTTCACTCTTTCTTCTGCTTCCAAAAAAAATACATTCAAAATCAGAAAAAAAGAAAATTAAATAGACTATTTTATTATTTCCTCACAATGTATTTTGACCTGGGGGGATTGTGACTGAAATTTAACTTAGTTATTTCAATAAAAACATGAAATATACACGAAACATTTACATCTTTGTGACAGAAGGTCCTGTAATAATCATATTACAAAGTGTAAAATAACATAAGAAATCTGGGAATATCTAGATCACTTACAGAAGATAATAATAAACGAAGGTAATAGGAAGATAATAAAGCACAGCAGTAATTCTTAACATTGGATCAACACAACAATCCTCTTTGAAAGTGTACTTCAATAAGTACTTCAATACAAATATACTTCTGAAGAAGAAATATGTAAAATACTATCTGAAAAATGATCTTGTTTCATCACATTTAAACCTAGAAAAATCTCAATATTCATTTGCATTTTGTCTCCTGGTGACATTAATAAATGTATAAATTGTGCAAATCCTCTAAAATACCTCTAGAAGACAACAATAGTAGCTACCCAACAAACTAGAAGCAGAACCAAATTACAAGATGTGGTGGTTTGACCTTGGCTAAATGCCAGGTACCCACCAAGTCGCTCTATCACTTCCCCCCTTTTCCCCTTTTTTTTCTCAATAGGGCAAAGAAGGGAAAGAAAATAAGATAGGAAAACAAAACAACCCTTGTGGGTAAAACAACAGCAGTTTTAATATAAGCAAAGCGAAGCAAAGGTCCACACGCGGAAGCAAAAAAAAGAAAACAGATTTATTCTCTACTTCCCATTAACAGGCGATGTCAGACCTTCTCAGGAAGCAGGGCTCCAATACGCGTAGTGGTTGCCTCGGAGGACCAAGGGTGACCCCACCCCCTTCCTCCTTTCTCCCAGCTTTATACTGAGCAGACGTCATATGGTCTGGAATATCCCTTTGGTCAGTTCGGGTCAGCTGTCCTGGTTGTGTCCCCTCCCAAGATCTTGCCCACCCCGTCCCACTGTGGGGGGGGAAATGTCAGAAAGAGCCTTGGTGCTGTGTAAGCACTACTCAGCAGTAGCCACAACACCAGTGTGCTATCAACACCCTGCCAGCTCCCAGCATAAAACACAGCACCCTGAGGGCTGCTACAGGGGAAAACCAATTCTGGCTCAGCCAGACCCGATACACAAGAACCACGGATTATAACCTGTGTACTTGAGACATACCGTCAACAGCCAGAAAATCACAGTTTTAAAGGCATGTATCAGCCTCTGGTTCTGAAGAGTCACCTTTGCTTTAGTCTCTTAAGCTGAGCTATATTCTAGCAATATTCCACAGGCCTTCCAAATGCCATGGCCAATGATAAACATGTAAACACAAAAAATTAAAATTCTCTCAAACCAAAAAGAGATAAAACAATACGAACAATCACAGTGTTTCAAATTATGCTTTCTATTCTCTGAAGTAATATATTTTCATTATATTTTTTTTGTTCATATGCAGGTTAGTAAAGAAGCTATATATACAGCCTTTCACATGCTCAGCACTACGAAACATCATCTGTATTCAAAATTTCCTTCTCAAATTTTCTGTTTCATAACACAAAGTCATTGGAGATGGAGGGTGGAGGGAGTAGTTCTGTAGCATTCTGTGGCACCATTTGAGTAGACATATAGCTTTAATGATTTTTTCCAGATCTATTAATTCATAGGTCTGCTACCTGTATTCTATTAGCCAGTTAGCTGTAGTTTGACCATGTTGAAGTTCTGGAAGATTGGGAATGCCAAATTTGCATGGAGGTTGGAAACTGTGTAAAAGGACCAGGCTAATGAGAAAGGATAGAAAAAAGATCTAAAATATTTTAGACACTAAAATCTCAAAGAAAATCTCAGGATAGAAACACTTAGGCAATTCTGCAGTGTTTCAGCTATAATACTAACAAAAATACGTGGCGTGGGACAGCTATCTATGTCAAATTAGATTTCTTGTCTTTAAGAAAGGTTGTTGCACTGGGTTTCAATATTAGATTGTAGGTGTAAAATGGTCTAACAGAGAATTCTCCCAGTAAATTAGTCTCTTCAAAAAATCCATACTTTAATAGAAAGTAAACATGATTGCTCTTACATTTAATTTTCCGTACATGGTTGAACTTTGAAACAACTACTATGAAGTGCAGTATCAGGAAAAAGGCTCAATAAAAATAAAATCCTTTGGATTACAGTAAAATCCCAGAGAAACCACTTCCTCTAGTAGAAGTATCTGGGATAATGAACAATGGCAGAAGAAACAAATATTCTTGACCTCCTTCTTTTATGAATGTAAGAATAACACAATGATGAGAATCAATAGGTTATTTCGTAAATAAAACCATACCACAACAGATGTTCTTTAACTTGTATCAGTTCACTGAAGGTTAGCATAACAAGATGCTAACTAGCTCATGAATATAAAAAAAGTGATAGATTTCTTTCAGCTACATAGCAAAATGCTAGCGTCTTCATCATTCTTTCCTCTCGTTAACTGAACAAATCAGACCTAATGGAGCCATACAGATCTAGTGACAAAGAAAAGAATGCATCCCATTAGTTTTGTTAGTAAGTGTTCCATTACGGTTCCATTAGTTTGATAGCTGAAACAGCAGCTCCAGCTACAGATAAAACATTCCATTTGTGTTTCCTTTCACAGAGTTACTGTATAGTCAGTAAAGGTCCTTATTAAAGTTATCAAATTCAGAAGTGTTATTTATATAGAAAATATAATAAATCTGAAAATATATAAATGACAATTATTTTCTTTTAAGAAAGTTTTAAACAGTGAAAATAGACACTCAAAAGGGATGCACATATACTACACATATATGCACATAGTCACAAAATAAGACGTAAAAGAGAGAAATATATTTCAAATGCAATGGATGGTTCCCAGAATGAATAAAATTTGCGTGTTAGCACAAAGCTGTCTGAAATTAGTATAACAATTGTGACTGCTCCAATCCAACATGGTTTTTCAATTAAGGATATTCATATCAGAAGAGGTGAGCACAGTCATTGCATTGTAATAAAAGCTCAGGTTATTGATTGAATTGAAAAAAACGTAATGTACTAAATATCTGGGTTGCATTCTTGTTTGTTCTATCAAGTCTACATGCTTATGTTCAACCTAAACTTGCAAAAGAGGTGAGGAACGAAATGGTCACTGAAAGTTTTATATATTTCACATATGAGATTTTTCTACAGTTAGATGTGCAGACAGAGACTAGTTAATATTGAACCATAATTTATATTCATTAAAGTAGTGCACATTTAAAGGAATTCAGTATAAAGTAGTGTATTTTTTATTCAATTCATGAACAAATCAGCTGTCAATGCCATTGACTAAATTAAACACAGTAACAGGCTTGGTACAAGTATTCTATGACCTGAATTCTATCTCAATGCATTTTCCTGGAATTGTCAAAGATACATTATTGAAAGGGACACTATAGCTAATTAACTTATTCTTCACTCCTTCCTACTTTCTTCTGGTTTTCTAAAGATATCTTTTTAAAATAGAGGCTAGCATATAACCCAGCAGCTCTACTCTTTTATCTTCAGTAAGTGTAACACTCTTAGAAATTATTCTTTCTTGCTTATGATTAACAGAACCATTATTCTAAATAGGTCTACAAAAAGATTTACAAACCAATCTATTATTTATTTTATATTTCTAGTAATAAAAATGGTGAAAGAATTTGCTTAGTGCACAGTATGCTGTGCTCTGCATACTGCATATACATATCATTTAATAGTTAAAAGCTTTTTAATATTTCACAGGGTAACGCACAAAATTCCTAGACTAAATAGTATTGTCACAAAGTCATGTAACTCAACAGAAGAACAAAATGTACTAATAGCTTTCATGAAAGAGCCCCACATTAAAAAGCAGAAAGCAGTAATATATTTGCATTTCAATATTTTAAGAATTGGTAAATGAAGTGGCAGGAAACAATTATTAAAACACATTTATTATCTTCACCTAGAAAGTATTAGCTATATCCCAAATCTATGCATATTAATTATTCAAGAATACATAAAAGCCTTCAATGTGAATTCCTGTTCAGCAACATATTGTGTCAGTGCCACGGAGTCAGAAGAATGTCAGGCTTTGTAACATTTTTCAGCTTACTACGCTGATATTGATTTTGTGCGTAGTCTTTCTTGACTGAATACTTAGGACACTATGCAGAAATGCTGTACATTACAAATTAAGTTGATTTCCAGTTTTGTTCCATTGCATGTCATTCTAAAGCTTTGGCAAATGCAGCAGTACAGGGCAATGAGTACAAAGGAAGGAGTCACAGAGCGGCTCTGAGAGCTCTCACACTACTTAGGGACTGCACTTGCCCCCTCACTACATCGCTCCTCCACAGACCCCGTTCATCCCCACGGGCTGGTGCTCGAGAAGATGGAGCCGTGCCCTCTGTTCTGCTGCCCCTCCTCTGCGGTGCTCTGTGCTTCCAGGAGAGCTGGGCAGAGACATCCTGGCACTACTCTGGCCACAGAGATTTGTTGTGATGCTCTGCGCAATAGCGGGGAGACCCCTGCTCTGCTTTCACCACACACAGATAAAGCAGGCCTTAATGATGAGTGGCTAGTATTGCAAAGCTGAGTAAACAAGATAAAATGACAGATCAAATTCCACCAAATTTCTGGAAATATGACTGCACCAGGGTTCATACGCATGTAAGCTGGGACAGGTGACATTTCAGACCCATTCAGGAAAGGAAAGGAAGGAGTCCTACTCTCAGAAGAAAACAGTAGGCTTCAATTTCTAGATACACTCAAATTCTTCTTCAAGAAAAGTGATGAGAAAAAACCCACGTACTAGTTACCCCTTGCATCTAATTTATATTCCTCATACTCCTTCCAAACGCTCAGAAAAGTACCTGATCTCATAGGTCAAAAATCAGGGTTATTTATGAACTTAAGAGAAGTATGAACACTAAGGGATGTCAGGGAGAACATCCCATCCTGCTGCTGCCTCATCTGCTCTGCAAGGAGCAGCTTCAGCCTGAGTGGCTCGATCAGTGAGCACTGTGATGGGACATCATCAGGAACAGCAAACCCCAGGCATTTGGGAAAGTTCATTACCATAAAGTTTAGTAGATGCCTGGCAGTCAGTCAAGATCATGTACAGTAATTATCAAATGCTGAGGTAAGAAGAAAAAAAAAAAAAGAGGTAAGAAAAAAAAAGTAAAGAAGGCCAGCAGTAGCCAGAAAAGTCAATTCAAGGGAATAGGTGAGAAAATACTTCTTAATTAAAACAAAATAGTACAACTCCTTGTGATATTACAACTGTTACTGGGCAAAGCAAGCCTTTTCTAAAGCTAGAACTGTTCAGAAATTTTCAGTGACAATAGCTTGTATGTTCAGCAAAGATCTGTCAGCCTACTAACAGCTTCTCTGGCTTTTATCACACATTTCAACAGTTTTAGTCTGATACAAATGAGGTTGTTGCAATACTGTTGATAAAATAATTTTGATTGTATCCCTTAAACAGACGACTGTTTAACAGACTATTCCACTTAACTACATATTTTAAAAATTCCTACTATGAGGTTTGCCTATATTTTCTTCTAAAATGGCATACAGAAACAGTTTGACTTACAGAAATCATGCTGTTGGCAATATGAGCTATGAAAAGCAATGGAGAGTAAATATTCAATGAACAGCTAGGATATCAAAATGTCATTAAATAACTGCATGATACGTTATTAAAATTATAAAAGACTTTTTAATAGAGGTCTTTGTGTGAGGAGGGCTAGAGCTCATCTAAAATGGTAAATTTCATCAAGATAATTGTGTATACATAATCTCCTCAAGTTGATTTACTAGAAAAAAACCCACATAAATACTTTAAACATATAAAGATTTTTCTCCATCTTATAGCCATACTAATAGCTATGAATTTAACAGTGCTTAAATACTTCCCCTCTTTATCTGATGTATTCTGTATTTCTGTTAAAACTATAGGGAAGAGATTAAATATACTAAACCCAACTTTTACCTTACTTGGAAAAAAATATCTCCAAAATATTCTTTTTTTCCCTAGTCAATTTTACTATTATTTAGCATTCTGTGTTTTTATGATATTGTGACATTTGTCAAAATACACGGCTTCTTGGTATAAATCAAATCATATAGCTATCCTTTCACTTCATAACAGAAATTTTGATTAAATAATTGACACTATATAATTATGAATATAAATTTCACATCCGACATAACTAATCCTCTTCATATTCACATTTTTTTTTCTTTAGTTCACTCCTGATTAGCTTAAGATAATGGCATAACAGGTTTTGCTGAGGAAAGAAGCTTCACAAAAACCAATCAGAAGTATAATAAGATTCATATCCTTAATCAAATACTGTTGCAGTTCTTCTATGCAAATCTTAGTCTGCAAGGATTGCACATCTCACATGTGAGATGATTCTTTAATTCTCCACAGAAAACTCCCTCAGTGAGGAAGCATACGTGCTTATGGAGAAGGCAATTTTACAGACAAGTGACATGATGGATCAAGTCACCAGGCCTGGCCCGCTCACCTGGCAGCCCAGGTAAGCTGATCCAGAGGAAGGGCAGGAGACCAGCAGTCAGGGTGATGCAGCTCCCCTTCATTATGGGGACATCAGTAAAACTAGGAAGAATATTCGAGGCCCACATATGAGTTTCCTGATCATTACATTAGAGGTTCAGTTAACTGGCCTAAACAGAGGTACCTTCTGCCATTTAAAATGTCCCAGGAAACCTCTACTGGCCACTGTGTCTCTTCATTCAGAAGGGCACAGGCTTCTTCAGAGTCCTGTGCTGTATCTTCCAAAGGCACATAAATGTCTCAGATACACTAGGACACAGGAAAAACAGTTTTGTAGACAGCTAGATTTCCACCATTCCTCTCTTTGAGACCTTTGGTATTCCTGGCATATACACACCTTTTTTTTTTTTTTTTTTTTCTTGTTTCCTCTTGCTCTCTAGCCTTCTTTGATGTGTCCTTACATAATGAGACAGGATACTAGAAACCAAATAACTGAGTCACAGAATACATCATTTCAAAATAAAAAATTACCTTCCTCATTAGCCAAATACAGTAACCTGATGTGGTGGGTTGACCCTGGCTGGATGCCAGGTGCCCACCCAAGTCGCTCTATCACTCCCCTCCTGAGCTGGACAAGGGAGAGAAAATATAACGAAAGGCTCATGGGTTGAGATAAGGACAGGGGGAGATCACTCACCAATTACCATCATGGGCAAAATAGACTTGACTGGGGAAAAATTAATTTAATTTATTGCCAATCAAGTCAGAGTAGGGTAATAAGAAAATAAAACCAAATCTGAAAACACTTTCCCCCCACCCCTCCCTTCTGCCAGGACTTTACTCCTGATTTCTCTACCTCCTCCCCCACAGCAGCACAGGAGAGTGTGGAATGGGGGTTGTGGTCAGTTCATCACCCAATGTCTCTGTTGCTCCTTCCTCCTCAGGGGGAGGGCTCCTCACACTCTTCCCCTGCTCCAGCATGGGGTCCCTCGCACAGGATACAGTTCTCCACAAACATGAATCCTTCCCATGGGCTGCAGTCCTTCAGGAACAGACTGCTCCAGTGTGAGGCCCTCACGGGCTGCAGGTGGAGATCTGCTCCACCATGGGCCTCCATGGGCTGCAGGGCACAGCTGCCTCACCATGGGCTGCACCACGGGCTGCAGGGGAATCTCTGCTGTGGTGCCTGGAGCACCTCCTCCCCCTCCTTCTTCACTGACCTGGGTGTCTGCAGAGTTGTTTCTCTCACATATTCTCACTTTTCTCTCCCAGCTGCAGTTGCTGTTGTGCAGCAACTTTCCCCCTTCTTATATATGTTATCCCAGAGGCACCACCACCATCGCTGATGGGCTCGGCCTTGGCCAGCAGTGCGTCTGTCTTGGAGCCGGCTGGCATTGGCTCCATTGGACGTAGGGGAAGCTTCTAGCAGCTTCTTACAGAAGCCACCCCTGTAGCCGTCCCCCGCTACCCAAACCTTGCCACATAAACTCAATACACCAGATTTAATCGACAACTTTATCTTCAAGAGCTATATTTATCTCAAGGAAATACTAAGACTTGCTCTTAACCTATACAGCATGAGCAAGAAAGTCATGGAAGACTAATGAATTCAGTTCCCTGCATATTTAATAAAATATTCTCTCATAGTTGTAATCAAGCCATAGTTCAGCAAAGCATGTGCTGATCTTTAAATATTCAAGTAAGACACTTAAGCACATTATTAAAATTAAGTAAAATAAAATTAATACAATTTTCAGTGAACTGATGATCCAGATTTATTAACTCTTTAAATTACTCAATTTTTCAGATGAAATGTATCAATGAGGCTATTTTAGCAAGATATAACCACAGAGGACTGCCAGGTCATCAGTACAGGAAAAGGATTAACGCATTTAAGATCTGAAAGATCTAAATGTTAAGATTTAACACCACTAAAACTAATTCATTACACAGAGCTCTTTCACTTTCAGTAAGAAAATCAACGTATTAAAAATTCCTTTTAAAGTGCTTACCTTTATAACACAATCTCATTCAAAATATGCTGCAAATCCAACATTTATTTTGTACTTCACTCTTTTGGGGGACAGAAATCACATTTCTGGTCAGCAGCAGACTGTGTATCCATCACCATTGCTACAACGCCTGGTGATCCAAGTACTGTCTCTGAAATTAGCTGAGGAGACAGCAGCAGTGAAATGTGCAGACAGCACAATCTGATACATTTTCATCAGTCTGCTCTGGAGAAAATATAGTTCTGTATGTTTATTGAGTTGTTTTTTCTGCTTCAGGATCTTAGCACTGACAGTAGATGAAAAAAAGTGATACATATTTTAATGAGACCACAATGAATAGTTAATCTTCTAGCTTGCTTTAATGTACTAAATTTCCATCAGCTATAGGTAAAGGTGATGGAAAGATGGCCATTGCAATTGCTTTACAATGGAAGTCTAGCAACCTCCCTGTAGCATCTTTGTTCTCCCACTACTGCACATCTTAAGCAACCCAGTCTGAGCTTGGTAAGAACTCTAGTTCTTGTTTGCAAAATATTTTGTTTATTTTCTTGTTCCATAATTCTAATGCTTCTTATTCAGGCAAACCCCACTCCCAAACCTACAAAGAAAGGCTTCCATTCTTCAGTCCAAATTTCCCACAGTGACCTAAGTTTTTATGCTGTCTGGAGTCACATACAGCCAAAGGTGAATCTGAAGCTGCCTCATCCTCAGAAGTCTCGCCATCTGGTGATATGTAACCCATTTGAAGAGTGAATCAGTCTCAAACTGGAGGCTGCCACACTGTGTTTGTAGACAAGAGGATGTGATTTTAACCATGAGTCAAATACATATCATGAGTCAAAATCATGATACTCTAAACACAGCAAGTAAGAAGATGGAAGTTAGTATCTAATGATAAGGGAAAGTGTGGTTCTTACAAAAAGTGAACAAATGCAGGGCCAGATTCTCAAGAGCGTTGGGGGGGGGGGGGGGGGGGAAGGAATATGTAGATAGCACCAAAACTTTGGATGGGAATTTAAAGTTGCTTGAACAACCTGCATCATGAAACTAGAAGAAAGACTTTCTCCCCAAACTTCAGTAATGATACATATTCAATGAGCATTAGCTGTATCTGGAAAACATTCCCAATTACTACTAATACATTAAGAGGGCAAGAGCTTCAAACTTATACTAAGCAAGAATAACCTTTAGCATCCATTACAACAGCAGAGTCCAATGCAGCACCTGCTATGTTCTAGAGCACAGCAGCTCTCTCTGCAACCTCAGAACACTTTACATCACCTTTCTTCATAGTTGCTGCCAGATCTCTGCAGAAATTAATTCACAGTTATTGCAAAGCTCTCTAGTACACATTTGTGAAAGGAACCTTTTATGTACAGATAGTATTTGCATAGGTTCCTGATACTTTCCTCCCTGGTAAGTCTTGGCCACAACTCCTGAGTGACTTCTCTGATGCCATTCTAGCAGCCCTGTTATCCTTCCCATGTGTGTGCTAAAAAAGGGGGGAACCTCCAGCTGGCCCCACTTAGTCATCTTCAAGGCTTCCTAGTTGCTGGCTGGTAGCCTTCCCTGGGCAGAAGATCCCATCAGCCCTCCTCCACTGCTGGGCTGAGCAGCACCCAACTCCACTTCCCAGACCCTCTGCTGCCTAGCTCCATTATACAGTGGGAAGTAGATCTGCTGTAAATCCCTAAATGAGGAAGGCTGGAGAGCAAGGCATAATCACAATCAGAATCTGGATGACAAGGGATACAGAAATAATTTCTAAGACAGATTAATTTCTAAATTCAGCCAAAAGGTGAATTCTCCAACAAAAAAAGCTTAATTATGTGACATCTGAACAAATATTTAATTCTCTCCACAGAGAACGCCACCCTAGATTAGACCTTGATTGAGATTAATGGGGCTTGTCCTATCTCCCTTGTTACTTTTTTAAACCTCATCTAGGAAAGCTATCCCACCTGTCCGATTGCAATGAAAGCAAATTGCTATGGTCACCTTATCAGTCATAAAGAGTAAGGCTTCTTAAAGAGAAATTGAGATTCTCCTCAAAAGAGAGAAGAAATAAACATGAAATTTGTAGAACACATATTTTGTATATGCTATAGCAACTATCCAGAAAATAGAAAATAATAAAAGTGGTTTATTCTCAGGGACAGTATTTCAGTTGGCCTCAGTGACTAGCTTTGGTGCTTAAAGAAGCTTTAATGTTCTTCGGTTTTCAAATATTGAGGTTATAATACATTCCATTTCTGTTAAGTAAAACTTACTCTTGCCCAGCTCCTATGACTCTATGTTTATTTAAAGTTCTTACTACCCTGTACTATGGCACACTATCAACATTTCTTAATCACTAACATTAATTTCTGAAAATGCTAAACCAAACCCTTGAGCTGATGAAAATGTTGGACAGGATGTACATCCAAATATACATACATAGAATTTGAGACATTCTTTTAAAAGTCAACATCTTCTCAAAGATATGACAATCAAAAAAAGTTCAGTCTCTATTTACCATTCCTTAGTACATTATATATAGTCCTTTACATAAGTACAAAACACATGTAAAAAGTTCCTTTTGTTGAGTGTCATAGGCATGAAGCTACTAAGAAAGAGATATCAGAACCTCTATTATATCAAATTGCATCTTACTTCGAGTAAATTTATTGCTGCTACACAAACAAGGTTAAGCCTATTTGATGATTATCATTTAAGATTTCTTACTTAGAACCATGTCAAAATTAATTATAGTTTTTTTGAAAAGGGTTTAAAATATCAAAATTCTGAAACATGCTCATTAGAACTATTTGTAAGTAATTAAAAATGATAGCTTATAAATAAGTTGTGATTGGATCCTAAAGCCATGTCAGAAATAGTGCTCAGATGACAGCCTGTCATTTTATGCTTGATACATGTGCCCTGTTGATCAACAAATAGTGACATTTTTATTATTCTATTGAGAAAAGAAAGTTAAAATTTTTGCGATCACAAGTACTTTTCCCTTCCTTTTCCCTCCTAGTTCGTGACACATTGACATCACCCACCTGAACACTAGAAAATCATTAATTATTCAGTTCGCGTCCTCCAACTTCTCCATTATCAAATGCCACTGTCACAATGGAAGAGAGCCATAAATTGAACAGAAAAGGTAACCAACATGTTCATGAAGCCTTAATTTTCCTCTATTTGACAGAGACACTAACATGATGAGCTATGGCATATCTGTGTAAAATCCTTTTTGGATTTGGAATGTGTCACATTGTATCAGTCAGGAGTCAACAAGTTTCTCATGACATCTGACCCACAGGGAAAGTTTGGATGTGAATTTTTGTTTTGTTTTGCTATTTTAAGAGTATGGTGAGGATTACAGTAAAGGTTCTAAAAACTCCTCAGTTTTCAAAGTGTAGTACAAAGACTGTCTTTAGATATTCAGAAATATGAAGTGCCTTTTATTTTTCATAAATAAACCACTTGAAGCATGGTGTGTTCAAAAAAATGCTTGCTAATAAAACCATCAAAATTATTTTTGTTAATATTTATTTGTTATTTTACAGAAAGTCAATTAGATTACATTAAAACCTGGTAATTTTTTCATAATTTCATTGTTATTATAATAATGTTTAAGGCTTTTTAAGAGACTAATTCTTGCCATTGGTGTTTTCTAGAGAAAACAAGGCTACCCAGAGCCAATAATATATATCTCTATTCTTTCTAAATAATGATACATGTTGCATATAAAAAGCCACCCTGAGCTGTGAATTTCTTAATGTCTTAGTTTCAGATGTGATTTGAACATTGACTGGAGTCTGGAACCTTTCCTCAAACTGATTAGTAACTTATTTGAAAGCTAGTTGCAGTAAATCTGAGAGGACTGTTCCTGTAAACCAGTGCTATTCTTCATGTATAAGAACACCTGAATCTGACCCTGAGATTTATTTAATTTCCTCTGTAAAATCAGAGATTAAACAAAAAACAAACAAACCAGATTTATGAAAGACTGTAAAATGTGTATATGTCAAACTTCATCTCTTGAATCTTACTGGTTTGAACTATTAATTTATAGAGCAGTATGAGCAGCAAAGCTTAACAGTATTATTACTCTGACATAAGTAGGTGACAGTCTAGTATTGCACTGCAGTTTGCTTTTGATGAGGACTATTATTTCCAATAGGCATAATATGCAACAATACCACAGCTTGTCATGACTTACCTGAGAAACATGAGAGCTTGCAGCAAATACATGAGATTTATGAATGTCACTAGTACACAGGCACTGTTTTTCATGGTACATACTGAAGTACTAGGTAAACATACTGCTATTTGTAGGAAAAAAAAAAAAAAATGGAGGAAAATACTTAGTGGAATTCTAGGTTTTCCAAGTCAAAAAAAAATCCCTCCTTAAATATTTTAATTTATATTACAGAAATGTGAATGCTACTAAAAATTCTTTTCAGCATTAAAAAGTGCTGATGACCTGAGGGAGTTGTTTAGAGAACTTGTTTATCTACCACAAGAAAGCCTTATGCAAACAAGGAGGAACATTTGTTCCCTCCGAAATTTCTGAATCTCCTGTCCATTCATATAAAACATGATATGAGTACTGAGCAGGCAATTGCCTCACAGGCATTAGACTCAGACAGCTATTAGAATATAGTGCAGACTACTGTAAAATTTACAAGCCTGACACAGAACTTATTAGATTTAAGGGATATAATTTCATTTGTTTCAATGGACACTGGATTTAACCCTATTGGTATGATCCAATGCCTACTGAAGCATATGGAAAAATACCCACAAAAGGAATCATATGCAGGCCTTATTCAGAGCTCCTTGGGTACATGAAGAGAGATATTCAAAGATTTTTATTACTATTATCCTTGGCTTATACTGTTGCATTTTTTCCTAAATCAAGGATACTTGGTTTTACAAAAGAAAAGTTCCCTGTCAATCACTAGTGAACAATTTCAAGTAATTTCTCTGTATTTGGAAAACATGCTTCAATCTCACTGTCTTTAGAGAGACTGCCTACAAGAACATCTCTCTGACCCAAAAAAGAGGTGCTTGCATGCTGGAGGGATAATAAATGAAATACCTTAGGGTTTTTGATAGCCCCAAATTAACATAATTCAAGTCCTGAAGTGAGACATAAGAAAAACTCTGATTTAACTTGTCAATTAATACTTTGTGCTGAAGTGCCCTGATGTCTAAAACATAAATGTGAGAGAGCAGTGATTACTGATCAAGGTATTAATATTATCTGGAAACATTTAAAATATATATTAAATTTAGGAAATAAAAGTTAGAAAACTGAGTTTGAGAAAACATCTAGGTATAAGACTTGAGGTTAAATGAAGACTGATTGAATTGTTTGTTTACTAGACCCTCTCTCAACATACCCTTGAAATCCTGTGAGAAATTCAACAAGCTTGGATTCTCCCACCTAACTCAATAGCCTAAACTGAAAATCACAGTAAGCTCCACAGAGAACCAGTGCAAAGAGAGGACCTTGTCACAGAGATGCAGACCTGTAGCAAGCTGTATCAGTCTTCCCCATTTCTCTCCACTGACTGTAGAGGGAGGCTAGGCAACTGTGCTATTAATTTGGGTGTCTCTGTTCAGGCTTACAATTAGATTAAAAGAATCTGGGCTTTTATATTGACTTAAAAATCATGCAATGTTCTCTATTAAAACCCATCTGTCCAAAAGATATGCTCAAAATAAATGCAAGACATCATCTGACATTAAATTAGCTTCCTAAATGACTTGATACTAAATTTAGAGAGGACAACAGCAAAGCTCCCTTTGGACTTCACTGGCCCAGGACCAGTATACAGTAACTGACATTGCTTTTCCCAGTTTCTTGAATAATTTGTGGGGTTTTTCCTCAGAAAATTCTTAGAAGACCTTCTTTTTATATTGCAGAGCTAAAGGAGAGCAGCAATAACTGCAGGTGGATTACTGAAGGTAAATTATGGGGTTTAAATCTTAGTGACCCTCCGTAGAATCAGTTTCCAAATGCAATTCGTTAAATACCATTATATTACATGACAGCTCTGGGAGTGAGGGAATATGAGAATAGTAAAGCCAAAGTCCCTTGGGGTAGCCAGATAAAATGTAGCAGAACCTGTCTAAATAACATATTTGTTATATCTAGTTTTTTTGCTTTAAAATGCTTTGCTCAGGAAGCTGTTAAGCTCAGTGGAAGAAATCACGTCATCTCAGCTATCACAAAGGCATTGTTGTATACTTCCTCTGTTCTAACCATGCCAACATACTGCCACACAAAAATAAATTTAAAAAAATAAAATCAGTAATGCAAAGCTAGATTAAAAATATTCATTTCAGAATTAAAACATAACATTAAAAACAAAGACTTCTTGGCTGTCATTAACTCAACCAATTTTCTCTTTTTTAAAACCTGTCAATTTAACCTCAGTTCCCAGGTTTTCTTTCTTGGATTCCACTTCCAGTGCAGTAGATATTTTCTCTATGGGACCACATCTGAAATGAGTCAGTCACTCTATACTACTTACAGTCAAAAGAACTTCATCTAAAAGTACTTTAAGATTGGATCTTTTGTGTGAAGTCTGAGTAATCTGCAGCCAGCGAAGAATAAAAATATATTGAGGATTCACTTCCAGAGTTGCAATCATGAGATGCAGAAATAATTGCTGGAAAATATCAGAAGCTGGTGTACCAGGGAAACTTTGGGTTTTGTCTGCTTTTAGAGGATTCTATGTGTCCATCTTATATACTAATTTTATATGCCAGGGTACATGGACAGTAAAAAAGTATAATACACAAAATTCATCAAGAACTGTTCCAACATAAGAAATGGCTGATTTTTAATGAAAGAAGAGAAAAAAAAAAAAAAAAAAAAAAAAAAAGCATGGCTAATAAAGATACATTTTAATTTAATTTTTAGATACTTGATAAAGTCACTGTCAACTTCCTAGTTGACAATGGAGCCTAGTTTTACTCCAGGTTAATTAACATGTAATGCTTGTAGTCATTTGTAGTTATAATTGTTGTGTATGCTTATATTAAGCTAATAGGGACTATAAATTTCATTGTTCACAATATTTGATAGGTTTAAGTAAACTAGAGGTTTCTATTTTCAGTTTGAAATAGAAAAAAAGAAAACAAGAAAAAAAGAAAAAAAAAAGAAGTGGTTATACTTAAAGTTTTATGCTGGAACTCTGTTTCTGCAGGTAGTGCATGAATATTTTCTCTGAAATGAAGTGTCCTTGATACACTCTTCTTGCACTTTCCACTGTTCTATGAATTATAGAAGAATCCACACTGGCTGTATATGTTATTTTGGAAGAGTCACTACTCTCCTTAGAAGCAGACTGAAGTAAGGAGAACTGAATCATCTGATCAGTAATCACTTGGTACCATCATAGACTTGCCCAAGGGAAAAATGAAAGTTCAAATTGAAAATTATCTTGAGAAATAAGCCTTCAGAAAGATGTTAAGCCAGGTTAAAATGATCAGGACACTACATCTATGAAAACAAAAGCAGTGATCAAGCAGACCAACAGCTGATACTTTTACAGCTAATTGGAACAAAGTATCAAGATACAGTTCCTAGAATATTGTAGCCTTTCCAACTAAAGATCAAAGAAAGTCTTGTACCAGTACATACTACAAGCTTCAGATATTTAGGTGATTTACTATTTTTTAACTGTCATCAACATACCCTAAAATTCCCCCCTTCCCCCTCTAAAAAAAGAATTTAAAAAAAATAAAAATTCCATCTAATAGGTCACTAACCTTGATATCTACAGAAGTCATAACATTTTTTTAAAAGAGCAATAAGAGCTAAGACATTACTTTTGCTGCAAGAGGTATGTAATCCACAGCTTTCTTGTGCTTGACCATTTTTGACCATTTTTATTTTTGATCCTTTTTAATACACTGTAATAATCAGTTTATAAAGCCCAGTTTCTTAGAGTAAGGATGACTGGCATCTCTAGACTCAACAAAGCTCAGCCTAATAAATTGCACGACTGCAAACTCTATCATTTCCTATGTACCTCCATGTCACCCACTTTCATGTTGTCCCAGCTTGTATCTTCATTGGGAACAGTGCTTTGCTCTTATACAGAGGAAAATATAACAATAAATTTGGGAGCACATGAATGCACGAATCATTGCATGCATCATAAGTCAGAAGTGGATGTAATCTGCTGTCCAGTGAAAAATATGATTAAATACCTTTAGCTATCATTTCTCCAAGAACAATCTTGGAAACTTCTATGTCTCTCTGGACTAAACAAACCTTCAGTTTCATAGAAATTCTGAATGTCCCTGGAAACCCCAATAAAATCACAATTTCTATTAAACCAAGACAAGCCTTAAGTGATATCATTCGTTAAAATATAAACTAAAGCTAGGATTAAAAAGGAAAGTGACTGGATTATCCTTTTATTTAATCTATCTTTTATCTAATCTAATCTGTCTTTTGGTTTTATCTGGGTTATTGAACTATGCACCCTTCCAAACCAATTTTAAGTATTAAATATAAAACACTGTTTCAGTAGATTTGCTAGATTCAGATTCAACACTTTTATGGTAAGGTGATGAAGAAGGTCTGTGTGTAAAAAGGGGTTCCATTAAAAATGTTTTCTTACAAATATTTAGAATACTACATATCGCATGTCTATACCTCAAGGCAAGAAACAGTAGCTATTACACTGGATAAGTCATAAAGAATTATGAAATGCACTACATTAAGAACTACAGCAAAAATTAATATTTTCTTTTTTATTTTAAACTATCATGCAAAGTTAAAAGCACTTTTTTTTTTCCTAAACTGAAAGAGACAATCCTTTCCCTTGTCAAAGCAAAGCTCCTTTAAATAGTAATATAATATTGAAATCCTAATTCCTGTGTTGTTAGTTTGTATGCAACTGGTAGTCATCTGACTGCTGATATGAAGATGGTTACAATATGCCTCATAAGGACTGATCAAAGTTTACTACAGTTTCTTGAATTATTTTTATGGAAACAGCAGAAAAATATAGATAAATTTCCAGAATACCTGCAAACACTACTAATATGTTTTTTTAAAAATCCCACAAAGCCATGCAGTAGGTCCAGTACATCCAGCACCCTCTCATTTCACATTTCGAGCAGAGAGATCTCCAAACTTGGTGGTCAATGTGTAGATTTTACAACCATGTGGCTATGATAGAATCATATGACTCTCAAGTGGTTACCATAACAGCTGTTAATTGCCAGTGTGGGATTAAATTAAATATCTCAGGATTTTTTACAGACTGAAGCAAGCCAGTATAAATCAATACCAGATAATCAATGTCAGCAAGACAATGAGAAACTGATATTGTTCCCATTCAGATGGCCTCTACTCTATGTCTTGATGTATCTATTCTCTGATAGAATGAAAAGGACATCTTTTTCTTTGCCTGAAACACTGGAAATTACAAACTAGAGCAAGCAAAAAAAGATCATGAAATAAAGAGAATACTACAATATAAGAAAGAAGATAATTTCTCAAGTAACAGTATGCAATCTTGTGTCTTTGACAACTCAAATAATTTTGAACAATGAGTAATTTATGGCCATGAAAGGGCAAGCACTTTTCTTCATTCATTTATTTGTTTTATTCCCAGTAGGATACAGCAAATAAATAAAATTACTTCTAAAAAGCCATTTTCCATTGCTATCATTTATGCCTTGAGGAAAAGAATCTTAAAATCCTTTACCTTATGAGCAAACCCACTTACTGTCATACATTCCTCCCTTTTCTCATTCTTCATAATAAATTTGACAGCTTTTTATGATGTCACAGATGTTCCAACGAAAAGTAGTATTAACAGGGTTCTTGTGACACGGATTTAGATTTTTAAGATTCTTTATTACATTAAAGCTGGGGCATTTGGACAGCAATACAATAATTATTTCTCCTAGTTGGGGAAATACTTTCTTGTCCTGTTTGATTTGGAAATAAGTCCTGAATATCCTGGAAAGCAGGATCAATCCAAAACATTTTAAAAAAATCTTGAAAGATATTAAAAATGTAAACAATTAGCAACTTGTATATAATTCAA
Organism: Strix uralensis; assembly: GCF_047716275.1. Classification (NCBI taxonomy): domain Eukaryota; kingdom Metazoa; phylum Chordata; class Aves; order Strigiformes; family Strigidae; genus Strix; species Strix uralensis. The sequence continues at coordinate 31,516,846 of NC_133976.1, read as the reverse complement.
ATTATTTAAGGTTAATAATCAGAATCCAATGTCAAGCTATTTCTCTGCATATTAATTAACAAGGTTGAATATTTGGTATTTTATTTTAGCAGCATCACAACAAAACATAAGCAGTGCAACATGGCACAACAGTCTAAATCCAAAAGCATTCAGGAATATAGTTTCATAATATGACAAAAATAAATACAAGAAAGAATGTGTGTGTTGTAACCAACTCTAGGCACTAATTATTTAGTCTTGACTCCCTTAAATGTTAACGGCAGCAGAGGTTAGGACCCTGCTGAATCACTGTCTACAGAATCCCTTTATTTTTCTATTTTTCCATTAACCATAGAAGTACCCTAAGAAGTTAGGCTTTGGGAATATCCACCAAAGCCTTTTTTAGCCAATTTTTCAAGCAGGTGATTACAGCCAGAGATTCAGGTGTTCCTATACATTGCTATGCAAATGTAGAAAAAATAAAAATATATATTGTTGAAAGATAAGGTAGATAACTGCCTAAAACTATACGATTCCTAAATATTGGCTGTGGTCATAAGGGACTAGATATCCAGTACTAAGTAAATTGGACCTGCTGGCTTTGAAACAAATGTTACTGCTTGATGAATGCAGGTATTCAGGAATGAAATCATTGATCTTCATCTACTTATGGTTAATACTCATCCCCACAAACCCTCTGTGCAGGTTCTGTAACATTCAGTACTTCTGTGTCAGTTTTCCCTAAAGCTGATTATTTTCCAAGTATTGTTCACCTACTATTCTGTATCAGGCTATTATAATTTACCATGTGTAGGCAAGTTCTTGAAGATAATTCAGAAGCTAAAACATGCAGAAACCATACATGATCCTTACACGCAGCAGTAGATTAATCTGAAGTAAGTACATGCTACTTTCATTCTGCATTATCATTAGGATCCTGTTTATCAGTGCAGTTAAGAGTGTGGGTTAGCATTCATAAACCTAGAAACAATTTTGGGATGCAGCAATTTTAGCTGCCGCCTCTCCCTACACTTCTCACAACTGTTGCAATTCATTGATGATTTTGCCATCTGTCTCAAAAGCTAAAATACTTGGTTTAAATATATAAAAGCGAGACAGGCAACTCCATTATTATATGCAAAGGCATTTCTAGCACTGTAAACACAAGCTTAAAACTTCCACTTCCTTTGCAGTTCTACCTGTGTTAACAATCGTGAGACTAGAATGGGCTTGGCACCAGAATGGCTTAATCTAGGTTTTGTCATGGCAGTGCAAATTACTACAAAATGCCTACTGGATTATGTTAAGGTTCCTTCCAAAGGAACCACCATACTGGTTGGCACATCCCATTGAGACATTTCAAAGAAAAGTTGGGAATTAAATCACCAGTTGCTATCCATCTTACGGCTGATTAATCTTTGGCTGTAATAAAAAGTTATTCCGTATATGTGAACCCCTTTGCTGCTGTCCCATCTATGGGGATTTCTCTTGTTAATGCAGTCCTGTAGGTCTGTTAAATTAAATGAACCCTTATCATTACATTCTTATTCCTATATGTTGTAGAAAAGATTTGGTCAATGCAATATCTGACAGGCAATCTATATACTGAATTTCTTTGGTTTTGGATATTTGAGATAAAGTTAGTTTCTTCTTTGTCCCTCCTTCTTTTCTTTTTTGATGGTGTAACATACCATTTCTTTTTCTGCTATAATGTTCCCAAATTTTATCCCTAATTCTTTCTACTGATTTAGTTATAAATATTAAGGAATAGGCATGTTTGAATTTTATTATATTAGCACACTTTATTGTATTGAGTGGTCTGTGTTACTCTGATATATTTAATTTCTCTCTATTATCCAAAACATGATCATCGTGCTTTAAGTCAGGTAAGTACAATCAGAAAATAAATCAGAGCAATGTGCTAAGCTGCAAAACCCCTGAAGTGTGATTTCTCTTAACTCCTTTTTGTACAAATTTTCAGTGTAACACTGAGCATTAAAGCATACATAAATTTTATATATCATATTACCACATGATGGGCAGTTGTGATATAGTGTGCCAAAAAAAGAGAGATAACTGTGGAAAATATCTATTGCATTTTTTAGTGATCTTGTTCTAGCAGCACAGAAATGCAATCTAAACTCCTACATCACAACTTGACAAAAATACATTCAATTCAATTTTAGAATAAATTGTTTCTGGAATAAGATTATCTGCCACATTTCAGCTCAGAAACATTTCTTGATATCCAAATTCCATCTTTTCACAAACAGGCATTCTGAGTAAGTTTGGCAGGCTTTTAATTACAGAAGCACAGATATGCCTCTAAAATAAAAGTTTTCAGTATTCAAACTTTGAAGGGACCACTTCATTTAAGACTCTGAGGGTGATATCAAACCTGGAATGACAGTTATGATTTTCAGGCATATTTCCCTCTATAACACATACATTCTTCACACTTTAAAAAAACGAAGGCACAGTTACAGCTGCTGCCTACTGATCTGTGTGCATTGAGCAGCACATCAACATATTCAGCTTATCAGAACCGTTTGCAAGAGCATGTTTGTCAAGCAAAACTATCTCAGAGCATTAGGGAACTGACGTCTCAGTTGGATTACTTCACTAACTCTTCTATATAGCTTAGAAGGGTTATTTTAACTGAGACTATGCAAACAAAACCAAAAAATTCTCACAGACTGTTAAGTGACTCAGAAACCTCAACACTGTGAAACCTAAAATCATTTCAGGCTTGAAGTTCAATATGCAAATAAAATCTAGAGCTAGTCAGAATACACCAGCAGGAAGAAAATTATGAGCTTTGATATTGGCCTGTTTCCAAAGAACAGGCCATATCTCAAACTATAAATGGGCGTTTTAAAGCAGAATAAATACAATAAATCACTAATAATTCCTATGTTTTAATAGTGATATTCCTCAGTAAGTCACACTGAACTTTATAAGATGATATCATTATGCTCACATTGTAGGTGTGGAAATGGGCACAACAGGGCTCTCCTGAGCTTTAAGCAAATACATCTAATAATCAGAAAACACTGATTGTCATGTAGAGACCAGGTCTGTTCATTTGTCATGCTAGCATGGCTCCAGACAAAATTGTCTCCTCATATATGACTTTCAGCTTGAGGGCAGCTGGAGAACAAATTCATTATAACAATGATCTCTATGTTGGTCAACCTTTTAGACCTCTGATGTCTGAACCTAAAATCCAGTGTACTAAGGGCTGTGCTTGCCTAAGGAAAAGATAGCTTTTCCTGAATTATTTTGAAATGTCATATAAGCATGGACAAAAACAATAGACTGGTAATTTCACTTCTTACTGTGCATTGTTAAAAAAAAAATTATAGCATTCCCATGGTCTGCACAGGAACAGAACAAGTGACATATCTGTAAAATGTTTTATATTAGGCTTCTCTAGCCCTTCCTGACAAAGCTCTGTCTAGCAGATCAACTCCTTTCCTCAAATTCAGTAGTCAGGCAAGATTAAGAGACCTTGAGGAAACAAGATGAGACAACCAGAAAAATAAAAACAGATTATTGGAAGTAGAGAATCTAACACTCTTAGCAATTATATGATTATAAAATTCATCTTTGTACCTTGGAATATTACTAACACATTACAATTCATTATAAATATATATATATAAGTAATACATAATCAGATCTTTATCATAGACAAAACCAATGACAGAAAGCTTCTCAGAATGCTTTATTAAAAGCACAAAAAAGCAATTATTCCAGTGGTGTCTGCAGAAAAACAGCAATTTCAATAAGGCCAGAGTTTTGCCAAGGTTCAAAGGACACAGTTGTTTTGACTGGACTGTGACTAAGAGTCTTGTTAACTTGTATGGCACTAGTCAATTTTACAAGGGGTAAAGCAATTGGCATTATCCATTTAAGGAATACAAAATGTGAGGACAAGGACCTATATGAGTTCACCTTTTTCCATGACTGCCAAGTTATTCTGATCAAAAAGTATTTCAGCAAAAGCTTCTGCACTTTCTTAAGTATTTGAAGCCCTTCACCTGTGGCTCTGGTCGGCCTTAGCACAACTTACTCAAACTGTTGTACTGCCATTCAGAAAAGATTGGCTCCCAATTAGCCTCTTCTGATATGATGAGATACCAGCAAAATCGATTGCTCAGTGTATTCATAATGACCTCCCACACCTTTGAGCTTTAAAATTCCTGAAGTGCCATGAATACCTGAAGGGATTTTACATACATAAGGACTGCATTCAACCACCGTATTGCACACATACATAATTCTCAGTCTGGACAGGCTGGAGCGATGGGCTAAGGCCAACTGTAGGAGTTTCAATAAGGCCAAATGCCAGGTGCTGCACTTGGGCCACAACAACCCCCAGCAGCACTACAGGCTTGGGGAGGAGTGGCTGGAGAGCTGCCAGTCAGAGAGGGACCTGGGGGTGTTGATTGACAGCCGGCTGAACAGGAGCCAGCAGTGTGCCCAGGTGGCCAAGAAGGCCAATGGCATCCTGGCCTGTATCAGAAATAGCGTGGCCAGCAGGGACAGGGAAGTGATCTTACCCCTCTACTCGGCACTGGTGAGGCTGCACCTCGATTACTGTGTTCAGTTTTGGGCCCCTCACTACAAAAAGGACATTGAATTACTCGAGCGTGTCCAGAGAAGGGCAACGAAGCTGGTGAAGGGTCTGGAGCACATGTCGTACGAGGAGCGGCTGAGGGAACTGGGGTTGTTTAGCCTGGAGAAGAGGAGGCTGAGGGGAGACCTCATTGCCCTCTACAGCTACCTGAAAGGAGGTTACAGAGAGCTGGGGATGAGTCTCTTTAACCAACTAACAAGGGGTAGGACAAGAGGGAATGGCCTCGAGTTGTGCCAGGGAAGGTTTAGACTGGATGCTGGGAAGCATTTCTTTACAGAACGGGTTGTTAGGCGTTGGAATGGGCTGCCCAGGGAGGTGGTGGAGTCCCCATCCCTGGAGGTGTTTAAGAGTCGGGTCGACATAGCGCTGAGGGATATGGTGTAGTTGGGAATGGTCAATGTTAGGTTAATGGTTGGACTGGATGATCTTCAAGATCTTTTCCAACCTAGATGATCCTATGATTCTGTGAATTGGAGGAATGTATTATGCATGTTATTAAGAAAATAATCTCATGACTATTTCAAAGGGCCAAAAATGATTTTTAGATGCCTGGAGGTAATTTAATTTCTGCCTTAGGGACCCTTGTTAGGTTCTGTATCATAATGAGTAAATATATTATGTGCTTTTCCTGAATCTGAGAAATACACAGTAATTTCATTTTCACAATAGAATTATCAGCTGAGGAAAAAAAAAAAAATTTTTTTTTACCAAAACCAGGACACAACAGTGAGATTTATGCAGATCCCCACCAATTCAGTAGGGCTTCCCATAGTGGCAGTTGTCCTCCTGCTTAGAGTAAATCACAAGTCCAAGATCTCACAGTCTAAACAGCTTCGCTGATTACATGCACACATTGCAAGCATAAGCACAAAAAAAAAGTGGGAGAAAACAAGCTACCTATTTTTTTCCTGCTAATCTTAAACACAGACTAAGACTAGCATTTTCAGGGAGAGATTTCATTCCCAGACTATGCTGAGTTATTACTGAAGTTTCCATAATGATTTTAGGCAGCTCTTTTCCAATACACATCATATTATAATGTGGACAATAAAGCTTTTATTAACAAGCAGATGAGCCTGTCATCCCTATGCCAAGTAGGGACATAATTAGAAATTGCACATTTCCTAGAAGCAAAACTCTTACTGAGTACACAGCTGCAGGGACCCTCTGTTGTGGCTGCACCCTGTTTCCCTCAGAAGAGGTCCCCATGGTGTAAAAATTATTTCCAGCAGTGTTAGAAATAAACACAGAGTAGATTTTAAATATATTTGTAGCTTTTATTTTGAAACAATTTATGTACTGAGAGTGCAGTTACAACCAGATTCCACCCATCCCTTCCTCCTTGGCCCTAAGTTTAGCAGGAGTATGTGCAATTGAAACTTAAAGGGGCAATTGATGGAAAAAACCAAACAAACCGTATAACAATTAAAACATGTTTGAATTAAAGTGGATGCAAAGAACTTTCAAGCATAAGGATAAGTTTTGTAAAAGATATCTCAGCATACAGCCATGGCTTTAGAACTAATGGAAGGACCTCAGTCAAAAGCAACCCTCCCTTCAGGAGGGTTCTCCTATATCCTGTATCCTCCCACTCTGCCAAACCTAGCAATAATTCTCTCATACTGTCTACTTAAACAAATTCTCTCATATCTATCTTATCTAACGGGCACTACAACAGCTTTTTTTTTTTTTTTAATAAAAATTGCTCCCAAGCTGGTATGTGAAGGGGGCTTAATAGCCCACAATCATTGCAACAACTTTTGGGGCAAATGGTCTAACAAAACTCTTCTAATATACCCTTCAGGCAAGACAGACCACCCTGGCTTTTAGCTAGAGATTTCTGCTTTTTGCACCCTATCATGTTTGCAGCTCTCCCAACACCTTAGCCAACTCCCACTCAGCCAAGTGGCAACAAAATGCTTAATGTTGAGACACTCTGGAGATTTTCCCTTGCTTGTCACAAAGTTTGTTAAAGTGTAAATCCTTCTTTTCAAACACTTCGGAAACTCATCTGATTTGCTGCCCACTAGGGTCTATCTCATTATATACAAATGTCTATTTCTAGACTCTAATGTGAGCACATTTACAAGGTAACATGTGAATCACACAGAATCTACAGCTATATTTCTCTATTCACAATGCTGTCAACTTGAATTTTATATCAAGAAAGTGCTGTGAATATGATCAAGAAGGTCATCTGAGGGTTGTTCTAACATTTATTTTAAGGCTATCAGAATTTGGGGTAGTGTGCAAAGAAAAAGATAAGACAGACAAACTAGTAGGTTAAAACTAGTAGTTTATTTACCTAAATATTTAGCTCCCAAATGTTTTGGGTTTTTTTCAGCATGCACAGCACTGATTCATAATCTATGTTAAATATAGTTTGGTCTTCTATATTACCTTCTCCAGAGCATGACACTCTGAAAAGCAGAGTAATCCCTTTATTATCAGTAGACCAGGGTAGGCAAATGAAAAATTCTAAACTATCATGTACTCAATATAATCTCAAAAATTTCTCAGCTTTTTACATCCAAATCAAATTTTTCTGTAACAAGTAATGCTGGCCCAAACACCAAGGTTATTGTCTGCCTTCTGAATCTGTCACGGCAACAACCACTTCTACCTCTACTGGCATCAGTGACTGCAAAAGAAAGTTTCTCATGCAAGTCTTCAGAAATGCTCCTTTAGAGTTCAATTAGATAAAGGAAATAATTTCTTTTAAAAATGCTGAGACACGATCCTCAATGTTTTTGCAGGCACAGATTGTCAGTGAATAGAAATATCTGGGTGAAATATTACTATATTTTACTCTAATATTTAAAGTAGAGGTGTAGTTCTAAACACTAATATCTCTATTCTTTACTATTGTAATGAATACACCTACAAAGGTAATTTATGAATATTATTTGTATTGCCTAGGTTAAGATATCTGATTAAAATGTATAATTCTATTCGAATAGATTATATTTTTCTCTAAAACTCTTTATAAAAACAAACAAAAAAATCAGTTAATTCATAGCATCTGACAGTTTTGCAGACTCCAGTGGGTACACTTCCTTTTTCAGTGCAGACAGCTACATATTCAGGACTAAGAATGAAAATTTAAGGAACAGCTGAAAATTAAAACCTTTTTCATTAGTATTAGAAAAGAAACTGCCATCAAGGAAGGAAATTTAATTTACAGATAGAACACAATCAAACACATGGCAGTTGTAGGTTTTTCTCCAAACAAAAGGCTGAAAAGCTGTCCATAACATAATTAATGGAGCTTAGCAGCAAGTGAGAGTTCTGGCCTCCCTTTTGCGTTTATTGGCATTCTTGTCAGCATGTTACTAAGATATATACAGTTTTGTTGTGATATGCTGACAGGTTTGGACTGTATATATTGCTCCCAGTGGTTGTGGGCTCAGTTTGCAGAACATATGCCTTCACAAACTGGGTTTCCTCTAAGGAATAAATGAAGGGCATCCAGTGTACACTATTGCCATTATTTGATTACTTTTCCTGTAGTCCTAGTACTCATAACAGTTACTCAAACATTATTACTGTAAACACCTAAAGCAAAAGATAGAGAATCCCTGGTAAAAGGGATTCTTTTTCAGGACATATGAAGGATTCCAGTAGTAAGTATTCAATCAATAACAGATTCAATAATAAGGACCCTCTACATATAACCATCATCATTCTAGCAACCTTGTATCATGTCTTTTGTTTGGTTTCTATCAAGGACAGCCATGTGTCCTCTCAGTGACAATTCTGCACTTTCTGACCTCCTGCAGCATGGGCATGGAACATTTGGAGGGCTCACAGCAGCTGACCTACAGTCCCAAGAAGTCTAGGACATACCAACATCACATGAAAGGTGAAAAGAATTCTAGGAAACTACTGGAAATATTCAAAAGCATGTAATCTTGATTTATGTAGCAAGTTTAATTCAGTCCTTTCAAGACTCTTTGTTTATCTTGCTTGTCTTTTATACTGAGAGACAGTCAAAGCAAGGAATATTTTATGGCCTGATTCAACAAGATATTTAAGAATATAAATTGTCACACTTGCATAAGGGGGGTTTTTCCATGGTTTAGTATCTTCTGAATCACAGAATGTTTAAGTGAGCTTTCTGTAATAATAATAATGATTCAAAACAATAAAACTGTACATAGATTTATGACATAGTGTTCTTGCAAATATACACTTAGGACCACTATGTAGTACTAAAAAATTAATTAAAAATTACATACTGTCAAAATTAATTACTAATTAAACTGAATGAAGCATTCGGAAAAGTGTATTTAAAAATACACAAAATACATGTCAGATTTTGTAAGTAAATTAATTCTGAAAAGGATTTTTTTTTTCCTATCTCAAATATGAAGTAAAATCACTTTGAGTCTCATACTTTCCAGGTCCATTTGCCATGGTGTTATACAATGGTAGTAGAAACATACCCTTAAATATAGTCTAGTAGTCAGACTGCTATCAATCTGTGTTGGATCATTATTTATTTAGCTACTCAATTAATATTTTTTCATTATAAATCCAAGTAAAAAGTATGCCATACATATAATAAAGAACAATGCAAGAGAAGGAATCTAAAGCGGAAAATTTGAACAATTACATGATCAAAGATTATTTCTTTTATTAGCTAAATCATATTTGATTTTCATCTGTTTTTCCCTTTCAATTATTGGATATGAAGATTTTTTGCCATCATTTTAATCAACACTCTTGTCCTACTTGATTCTATGCAATGGAGCAACCTTCCTGTGCGTGTGGTAATATCTCCATGGTAACAGATTATAAAACGTAAGCACAGGATTGTGATTACTATTTAGAAAAGAAGGTGGTTGAACATGAGGAAATTACACTCCCAAATAATTTCATTTTCTTGGGATTTCAGCATTTAAGGATTGGAAGGCACTGTCAATCTCCAAGTTTCAATTAAAACAATATTAATTAGGCAATTTATATAAATTTATATTCTAGAAATAAACCAGAAAATAAATTAATATCTTGTTCTATCATATTCATTATTCTGTCTTTAAGTAAGAACAATCTTACTTATAGTTCACTGTGAGTAAAATCATACAAATAATTTAATATTCCCATTGAAGTCAACTGGTCTGTGGGACCATTTATGCTCCTAAGGGGAAGCACCTATTTCACAGGATGTATGCCTTTAAAGTGTGCTGCATATTGTGGTTTTGATCTAAAGTATAGTCACACAAAAGAAAGCAGCAGAGGTATCTGAATCTACCTAGCTTTTTGAGAATGCATGATCAAGGAAAAGGATCTGATCAGACATTCCCACAATTACAGTTATGGGCTATTAATAGGAGGAGACCAAACACAATATGACTTCAGTGGACTTTTAGGAAAATTGTCTTTATGTATGTTACTTAGCTCTTTGGAGAATATTTAAGTAGGAAGAAAGAAAGGTGTCAAAGCTTTCTCTTCAATTCATTGCCTCTCATCTTCTCCTGTGAGCAAAGGACCTACCATCTATTCCTAACTTGGTACTAAAAAAATGTTGTTGTTTTGATCAGTGATATCTATTCCCCTTGATCCTGCAGAGCACAGATAAATTACGAAAGGAATTATTTAGACAAGTTAGCAGGAGGAACCTATGCATTATGCCATTTCTGTTGACTTTTAGGAAAAAAGTATTTAGGTACATTATTTACATTAAATTAAATAGTCTGAGTGAGAAGTTTACACTAAATACTTAACTTATAGATGCATATAGCCAGATGAGAGACTGTCATCAGAAGTCAATGCATACTGTTCTAGGACGTGTCCAAGGTAAGGAGGATGATTTACTGTCAGGAGCAACTATTTCTCTCCACTGGCAGTAGAGGGAGCCGACACAACCAGCTCATTTTATAAAGCTTAAGGTTACATGACATAAATTCCAACCCCAGTTGCACTCCAGTGTTTTATTCATTTACAAATAAAAGGGACTAGCTTGCAGAAGATGCATTCCTCTCTTGCCACTTTGTGACTGAACGAGTTTGTGTCTAAATATCTGCTGTTTTGTTCCTGCTCTATCTGTTTCCCCACAGACCCAGAAGTATATGATCATTGACCAAAGAGCAGACAGCCTACCTACATTACATTTTTCTTGCTGTAGCCTGCTTGAATTATAAACAGTTTGAAAGATGCACAGTTTCAAACGGTAGTTTATTTGCATTATTCGTGAAAGTCCTCCAGCTAAGTTTCCACACAGCACACTGATTATGTCCATGCAAGTGTGTCTGTGGAGCTTTTAAGCTTATTGAGACAAATAGTGAAAGTAGCAGACAACGAGAGCTTCCTGTACTGTGTATAACTAAATTTCCATCTTGGTTTATTCTGAGCTCCCTCACTGAATGATCCTTTTAGCCATTTTCATATCATCCTAAACTCCATGTCTCAAAGGTTGAAGGGTATCACTGCACTGATTTAAAATCTCTAGTTACCAAAAAATATATAATTTTTAAATTAAATTTCTTGTAAAATTATAGGTATATTATTAGTTGTAATCTTAGAATGAGGAATGCTTTGGTATCAACAAACAGTAGAAACATTACTGCAGACCGCATTGTGTACATGCTGCATTTTCCATATAATGAAATAACTTTTCTTCTCTCTGATAAGCATTTCTGATCTAGGAAATAACCTGTCTGAAAGCAAAAATATCTGCAGGCAAAATTCTATGGACTTCATTATTCTAGAGATCAGACTAAATGATCCAATGACCCCTTCTAGCCTCCATGAAACTTAGAGAAACTACAGGACCTTAACCAGTGGAAGTGTATATATTTAATACTCTTTAATAGATTCTCAGATTTTAAAGATCATGATGGTCATCTGTAGGACCTTCTTCAGTAACCACTTATCAAAACTTAATGAGATATAGAAAAATTCCTTACTAAGAGACCTATTGGTTTTAAGACTACAAGTGTAAGAATCCACTACCATCTGGCAAGCTGTCCTGGAGGTTACTGCCCATCATCATTATTAATTTTCTTTATTTTATATTTTAATTTGCCCAAATTCAGCTTCCAGTCACTTGATCTCATTAAGCCATGTTTGTTAAACCCTCCCTTCGACCAAAAATTTGTAAATAAAAATTTATTGTAAATAAAAACCTACCACATTGATACTGTTCAATGGGATCACACACTAATATTTTGTTATCAGACAGTAATTCCTCAATCTCCCACGACACAGGAAACTCAAATCATGCCTAGTATGTTTCTGAAAAATTACAAGTTAACATCATTATTCTTAAAAACAAAGTTATAAATTCAATTCACTCTTCACCAACTAGTTCTCTAGTGTTTCTATTTGTAATAGTTCATTCATTTACATAGGTGGGTTTACTTTTACTTTGTTTTATACACTGCAATGCATACAGACATATACATGAATGTGCATGCATACATATGCTTGCAGGGTCTCTTTGCACCCATTTAAAGATGTGCAAATAAATAAACCCCAGAAGGGGCCATGAAATTACTTTCAGATGAAACTAAACTGCAAGATGTATCTAAAGTTCTCCAGCTGCAAATGACCTGTGGGATCACACTAGAGAGAATTCCAAGATAAAAAACACTGCAGTGTGTATCACGTGATTAACAGGCTATTTAGGGCTTTCTGCATCACCTTTCAGATCAGCTCTTGTTGGTCCACACTACCTTCTAAATTAGACATAGTCACTAATTTCACCATAATTGACATTGTTCATAAACCTTTCAAAATCTACCTAAAGAACATGCATTGTTTTTTCAGACACACTGGAAGGCTTATTATGTTCAGCTGTCATTATGTTGGCTGTCTTAACTCATGTCTTACAGAGGAAAATTACCTTTGAAATTGTACTGGTGTCCTATGGATCTAACCTATTTTTTTTTTGCAAGATCCATTAAAATCCATTTTGTTAATATTCACAATGGTCAATTAGCCCATATTACAGCTTGATCCAGTCTTTTAATCCTTTGCCTCCACCATTAGGATTACACTTTCACAGGTGAAATGACAGGAAGATAGAGCAGAAAGACCTCAGAAACTCAGCGTGGTTCTTGTACTATGTAAGATTTTGAAGCTGTAACAAAAAGTTCTTTCACTTTCAGGTTTTGTACAGCTGAGTACATAAAAGCGTATTTTTCCTGGAGGCTATTGGTTGTTTTAAATATTTCAAAGGCCTTTACTTTTGTATTTTATCATTCACAACAGAAAACTATCCCACTCGTTTGACACATTATGTCAATTACCACCAAGAGGTGAGTTATGGCTCAAATTTGGAAATGAGCTGTACAAATGTGGAAAGGTCACCACATCACTGATCAGGAATAAAACAAAACTGTTGTTTCTCTACTAGGCTTTTGAGGTCTGAAGTGACAGCAGTTTAAGGATCACTTGTAAGAAAGCTTTATTTTAGTTTTCCTCTTTATTTCTTGTCCTCTTTATAACAACTACTTCCCACTTTTACATTATTATCAAAGCTGCCTACACTTAAGAAAACTCACTGTCTTTAAATTCAAACATCCATCTGGACTGAACAATGCACTGTACAAAGAATCTGGCACCGTTTCCTTACTTTTTTGGCTTTGTTTTAAATAAAAAGCTTGATAGAATTTAAGTTTTCAAAGCTGGGTGATATACTTTTTAAGTAAAACTTTATGCTTTGCTTTTGAAGCAAAAGCTGTGCAGACTCCTAAGTGCAGAGAATCACATCAATAGAAGGTCTCATTGTACTGTCACCATCTGCAGCCATACAAGAAATAGGTGATGCACCCAAATTGGCAAAAAAGAGACAAAGAAGGAAAAGAGGCCAATAATGAAAAGAAAAGAAGTGTTGATGAAACAAGAGCTTCTTACTATCAGGAAAGTGGGAATCCTTATTACCTGTATTCATTTTCAAAGACGGTATGTGTAAGTGCAGATAAAGCTTCTTGCAACTGCTAATTAGCAAAGAGAAGAAACAAAATCTGTAAACACAGGAACATAGAAATTGCCATGCTAAGTCAGTCTTGAGGTCTGTTTAGGTTCAACTGTTTGTGAGGGTCTCTTAGATACTTCAAAGAAGGAGGATGATTACTGTATACTGATTGGTAGCCATACTGACTGCAAACCTCTGAGTTTCCAGCTATGGATGAAGAAAAATCTATAATGAGTATCTCTGTGTAGGCAACTGCAATACAGGGAATGAAACCCTTTATTATGTGGCCTCACTTCCCAGCAGAAGTATTGGACACGGAGCTTTTCCAGCATGCCCAAGTGCAGCAGTTAACATGAGTTAGGCATGGTTAGCATAGCTATTAGCATAACCCTGTGAACATTAGCCAGCTTTTAGTTTCAGTAAAAGTAGAAAGGTTTAAGCAATGTTTTGTGTAAACAGAAGCAGAGAAAATATGATCAATCACCTGTCCCAAACAAGAGCCTTGAGTAGTATCTTGAATAGTTTTTGTGTGCTCAAGTAAGTAGATAGCCGAACTATGTCAACAACCTGCTGACCATCAAAGTGCAAAAGCACTAAAGAAATGTCCAGACTGTGAGCACCACCAGCAGTAACAGCAAATCAGAAAATGATAGCACAATCTGAACAGACTAGTCACCAACAAGTTATTCTCTACTTAATTCTAAACTAAGAACACTTAGTTGGAGAATGTTGAGATTAGTCAAGAGTTTCTGGAAAGAAAACTCCAGGGAGAGAAACCTCATGACCTTGTACCACCATCCAGAACCACCAGGGAACCGGGTGGCCTGGAGGTGGCCCAGGGGCCCCTCCAGGACCATGCACAGCCTGACTGGCACTACTGTCCCACCTAACTTCTCTGCAGGACTGCAGCATCTCTCCTGTGGAACAGGGAAGTTGTATACAAAACCACTACACAAACCTGGCCAAATTCTCTGCCTTACCGCACCATCTCCCTTATGTCACAGGGAAATTGTGTGATTTGTAAAATTGCATATATCTGTCATTATTAAAAAGACCCGTGGTATCCAAATCCATTTAACCTTCACATTTTCATTTGGTCTTTGACCATAACACCAAGATGGCAGATGAAAACATTTTGCTCCTAAACTTCAAAACTCATTTATTTTTAATAATTCTAGTAATAATATGTTAATAGGTGCATATTGCCTTAACTTTCAAAGGCATGTGTGCTCCTATATCACACAAATCTAAAGACCTTGTTATCATATGCATGCATATATACACTTATATACACATTGATGAGAACCAGTGTTTTCTGATTTGCCTAACACTTCATGAAAGTGCACCTGCATTTATGTAAATTTATTACTGCATGAAAGCATTCCTCCAAGTGCAATATATGCATCAAAGTAGTGGCACTTATTACTGCATATGCAAATACTCCTATGTATGTTAATGTCATTGAAGATAATTAGGGGGTTTTTTGTAATTGAAAACAACAGTGATAAAATATTTAACAGATGAATTAAATTAATAATTTTTTCAAAAATGGTCTTGTGCTATCATAATACTCTACTGCTTACACAATAGAGATAGTCAAAATTCCAAGTGAAGGACTGCATTTAAAAAGGGAGAGAAAACTTACTACCCAGTCTTGTCTAAAAATTGGCAACACCTGTTATTTTAAGTTAAATAGGTGATGGAAGTTTTTCAATTTGCATAATCTTTTGAAAAATCCAGCTGTATCCAACTCGATCAACTTTCAGATCAATAAAAAAACTAATAAAATATTAAATAAAACCTAATTCTCTCAATTTCAGATAAATAGGTATGTATCTCTATATAGATCTACCTATGTAGAATGAGCTTGGTTTCCATCAAGTGAAATCAATGCTGCCTTGAAAAAAAACAATTAATTTTTAAGTAAGATGATCTAAGCTATGTCTGTTACTGAACCCAGAGATCCATCTCAGTTTCATTTCAGGTCCAGATGTACACTTGGTCATCTCCTGACTCCTTTGTAAGGAGTCCTTTGCAGCCATCAGCTTTACACCAGCCCTGGGAGACCTTGCCAAGGTAATTCTGGTGCAGCAGGAAATGGTTCTGAAAGTTTCTGATTGTACATAGGTATCATTCTAGAGTATACTCAGCTCCAGTTTTAACATCTATAACTAAAATGTTTCAACAGTTTTCAATGTTTGTTTTTCTTTTTTCCTGAAGAATTACTTTCAGCACAGCGGGCTGAGATTTCTTCATTGATCAATCAGCATGGATAAGAACCAGGCCACGCTGCTGGAGGGCAACATAACAGTCGTTCAGAACACCTCACTGACCTCAGACTAGAAAAAGTTGTTTGGGAGCACAGGATGAAGAGTGTATTCTGAACAGGGGGAGCTAACCTGGAGCACTGCAACATTTCATTAAAATACGTTCTTGGGGGCTTTCTATGTCCCAGATGAAAAGTTTAATTTCCTATCAATTTAAATGTTTCATGCTGTCCTAAAGTATGTTTCAGTATTTTTAGTATAATAAAAACAAATATAAAAAATTAGATTAGATTTCCCTTCCCTATATAATTTTTTGGTTCATCACCTGAACTAAAAATCAGTTATTCATACAGTCCTACTTGCAAGTTCATTAAAAATACTAGATTCCATAAAATCCATTATCTTTTGTATAATCCCCAGCTGACTGGCATTATTTTAGGCAGACTAGTTTAAGTCTTTATTTATCAAGCTTTGAACAGCTATTCCATTATTTTGACTGGGATCAAAGTTAGGTTGATGGGACTAAGTTTAATGGAAGTAGCAAGGTACACTGAGTAGTGCTGTATTTTTTTTATTCAAGTTTATTTTTTAATTCATTTGATGCTAAAATAAATTAAAATGGATTAATATAGCATATTTCTGTGAAATCGAGAATAAAATTGTAGACAATCCAGAAGTATTGGGAATAAAAAGGACAATATATCTATGCAAGATTTGGTAGCCTACCACTAGGACTTTGGTAAAACTGTTACCAATTTAAGAACTTTATCAAACTGAGTAGGAAGTTTAGTTATGCTTAATGATTCTATTCATCCAACCTACAATTTAGTGTTTAAAAGTTGGACTTAAAGGACTGAGACACATATTCCTGGCTTCCTTTCTAGTTACTCAGCCCATCCAAAAGTTATTTTATCCTGAGATAGTAATTTCACTCGCAACATGAATTTTCATGTGGGATGCCTCTCTTCCTCACTGATTATACAGGCAGCCTTGACTGACTAACTCAGTCATCTAATCTAATTCTTAGATAAGATGAAACTAAGCTAGGAGCTTGTTTTCTCTTTTTTTTTTTTTTTTTTTTTTTCCCTAAACTAATTTATAACTTTAACTATTCAGGTCTAAAGAAAACGAAGTACATTCAGGTTAGCATGCCTACCATAACCACGCATGTTGATGGTGTCCAAAATTTGATCAGTTTACATACAATACTATTTGTGCAACATTTTTTAAAATACAGATTCCAAATACAATCTTTTAGTTATTGTTTGCAGTTTTGCATGCCTTTATGGACAACTGCAGACAATTTTATGTAAATCATCTGTAACATTAATAAGAATAAACCTGAAAGGCTTTGATTTTTTTGTATTTCATTTTATATTCCTAGGCCATTCAATGAATATATTTACTAACATGACAGTTGAAGAAAAACAACCACACATCCCTTTTTCTAAGAACATAGAACTTCTATATTCATTTGGAGTATCAATGTGGGTGAAAAATCTTTGCATGCTCTCATACATATTTCTTCAATGTTTAAGTATTATTAAATTGTAAACGTAAAATATATTCCTTTCTATGTCTTTCAAAAAGTATAGAAGCTTACTCACTACATCAAGCTACAAATTCTGAACATATTCATGTTGATTTTTACCTCTGAGACATGTTTGAAAATAATGAAAAGAAGTGCAAAACAAATTCAGTAAGGGTATGTGCATTAAAGATAGTTTATATGTAATACTGCTCTTTCAAAGGGAGCTTCTTACAAACATCCTACTTATACATATTTATTTAATGAAAACTCTGGATTTTTTAAAGGAAAAATTGAAAAATGTAGTTGGTAGAGCAGATTGATTTGCTCTACTGGAAATCAGGGTTCAAAACCCAACCTGGAGTACTGCATTCAGCTCTGGGGCCCCCAACATAAGAAGGACATGGCCCTGTTGGAGTGAGTCCAGAGGAGGGTCACAAAGGTGATCAGGAGACTGGAGCACCTTCCTTATGAGGACAGCCTAGAGAAGAGAAGGCTCCAGGGAGACCTTATAGCGCCCTTCCAGTACTTAAATGAGGCCTACAGGAAAGATGGGGAGGGACTCTATCAGGGAGTGTAGTGATAGGATGAGGGGTAATGGCTTTAAACTGAAAGAAGGTAGATTTAGATTAGACATAAGGAAGAAATTCTTTACTGTGAGGGTGGTGAGACACTGGAACAGGTTGCCCACAGAAGTTGTGGATGCCCCCTCCCTGGCAGTGTTCAAGGCCAGGTTGGACGGGGCTTTGAGCAACCTGTTCTGGTGGAAGGTGTCCCTGCCCATGGCAGGGGGGTTGGAACTAGATGATGTTTACAGCCCCTTCCAACCCAAACTATTTTATGATTCTGTCATTCCAAAACTGATTTGCCTGTATATAAGACTATTTTTTTCCTTTAATGTATGTTTAAAATAAAGTAAAAAGGAGAAGACTTACAACAGTGGCTTTTACTTCAAGAGCTATAATATTGTATGTGTTACACAATCAAATCTTGAGAGCAAGGGGGAGTAACAATACTCCTCACACCACTCAACAGTTCACTGAACCTTGTATATGGGCAGAGAGGTGTGTGCAATCAGTATCCTTGGAGGCTCATTTTCACATTAATGGCAAGTAATAACAGGAAGTTCGTAGCTGTGCAATTGCAGTCTCACACCATAGGACTGTGGAGGCAAAGCTGAATGCTGCCAGTAAACACATCTTTCTGTGGGGTAGGTAAAAACTGGTCAATATGCACTTATAACCCTGCTACTATAAGAGTAGTTCTTTTACATTTAATTCAAATGCTGTTTCAGTTATTCCATATTTTTCCTTCTTTGCTTCTTTTTCTCCTACTGGCATTTTTTTTCCTAAAATTGTTCTGTTTCTATATTCCACCTTGCTTTCATCTGACCTCTGCTTCTTTGTGTCTCAAATAAACAAAACAGAAGATCAAAGAAATCAACAAAATTCTTAGTGAAGCTGGTAAAATTAATTTATAAGAGAGAGATTCAGTTCAAACAGCATACAACTGGCGGGATGAGTAGATAAGATTTAACAGTGTATGAATTTTTAAACAGGAAACAGTAAGGAATTAAGGAGTAAGACCTATCAAGCAAATGGATATGTGAAGCATGACTACAGCTAGCACAGAGCTTAGGAAGACAATCTTTTTTGAGAACAGAATAAAGGGGGTCTGGAAATTCAAAGCCTGCTATGTGGAAAGCATGTTGGATTGAGACTGGTGACTTAGAAGCAAGCACGTGCAGGTGTTTTAGGCATCCATACATGTTCTTGTATCCTGTTGAACACAGTAATATCTCTGAATCCCACAATGCGATTACAACAAAAGCAAATTCCCCAACTCCATGAAAATTTTTTGTAAATTTACTACTTTAAATTATGACTCAAATAGTTCACCAAGTACCTTTTATTTTATACAACTTTGACCACTGTTTTTTCTTAGCTACTTTTCATAGCTGATTAATATGGTTATTTAGCTTTTCAATTATTTTTCTTTTAAACTTTTTATCATTAATTTTATTCTAGTCTAGCTGTTCCTCCCCTTCCACTCTCCAACTGTTCAGGTACATAACTGCATTTACTTCATGCTTCCATTCAGGCCAGCCTGTGTGAGCCACTATTCCACCCTTCTGTCACTTCACTATCTGTCAACAGCAGGAATCTCTGCCATTCCTTCCACCTAAGGCTGACTTTTTCTCACTCAGAGTTAAGAGAATGGAGGAAGTAGCTCTGAGCACATTCTGGAGAGCTTTGGCATCACTGTCTTTTTTGGATGTAGTGAAAAATGATGGCATGTATAAGGGAAAAAATTGGGGCATGATAACGGAAAATTCTTTATGACAGTGAAAGGGTTCGATTTGAAAATGTTTCAAAATGAGATCATGGATGACTTTGAATCAAATTATTTCACAGCTTCCTTACTTGAAAAGAAATGTGTTAAATCATTTTCAAAGTATATAGCTTGAGTACCAATGAAAAGACAGTAGGAGTGAACCTACATTCATAAACATGACAATGATTTTAGGTGCTTCAGTTCTCAACTGCTCAACAATATACCCTAAATGGAACTGCATTCAAGTAAACACTAAACATCCAGCCATTGAGCTACAGTTCTTTTATATTCTTCAGCTAGGTTTTCAAAAACAAATACCAAAGCTCAGTTACTTCCTGGAGTGCAGTCTAAAGGTCATGTAAAAATATAAGATCTAGTGTCCTATAAGCATATATGAGCTTTACTTGTCAAAATTAATTACATCATTACTATTATGTGTCAATATAACTCTTCTGAAAACAACTGTTAAATAAATAAAGTATGCAATCAATTTTTCTTAAACTTAGGTTGTTTAGTGTATTTAACTATAAAGCTGATGAGTTATAATGAAGCTGTAGGGCTGGTTTTAGTTCAACAATAATTGCCTGATATGTATCTTGTAAGTTAAATTAGATCTTAATATTGGCTAATAATGAAAAAATGGATCACAATAATAATAACAGGAAAGTCATTATGATAACATTAATTATTATAATCATCATGTCTGTCAGTATTAAAATCATGCAATGGTATTAAAGTGCTACCATATTAAGGTCGGCTTTATTCTCTTGTAAAAGTCTTTGTAACATGAAATTTAAAGCGGCAGAAAGAAAGTAACAGTGAAAGAGCATGTCTCATGCACATAAAATGTTTTTCAACTAACAGGTAGCTGGAGATGGAAAAGTGACTGATTTTCTGAACATTTAATACTCTACAAAAGAAAATGTAAGAGAGAAACTCTTCTAAGCTGCAGTTGTCCTGTCCAGAGTCTCTGAGCTGCTCAGACTAATTTAAGTCTCATTATGCAACGTATTTGTTTAGGAAATAAGAGCACTAAGATGCTCTTTAAACTAATTGCTTTTACAGAACACAGAAATTTTCTCTGAGTAACATGAGGAAGCTTTATGAGGTAAATCAGACTGAGACAGCAACAGAGGAAAAAAAATCTAGGCACAAGTAATGTCAAAGGGAACTGGTTGAAGTGGTAGACATGATCTAAACTACTCCAAATCGAAATGTTGCAGCACTACCTGAATGTCTAGAACAGAATAAACAGAGAACAGGTAACTTGACTCTCACTATGGCTTTTGAGGCAAACTACCTGTTGTTGATACTAGCTATTTTCTTAAACAGGTCTCTAACAAGTCAATGTAATTTCAAGCAAATCTATAAACAGCACAAAAACAAGTAGGAGTCTAATCTGGAACTAAAATTTCTTCCTTTTTTGGGATGCTGGGTGCCATCTTGGAGTCAGTATCAGAATTCTTTCCAATCCTGGACCCTTCATTTTGTAGGCAATTGAATTCACACATTCCTCAAGTTTATTAGATCCATAGATGACAGAGATATAATATTGGTATGGGTCTTTTTCCCTTCAATATTAACCAATGGAGCTGATGGGTGC